>NC_084488.1:89215436-89530424 GCF_030035675.1 Rhineura floridana
AGACCTATGCTTACCTCTGACAGAAGCTTATCATCTAATGTTCTTTGTTTTTCAGCAATGGAACTGTAGTGCCTTGCTCTTAGATCTGCAATTTCTTCTTCAGTCAAAGGTCTAAAGAAAAAGGAAGAATAAAGAAGTAGCCCACTTGGCACTCTGATCCATCTCAGGCCCCAGCCTCCTCAGCAAGTCATGGAGACTGCCTCCAAGCCCCAGAGGCGGGGCCTTCTCCAACTAGCTGGCCTCCTACACTCCAGAAGGGAAATGCAAGATGCATCTGTAATGCTCCATGACTGACTAAAGTATTCCAATATTTTATAAAGTATATAGTAATTATTTCTTCCATTCGTTTTGTGCATGGTTTTATTTAGTTGGTGAACAGGGATCCATTTTATTTTATCCATCACAGAACTAAGTCTTTCTTCATAAGAATTAAATGATAAATTATGATTTTAGAAGTTAGTACTTAGCTAATACATCAATTAAAAATAGATCTGAAGATGTGGATAACTGTCCAGACTGCTAATTAACATTACAAAAAGCCATTCAAAAGAATAATATTTTTGTTTTCATGATTTTATCCACAGGAGAAAAGGATTGTGATTTAAGTAACATCATTAATAAGATTTGAACTTTTTAAGCAGGACACTACAGCAGTAATTTGCACCACAGTGCAGTAATTTGGGTTTCCAGATAATATTCCAATGCCCTAAATAGATTTGGATCTTATTTAATATATTAAATTATATTTAATAAGCAAAATTATACTGTACATTAATTTGGCATGCTATACAGATATCTTGAAAGTTTTTCATATAGCCTCAAGTTTTTGAACTGAAATATTTGATTAGAAAAGAAAAGAAAATGAATGAAGCACGTGGGGAAAGCAATCCAGCAAGGGCACAGAAGACAGGCTCTGGGAGTCAAACTGCCAAATCCCGAGCCATGCTGGTTCCATGCCAACCATGGTAGGATAATGGCTGGAGGGAAAAGTAGTATGACAATTCCAGGGCTCGTATAATTTTCCGTGCCTCACAGGGGCGTGTCAGGGAACATGATGACAGTTCAAACTCTCCCCTGATCAGCCCCCGTGACTCCCCCTTTTTGTTCTCTCAGTTGGAGAACCAACTTTGCAGGGCAACAGTCCTTTCTGAAGTGTTTGGAGGAGGTTCGGAGGATCTACCTTTCTTGCCAATGGTGATGAAGATCCACAAAATCTCATGGGTCCCAGGATACCATCCCAAGGACTATAATGGCATTCTTAATGTGGCTTAAATGTCCCAAAATAGTTAGAACAAATTAAAAACTTAACTTGGATTCAAATATTTACTAATTATCTTTACTGGAATACTTGTAGATATTTTAAGATATAAAATGCACTATTTTAGCATGCACAAAAAGATAAGCATTTTTATTTGTTATGTATCCATGCATGATTCCTAGGGGCAGTCATCTGAAAAAAAATTCAATTTCACAATGGCCTAATTTGGCTGCTAATGTACCTACTCACTATATTAGTATTATGCAATATTATGAAACAATGCATTTTTAGCAATGAAAGATTTTCAACACCACACTGTAGTAACCAAAGTAAGATGCCCACCTACCAGTTTACCCATGCAGAAGGCCTAAAGGCACCTCTAATCAAGAACCCAACATTTCAGTCAAAATCAGCCTACCAAAGTGAGTAAGATTTGAAAAGTAGATGATTAGAAGGATGAAACAAGACAAATATACAATGAGTGGGGAAGGGAAGGAGAAAACCTGTTATAAATACCCACCTCTGGTTGCTTCCCGGACTTTCACCCTGTTAAAAATTACCAAGAGATACGCTATAGTAAAAGAGTATATAACTATTATATTCAAAACATATCTGACAGATTTGTTTTAACAACAACAAAAACTCCATACTTTAAAGAAATCAAATCAGCATTCAATATATGGACCCATCTTTGATGAAAATGACCTGTATTGATATATTTTGTTTCAATAATCTATAAATCCATCTATAGAACCTTGGTGCTCTAAGAGCAGGCCAGCAAATCTGTCTTTGTTGGTAAAAACCCCTGCTCAGAGGCAGTCTTAGGAAGTGTGGATTTCAAAGCAATTATCTACTCCATTTATGATGGTATCAGTCGTCCGAAGTTCTCTCACCGAGCATCTCTCTTGTTCATATCTTTTCCTAATTATTTCTTAACCCTCATAAGTATTCCTCTGTCTGAGGGCCAACTAGATGCAATGGAAACAGATCTGTTTGCTTAAGTCCAAGTGTGCTCAAATCACAGATAGGACAAGGGTTAGGGACCCTTGAATTTTACAGCAAATTGGCATGTGTGTATGTGTGGGGCTCTAAATCATCTACCTGCTTGCATCTTCTACATAGAGTTACCATTCACTTTAAACTCTGTTTTCCCCAGTTACATATAAACCAGCAGTTCCCAATTTCCCCACTCCCCCACAGGCCACTTGAAAATGACTGAGGGTCTTGATGGACCCTGTCTATTGTAGTGCAATTGTAATGCACTGTGCTAGATGCTGTATGATTGTGAGTTGTATTTTTATTGCTTCTTTTGTTTCTTATATATTGTATTTTATTGTATTATAATTTGAATTGCATAGAATTAAAAATCAGTATGAATATTTAATGAGATGGATGCACTTTCTTCTGTCTTTAGCCACAAATCTACAGACACACTATGGACCACCTGAATGAAGGTCATGGACCGCTGCTGGTCCACAGTTTGGAAATCCTTAATATAAACAAATATATCTGCTGCTGTCATGCATCTGATGGTCAAATTAGACAGCATGAACCTGCAATATCAGCCATTTCCATTATCTAGGACAGCATACACAGCTTAGCAGCCAAGTGAAAATACATGGGACGGTATCCAACAAAGTAGTTCTGCTGGTGCAAGGACTTCTAGCAACACAACAGAACTTCCCCTCTCTTTCCTCTCAGTGTACCTCCCTTAAATTGGTTCCCCCAATCCTCTAAAACAGATTAAGGGATGTGCAGGGGAGAGAAGAGAGAAAAGTTCCATTGTGTAAAATGAAATCCTTGCACTAACAGATTTCACTGGATACCACCCATAGTTCTAGATGACACTCTGATAATCATTCAGATAAACTGCAACCCACTCTTCAGCTAAAAAGGCTCCCAACAAACAAGGCAGCCCCTGCCCACATGTTTGCAATCTAAAAAACACAAGACAAAAAGAAAAAAAGAATGATAGGCAAGGAAAACAAGTAAACTCAGGAACCAGTTTTGAACGTTGAACTGAAACATCTGAGAGAGAAGTCAGATGGAGCTGCTGTGCCATCTCTCCGTCTGCTGCAGCCAGAGTAACATTTGTATAATGCTTTCAAATGTCCAAAGCAGTACATGCACATTAGCTAGTAACAGTCTTATTCCCCATATTGTGTGTGTGTGTATGTGTGTGGGAAACACTAAGGCTAAAACAGAGTGGCATGCCTGAAGCCACCTAGTGAGTTATGACAGAAGCAAGATTCAAACTAGGGACTTCCTGATTCATCACCCATTTTCTTAGACATTCCACAATACCAGCTCTCATATAAGCTTACTTACAACTAAAGTGCAATTATCACGTTGATTCTCATCTAAAGAGGCCAGGATTTTGGTGACACAGGGCAAGAATAATTCAATAGCAGAAAATTTTATTTCTGTCATGTGTACACACCACAAGGAAACACTGAAGTTCAAATCAACCTTAACGATAACAGAATGCTCAAAAGATAGGTAATGTACACATTTAAAATGCTAAATGGAAAATAGAATGTAATTTATTGTAAACAATTTATAAAACCAGTATAAACCTATTAACAAACTTCAACATGCAATTTCAATGCCCGTACATGATTAAATACAAAAAGCAACCAAAAGCATTTCAACAGATGTCTTCCCCAGTGACCTTGTCACTGATAAAAGTACCACTACAACAGCAGAAGCTAAGCAGAAGGGAAGCAAATCCCTTTCACCACATTATTTGAAAAGACTGTTTAAAGCACTGTTCTTTCCGTATTTTCCCAATTAGGCTACCCTTGGTTCATGTGTGCTTTAGATGGCTCATGATCCCTCTTACATATATCATCTTTATAATGACATTGCAGCTTCAGAAAGTTACTTACCTCGTCACTTTCCACTAGATTCTCAAACTGCAAACAGATACAATAGTACTCAATTAAACAAAGAATTACAGCTCAAAACTAAAATGTATTTAGTCATATATCATCCAGTATGTTCTTTATCTTGTTTAAATACCAATGCAAGCTCAGTGGACATTTACAAAGTTTTAGTAAAAACAGAAATTGCACAACCACAACCTTAGTTATTATATTCCTTAAGCTACTAACACAACAATCCTTTGGAGGTCAGGTGGGGGAAGAGGAAAGAACTGCCATTTCCCAAGCCCTGCTGGGCTTGTGCTGGCCAGAGCAAAAGGTGGTGGTGGGGCAGCTTCTCCCCCCTCCTGTCATGACTTTTTACATTTTCCCTCCCATTGGTTTCAGTGAGAGGGAAAATAAAAATGTCCCTTTTTGCCTGTGGAGACAGAAGTCTGCAGGATCCAACAGCTACCCTTCACAGGAACACAGGATTGCTCCCTGAGTTTAAATTTCTCCTATCTCTAAGCAGCCATAGGTTTGGTTATGAAATGTCCCCAAAACTTGCATTTTAAAAGTTTATTTTGCAAAATGTTTCAGCCAGCAAATTTGATGGGTTTTTTTCTGTTAGTTCGAAAATGAAAGCAATCTTAAGGTTTTGGAATTGAAAGCCTTTACTATCACTAGAACAGCCTTTCCCAACCAGTGTGCCTCCAGGTGTTGTTGGACCACAATTCCCATCTTTCCTGACCATTGGCAATGCTTGCTGAGGCTGATGGGAGTTGTGGTCCAACAACATCTGGAGGCACACTGGTTGAGAAAGGCTACACTAGAAGCTAAAATGGTGAAACTGAGGTTATCATAGTTTGGACACATAATGAGAAGACATGATTCACTAGAAAAGACAATAATGTTAGGAAAAACAGAAGGAAGTAGAAAAAGAGGAAGGCCAAACAAGAGATGGGTTGATTCCATAAAGGAAGCCACCTGAACTTACAAGATCTAAACAGGGTGGTTCATGACAGATTGTATTGGAGGTCACTGATTCATAGGGTTGCCATAAGTCGTAATCGACTTGAAGGCACATAACTACAACAACAAACTCACTTCTATAGTGAAGTGTTCTCCTGTTGAGCACGTCCTGAAGTACTTTGATCTAGAAAATAAATCAACATTACCATAATAGAATTTAGCGTTTTAATTCAAGAGTTCTTAGAATAGTTTTTCTGATAAGAATCTTTCAACATTATGCTCCCAGTTACTGTTTAACAGCTGCATATAGTGATGTGGGTTTTCTACAGAGTGATCTAATTCAGCATGTTTATTTTGTTTGTATTGAGCAAACAAAGCTAAAAAAATGTACCACATGTTAATTTTTTTGACCCAAGACATACAAGTTGATGTAAAATATTTTGGGGGAAATTAAGAGCACACTTAATGTGGTTGAAATGTTATATTATGTAGACATTTGTATTGTAATATATGTAAAAAATTAAAGATAATAGCAGGCAGTTTTCTTACATTGTTGAAAATTAAAAACAAACAACGTACTAAAAACTGTTGAATAATAAATTTCAGCAACCAAAAACAGTGTGCATGAAAGGATGACTCACATACTGGCTAGGAATAATCACCTGAAAAACATTAATAATAACTTTAAAATTGCAGGTTTATCTGTTGACATCCATTCATTGTTACTAGGTATTTTCTGAATCATAAAATGTTATGCAGGAAACTGCAACCCTGACTGCCTATCACGGATTTTGACCAATACTGCTTTTCAAACCTAGAGATACAAAGGCCTCAAAACCCCTTTTTCCAATAATTAATAAATACAGATTCCATTTTTAAAACATTTTTGCTGAACGCAATGTTAGATTCATAAATGATTTGGAGAGCTTTAGAACAAAGGCATAAAAGTGTAAGGTGTATTCTACACAGACTAATTGTTTCAGTCAAACAAAATATCCACATGAATTATTGGACTGCATATTCCTTAGGTATGTTTAGGGGGAACAGGTGTTGACAAGATGTGTGGCTCAAGAAACAGCCTTTTTTTAAAAAAAGGAAAAAAATGTATTCTTTCATACTTTCAAGATTTCCAGTTCTTTGTAATGGTCGCTGGATCAATAAACATTTGGTTTGGTTTGATTTCCAGTTCTTAAGGGTGAGCCCATGCATTTTACAGTTCAGGCTAGTAAGAAGAATGCTGCAGAATATCCACCATCTGCAGTTTAGCATGCTACAGATATCAAAATGAGATGCAAAGTCTAGTGATGCAAATTAGATGCAGTTTTCTGGCCCGCTATAGATTTTCAGTATGGCCTTGTCTACTGAACAATCTGTTTATCATGGCATAAAAAGTAAAAACACTTTCCTTCTTTATTGTTTTTAGAGTAATGAGAACAGCAGTCCATACCCCCAATTCACTGCAATGAAGGCATTTTTAATTTTTGTTATCTATAGTTTAATAGAGTTTTCACATTATTACAACAGAACTATCCCCTCCCAGCTCCGCTACCTCCCTCTGCCCTCCTGTCTTTTTTAGTTATAGCATCTGATGTTCAGCTCTTTGGATACAGCGTTCACATTTACATGATCGATAAGGAATGTCAGTGCTGTGATGGGGTCCTAGACTAACTGTTAAGTTGGAGAAGTTTACATTCCTGCATTGTGCTTCCCACTTCTTCTGGTTGTAGGTATTACTCAGTGAAGAGTTCCAAAAATGCACTCCATATGTCTTGAAGCTTGACTTCTTATGTAGTTTATGGAACAGATTTTTCTCATGGGCTGCTAGTTGCAGGAGGTCTTGCATCCAGCTTTCTGTGTTTGTGTGGCTTGGGCTTTCCAATACTGGAGGTTTATTCATGATGCTGCTAGCAGGCCTCGGTGAAACCATTCTTCCTGTCCTTTCAATAACCCCCACCTGGCTGGTATGTAGCTGATTATTACATTTGTGCCTCCAATGATCAGATTCCCCAGGACCAAATTAGTTCTAGCCTGTACTCCCTTCCAGAAGGGGTTGATTACTAGGTAGCTCCACAGTAGATGGACTAAGTCTCCTTGCGCTTGTTTACATCTCCAGCAAGCATCCGTGGATTAATGCCCATGTGTTTAAGGTGTATTGGTGTCCAGTAGGCCTGGAGGAGTATTTTCTGTTGGATTAACCTCAGTCAAATGTCACAGGTAACTATTTTAATAGTTCATATGGCTTTTCCCCATTGTTCAGGTGTTAGGTGGGCTTCTAATTCTTTGTTCCACTTATGTCTAATTGGGTCTAGATTGGGGTTTAGTGTATTACATACTAATGTGTACAGGCACTTGAGTTTTCTTTTTTTTTTTTTCAATAATTTTTATTCAAATTTTCATAAAACATACAAGACGAAATCATAAAACATTCAAAGACAAAAAACAAAATCAAAAATAGTTAAACAAAAAAAATAAAAATAAAAATAAAAATAAAAAATAAAGAGTAAAATATTGACTTCCCATTTGTCAAAGATCAGATCAGTTATAAGTCTATAATATATAACAATCCTGTCTCTTAAGTCATATTATATAATCACTTTCCTCCAATAGTTATCTTACTTAATCATCAAATCTCATAAACATTACTTTATTCTTTCCACAAAAAGTCAAAGAGAGGTTTCAATTCTTTAAGAAATATATCTATCAATTTTTTTTTCCAGATAAGCATATCGATTAATCCATCTCATTACTAATTATGATAATCTTATTGTCATAACCATAGTCAAAATAAACATTTCAATTAATCCATCACATCAGAATCTGTTAGGTTCAGTAATTTCAGTAGCCATTGTTCTATTATCCCTATTAGTTCCATTTTCCATCTTCCATCTTCAGTAGTCTTGTTAAGTCCAGTAATTTCTGTATCCAATCTTCCATTATCAGTATTCCATAATAATCTTGCTGTCAAAGCCATAGTCATATAGTAAGAGTCTGATGGGAATTACCTCTATCCCAAATATTTTCTTGCCATCCATTCTGAATAGGTTGCTGAAATACTGCTGTAAAATCATATCTCTGTTCTTTTTTTCAAAATACACTGGGTCATCTCTTGAAAGTTTTTCCATTGTCACATGGCTGCAGTTAATTCCATAGATTTTCTCTATATTGGGCTCCATCACATCATTCCAGTCCAGAAGATTATCCATGCCATTGATAACTTTATCTCTAGAATCTTCATTAATTTCTTCAGAGATAACATTGAGTTCCAAACAATAGATTTTATTTCTAAAGTCCATAGACTCCAAATCTTTTTCCTGTTCCACGTTTGTTCCAATCTCCGGGGTCTCCTCTCTCACAGGGACCCCTGTTCCAGTCTCCAGGGTCTCCTCTCTCACAGGGACCCCTGTTCCAGTCTCCAGGGTCTCCTCTCTCACAAGGACCCCTATGTCTTTAATCTCCTGTGTCTCCAAACAATAGATTTTATTTCTAAAGTCCATAGACTCCAAATCTTTTTCCTGTTCCACGTTTGTTCCAATCTCCGGGGTCTCCTCTCTCACAGGGACCCCTTCCAGGGTCACCTCTCTCACAGGGACCCCTATATCTTTAATCTCCTGCGTCATTTTACTCAATTCAATTTTCAGCTCCTTACAACCCTGTCGCAGGTTTTGTTTCGTTATCTCAATCTCATCCATTATTTTCTGAAACATAGTTATTACCAGATTCTCAGCCACTTTCTTAATTGCCATTTTAAAAGAAAAATATAGGAAAACCACTTCTTATTTCAGCAACAATTGGGTTAATACTCCAAACTTGGTGACATCACAGTATAAACAGAGCAGACAGCCTTATCTCTCCATAGTTAAGTAAACAAAATGCAGTTCCCAGGATCGAAACAATTAATGGCAGTTGTCAGGAAACAGATTCGTCAAAATAAAATAGACCAAAAAGAGAGTAATCTCAGACAATATAATATTCTTCAAAATAAAAATCTGGAATAGAAATCCCTCTTCTGTGTATATCTTTAGAATGCAAATCCAGGACAGCTTTTTGCAACAAAAACAGAGATAAGCTATTAATTAGTGCGTAGCAGAGAGAAGTTATGGCTCCCCAGTGAGATGTCAAAAACCGATCAATCTGGCAAATCTCTTTTAAACAGCAACAATTTAAGTCAAGTAAAAGAAAAATATAGAAAGAAGGGTGCTTGCCTGTTAGTGCGTTCTCTCTTAGAAGATAAGGTGAACGTTCGCTTTATCAGATAGAGCTTGCTGTTGAAAATCCGTCCCACCTTCGTCGGCTGGACCTCGTCCCATAAATTAATGAGATCTGGTCGTCCCAACAAAAATAGGCTTTGAGGTTAATCTCTTCGTTTCTCCCTACCCGGGAGAAGTTTAATCAGTCAAAAAAAAAGAAAAAACTGACTGATATATCTGAATAAGCTTCTTTTGAGGCAGGAGCCCGTCTCAAAAGCAGGCACAGGCTAAGTCACCCTTCCCGGAAGTCCGGCACTTGAGTTTTCTCAAGAAGGTGAAGGTTCATGCTGTCTGCAGACCTGGCATGCCTGCTGCACTCAGCACATCTGGGCCAAATTTTGCTACTATGCTGTGTTTTGAGTTGTAAGAATTGCCAGGCAGGTGAAGGTGTTCCTCTACCCAACTCATTCCAGCAGGGAGCCTCTGCACTGGTGAAGGTCTTCACTCCACCTGCTGAAAGCTACTAGTAGTGGAAGCTACCGCCAGTGTAAATCTCCCAGACAAGGTGTTTTGGGGAGCAGAGTTATCCAAGGTTCTGCTGGATCCCAAGCCAGTACAGCTACCAGCAAGGTGTGTCAAGTTGCCCAATATGGGCCAGTTTGCTACACCAGCCTGAAGCTGCTGCAGCAAGCATGCACACCTTTCCTACTTCTCCACTTTCACTGTGGATGGTGTGAGTGACAAGACCCCAGGTACAGCAGTGGTTCTGCTCCTCTGTTAAGCCTCACTGCTTTCTTCCAGAAGTTAGAAGTGCATGCAACCTCAAAAATACTCTACTTTATGCATCCCATAAAGCCACCTTCGTTGTAACTGGCAGAGCTGGAAAAAATCATAGCCATCTTGTTATCTGAGCACAGCACTTTGCACTGCACCTAAATAATTGGCATTGTCTCTTATGCATCCATATGTTCACACAAACTATGCAGAACATCATGTTAACTAATCTCAGTAAAAATTTTGGCCATGATATTCAGAAATCAAACAAATCTGGAGAGTATAAATTGGTGAAATCATTCCAAATTCCTTTACGTGGCTGACAACTTGTTAATAATAATAATAATAAATTTTATTTTTCAGTCGCCTATCTGTCCGGGTTAGGGACACTCTAGGCGACGAACAACAAAAATAAAAACAATACATATATATATCAACACAACCAAATTTAAGCTAAAAAACCATCCTTCAGTTCATTATAACATAAAATTAATCTGTCCCAATCTTGTAGGCCTGCCTGAATAGCCAGGTCTTTAAGGCTCGGCGAAAGCTTGACAAGGAGGGATGAAATAACCATATGCTATGTCTGTTTTGATGTTTGAGGAAAGTGGGATGCTGCAATGGTGGTAGAACACGGAAAACTGTTGCTGGTATATTCATCTTCCCATTTCCATCATTTATTTCCTAGATTACAACATCTCTGCAAGTTCTTAATTTCATATGATCTTCCTGAAGTAGTATCTGGTAGATTAAAGCATAGCTGCTGCCTGTTTGAATGTCATGGTGACCGCAGTAACCCTGAAGGGCAAGAACGAATGGCAGAGGCTTATATTCACAGGATTACAAAAAAGACTTTCAACCTTCATGGAAACAAACATTTCTCTACTTTCCTTCTTAGTTCTTGTTTCAATTGCAGTCATGAAAACATTAGTCAAATCCGAGTCTTTTTCTTTGCTTATTCAATCAACCTTGAATTATTTTATGATCTTGAGAACTATTCAGTGATGAGACAGATTAAAGGCAATCTAATATGTATCGTAAACGTGTATTGTAAATCAAGTCAACAGCAACTCTTAATCTGGGATGGGGAATCTGAGGACAATCAGTTGTTGTTGGACTACAAGGTCCCATCATTCCTTCTATGCTGGCTGCGGCTACTAGGAGTTGGTCCAACAGCTGGAGAGCAATAGGTTTCCCATCCCTGCCTTAAATGAAGGCAAAATCCAGATCTGCTCTGCATGCAATCCTATAAATGTCTACTCAGAAGTAAGTCCCACAAAATTTAATGGAACTTTCTCCCAGTTAAGTTGTGTAGTTGAGTAAATATGCATAGGATTACACCAACTATCAACTTTTCTTTTGCCCTATTATTGCTACATTTTGGAAGCTTACCTATCCTTGATTTATCCTCCTTGCCTTTTGCTGTAGGAAATCAGAGTCCACTCAGCATATACAAAACCAGAAATTCTCCAAAAGACTTCTTTGCATACAAATATTTGCATACAATTAGGCTGCAGATCTACTTGAGAGTAAGCTCCATCGAGCTCAATGGGATCTGAATAAATCAGCATAGGATCAGGCTACATGTAAAATTACAATTCAGCAGAGTAGAAAAATTTCCACCCATGCAAATCACAGTAGACTACAGGATCGATATGGGTGGCACTGACCATCATCTGTGAGAGGCACTGTGGTATAAGGTGTTGGTTCAAATCTCTACTCAGCTATGAAGCTCACTGGGAGGCCTTGGGCTAGTCAAGATCTCTCAGCATAAACTATATCACAAGGTTGTTGTGAGGATAAAATATGGAGAAAAGGGAGAAACATGTATGTTGCCTCGAGCTCTTTGGAGGAAAAGTGGGATATAAATATAATTAAATAAATGATAAACTATACCATAGCTACTCTGATCCTTCCCAGCATTACTTGGTACTTCTTAATGATACCTTCTTCTGGTTTAGTACTTTCATCACTGGACACTGCCTATGAATTTGATACAGCTTGAACTGGAATCAACATGTTAGACATCATTTTATAATCTTTACAATATATAGTAAGATGAAAGCTTATTCTGTTTTTATTATTTTTGTTTACTACCACAGAGTCTCAGTACGGGGCAGGTTTTATATCTAAAGATATAAATGTAAAGTTGCACCTGTGCTGTATTAAAGATTGTGATTGCAAAACTAAGGGGCAGTAGAATCTGAATTTTTCTTGCATCTCTTATCTGTTGAAAGACAGAGAAATAGCTATACAAGTATAACTTATACTCTTGCCAGGAGAATAGATCTGCTTTCCTTCCCTCATGTGGTACTCTCTCAGCTATGGATAAATACTAGTTAGTGATCTTTGAGTGACAGCAGAGACAATCAGGAAATAACATTTCATCCCTTACTAAACCTTTCCTATTATTAACATGGGGAAAGGGTAAACAACACATTAGACTGGAGGTAAATCTATCCCACTATTCTGTTTTCCGGTGAGATACTTTTGCAAAGCCCACAAGCAGCCACGCAGCCCTTCGCCACCCCCAGACATGGATAAGACTACAAAAAGGGCACATGTAACTTTTATGATAGATTTTTATATCACATTAGGCTTTCAGGCACATTTGATTAGTAGTAAATAATAAGAGGCCTGCTGGATCAGCCCAAAGACCCATCTGATCAGCATCCTGTTTCCTCACAGCAGCCAATTAAATGCTTCCGGAAATCCCACAAAGACGACAAGAATCCTTACCCGCTGTTGCCTCCCCCAACCCCCTCAAATGCAGAGAGATATACTGCCTCTGAACATGGGGGCTCCATTCAGCTGTCCTGACTAACGGACGTTGGTAGACTTATATCCCGCTCCTCCATTAATATGCTGCCGTTGAACGATATCTAAGCCAGCTGACACATCCTGCAGTGTACCTGAAGGGACGCGAGACTGTGCCGCTTAGCCACATGACAACTCATCCTAGTTCCACATCAACACTCCCCCCAGAAAAATGTGGAGTCAAAACAACCAGCCAGCCAGGCCCACCGCTACCACCACCACCACCCACCCATCTCATCCTTACCCTCCTCCTCGTTGGATCCGTCCCGCTTCCCGCCTCGGGAAGAGCCAGCAGCACCACTGCGCCGCCCAGCTGTTCCCCATGGCATGCTGAGGGTAAGTGCGTGCGCACGTGCGCGGGAGCGAGCAAAGTCTGCTAGTCACCGGAGCGCCCGAGTACTACGACTGTCCACCTGCGGCTCGAGCCGGCGCCACCGCCCAACGGCACCGGCACCCACGGCCGCGAGCGAGATAAAGAAAGGGCGGGGCGACGGCCGTAACGGCAGCCACTCTCTCTTTGTTGACGTGTATGTGAAAACACACACAAAACATACACTGCCGCGCCGCTACGGAGACTCGGAAGAAAATGAAGACGCCCGCCCCGCCCGCTTCTTCGGCCCCCTGACGCCGTGCCTGCTAGGCCGACTGTCACATGCAGACTCGGGCCCCACCCCCTGGCCCCTCTCATGCTCCGCCCCCTCTCTCATTCATGGCTCCAGCCTTAGAAGCCGGGATCGAACCGAGAAGGTAGATGTGAGCATGCGCAGATGGGGATGTACAGAACCTCCCACGAGCAAAAGATAGGAGCTAAAATGTGTAATGTGGGTTGATTGGGAATGTTGCCGTGACCATTAGCTCAACGGAGATAGCGATTCCGGGAAAACTTTAAAGCAGCTGCTCAGATAGTCATGCATAGAAGATGCCAGCATTCCCAGGACTCAGCCCCAGAATATATTTCCAGTGCCAAGAGACTCAACCCAATATTTTGTGAATTCCGCCCCTGCCTATCTAGCACTCCTGTTCTGGATGCGTCAATTAAGCTGGTGATGGTCGAGCTAGCCCGTGTTGTGGTATGCATTAGCTAATATTCTCAGAGCCCCAACTCTCGTTGCAGAGTTCCTTAATTAGTTTTAAAGCTAGCTTTACTCATAACATAGGCGCCTCTTTCAGTTTTTGGTTGTGGAATGCTTAATTGATGTTGCTATTTTGACCTTGCCTTCTACTGTTTTACTTTTGCAACTTCATTAACTTATTTCTGTAGGTTGGTACTCCACCTTAGTTTTAAAATAGTAACAAAAGATGAAAAAGCAAATACAAAGTATTGTTAAATATTTAAAACATCACAAATGTTTAATTCCTTGTCCTGTAACTCCAGCCCAAGAAAACAGCCTAAAAGGGTCTGCCAATGTTACCAAGTTAGAATGAAGTCCACATCCAGTTCAACCAAACTGCTTTGATTTAAGCAAAGTGAATGGCTGTTTTCACAACCTTGTCCACACAATATGATTACTGAAACCTCAAAAGAGGCAGACTCCTCCACAGAATCTTTGTGGGTGGTGCTACCCTGCCCCAGGAAGGACTTAATACTGGGAACGATCTATCGTCCTCCTGATCAAAATACTCAGGGAGACCTTGAGATAAGATATGAAATTGAGGAAGCATCCAAACTAGGAAATGTGGTAGTAATGGGTGACTTCAACTACCTGGACATAGACTGGCCGCATATGTGTTCCAGTCATGACAAAGAAGCAAAGTTTCTAGATATTCTAAATGACTATTCCCTAGACCAGTTGGTCATGGAACTGACCAGAGGGACGGCAACCCTGGACTTAATCCTCAGTGGGGACCAGGACCTGGTGCGAGATGTAAGTGTCATTGAACCGATTGGGAGCAGTGACCACAGTGCTATTAAATTAAACATACATGTAACTGGCCAATTGCCAAGAAAATCCAACACGGTCACATTTGACTTCAAAAGAGGAAACTTCACAAAAATGAGGGGATTGGTAAAAAGAAAGCTGAAAAACAAAGTCCAGAGGGTCACATCACTCGAAAATGCTTGGAAGTTGTTTAAAAACACTATATTAGAAGCTCAACTGGAGTGCATACCGCAGATCAGAAAAGGTACCACCAGGGCCAAGAAGATGCCAGCATGGTTAACGAGCAAAGTCAAGCAAGCTCTTAGAGGCAAAAAGTCTTCCTTCAGAAAACTGAAGTCTTGTCCGAACGGAGAAAATAAAAAAGGACACAAACTCTGGCAAAAGAAATGCAAGAAGACAATAAGGGATGCTAAAAAAGAATTTGAGGAGCACATTGCTAAGAACATAAAAACCAACAACAAAAAATTCTATAAATACATTCAAAGCAGGAGACCATCTAGGGAGGCGACTGGACCCTTGGATGATAAGGGAGTCAAAGGTGTACTAAAGAATGATAAGGAGATTGCAGAGAAGCTAAATGAATTCTTTGCATCTGTCTTCACAGTGGAAGATATAGGGCAGATCCCTGAACCTGAACTAACATTTGCAGGAAGGGATTCTGAGGACTGAGACAAATAGTGGTAATGAGAGAGGAAGTTCTAGGCTTAATGGACAATATAAAAACTGACAAATCACCAGGCCCGGATGGCATCCACCCGAGAGTTCTCAAAGAACTCAAATGTGAAATTGCTGATCTGCTAACTAAAATATGTAACTTGTCCCTCGGGTCCTCCTCCGTGCCTGAGGACTGGAAAGTGGCAAATGTAATGCCAATCTTCAAAAAGGGATCCAGAGGGGATCCCTGAAATTACAGGCCAGTTAGCTTAACTTCTATCCCTGGAAAACTGGTAGAAAGTATTATTAAAGCTAGATTAACTAAGCACATAGAAGAACAAGCCTTGCTGAAGCAGAGCCAGCATGGCTTCCGCAAGGGAAAGTCCTGTCTCAGTAACCTACTAGAATTCTTTGAGAGTGTCAACAAGCATATAGATAGAGGTGATCCAGTGGACGTAGTGTACTTAAACTTTCAAAAAGCGTTTGACAAGGTACCTCACCAAAGACTTCTGAGGAAGCTTAGCAGTCATGGAATAAGAGGAGAGGTCCTCTTGTGGATAAGGAATCGGTTAAGAAGCAGAAAGCAGAGAGTAGGAATAAACGGACAGTTCTCCCAATGGAGGGCTGTAGAAAGTGGAGTCCCTCAAGGATCGGTATTGGGACCTGTACTTTTCAACTTGTTCATTAATGACCTAGAATTAGGAGTGAGCAGTGAAGTGGCCAAGTTTGCTGATGACACTAAATTGTTCAGGGTTGTTAAAACAAAAAGGGATTGCGAAGAGCTCCAAAAAGACCTCTCCAAACTGAGTGAATGGGTGGAAAAATGGCAAATGCAATTCAATATAAACAAGTGTAAAATTATGCATATTGGAGCAAAAAATCTGAATTTCACATATACGCTCATGGGGTCTGAACTGGCGGTGACTGACCAGGAGAGAGACCTCGGGGTTGTAGTGGACAGCACAATGAAAATGTCGACCCAGTGTGCGGCAGCTGTGAAAAAGGCAAATTTCATGCTAGGGATAATTAGGAAAGGTATTGAAAATAAAACAGCCGATATCATAATGCCATTGTATAAATCTATGGTGCGGCTGCATTTGGAATACTGTGTACAGTTCTGGTCGCCTCATCTCAAAAAGGATATTATAGAGTTGGAAAAGGTTCAGAAGAGGGCAACCAGAATGATCAAGGGGATGGAGCGACTCCCTTACGAGGAAAGGTTGCAGCATTTGGGGCTTTTTAGTTTAGAGAAAAGGCGGGTCAGAGGAGGCATGATAGAAGTGTATAAAATTATGCATGGCATTGAGAAAGTGGATAGAGAAAAGTTCTTCTCCCTCATAATACTAGAACTCATGGACATTCAAAGAAGCTGAATGTTGGAAGATTCAGGACAGACAAAAGGAAGTACTTCTTTACTCAGCGCATAGTTAAACTCTGGAATTTGCTCCCACAAGCTGCAGTAATGGCCACCAGCTTGGATGGCTTTAAAAGAAGATTAGACAAATTCATGGAGGACAGGGCTATCAATGGCTACTAGCCATGATGGCTGTGCTCTGCCAGCCTAGTCAGAGGCAGCATGCTTCTGAAAACCAGTTGCCAGAAGCCTCAGGAGGGGAGAGTGTTCTTGCACTCCGGTCCTGCTTGCGGGCTTCCCCCAGGCACCTGGTTGGCCACTGTGAGAACAGGATGCTGGACTAGATGGGCCACTGGCCTGATCCAGCAGGCTCTTCTTATGTTCTTATCAAGCCTGTGCTTAGTCCCTAACCCATGATGAGTTGGTTATATTTATCCAACAGCCAATCTGGTTTTATGTGCATGCACTGGAACTGGGAGCGTGATTCTACATGCACTTACTAACAGAGTGTAGTCATCCAGGATCTCAGAGGATCTTAGACCCTTTACTTTTTTGGCAGCCAGGTCCCTAGGTCTCCAGCATCCTATCAATATGAAAGGAAAATGTGTTAGCCACTGAGAAAAGCCTTCTAACTTGCTTCCTTTTTGTCTCCTGACAAGCCAGTCAGAGTGAAATGAGTTCCTACTTCAAAAAGCTAAGTTGTGAAGAGTGAGAATTCTGTAATTGCAGAAGAAGAGACAGTGAATCCTGATGATAGCATCTCATCTACATCATCAAGTAATCTGGTAACAGCTGGAGATAAAGGTGTATATACTGAATCCAGTAATTCAAGCATTTCAGTCTCTGCTGACAGTGAGAAAGGGCACTCGAACAATGACAATGATAGAGAAGCAGAAAGCCTCAATCCTTCTGTGTTAGGGTTGCCAGGTTCATGGCCTGAGACTGATCCTGTGTCTTTAGGAGAAGAGAAAGTCAGCCAAGTGCAGGTGTTCTTGCAACACTGTAATGAGAAAAACCACCAGGTGGAATTCTCCCTTCCTCCTGCACAACTTTTAAAGATACAGAAGACCTCTTGGTTGCCAGGCCCAGCCTCCAAGAGGTCTTCTGTATCTTTAAAAGTTGTGCAGGGGAAGGGAGAATTCCACCTTGTGGTTTTTCTCATTACAGTGTTGCAAGAACACCTGCACTTGGCTGACTTTCTCTTCTCCTAAAGATACAGGATCAGTCTCGGGTCATGAACCTAGCAACCCTATCTGGATATGACTCCACATCCTTTTCCAAACCTGGAAGATACTCTCCCTAATCTCAGAAATAACAGAAGCTGATTATGATTGGTCTGGTGTGATGTACTCTGCATATAAGCAGAGATTATTAGTTCACATTTTCAGGACTGAGCCATACATTGCAAATATGTTCTGCTGTGCTGTGATGTAAGCTGGCTCAAATGAAATCATTGTGTTTTGTTTATTGATTGAAATACTTTGTTCTTTTAATTTAGAGAAAAAAGTTTTGGATAATGAAAAGTTAAATTGATTTGGGGGGCAAGAAAACTGCAAGTGTGCCTCACATTTTACAAGTTTTTGTGTGTTTAGTTTTTTTTAGTAATCAAACATGTAGTAATCAATACATGAATTCAAAAACTTATGTCATGTGCATTTCTAAATAAGAGGTATGGAGTCAATCTTGTCTGGAAATCATACTTTGGCCCTCTTACATGGAAACTCTTCCCCTGTCCATAGATGTACAGAGAATAATTGTGTCTTTTAGTGGCATTCTGCACATGTGTAATGGCAGACTTTCCTACATAAGTGTAATAGAAATCATTTTGTGATGAAAACAGTATGGTTAAAATTGCAGCCCTATCAAGTCAAAATGTTACCAGCTGCTACTGCCTATCTCTGTTCCAGCTGGTCTATAACACCTTCATGGGTTTTTTTTTTTAATCTTCAGTTTTAAGTTGAGAGTTAAAAAACTAACAATTTCATGCATGCTCCAAAAAGCATGGAAATTGTGAGTTCACTTCACAATATAAGCAGCAGAGGCTTTGTACAGTCATATATATTGTTATGAGCATGGGGGGTTGGGATGGATGATTTCTGTGAGTCACCTTTCCAGCCTCTGATTTGGAATGCTGTGCCTTGGAATGAGGAATTCTCTGCTGGTCAAATGAGTCTTTTGTTAACCAAATAGATTGGCCAGGTAAGATTATGGGCCGATCAGTTGCCTAGCAATGGAGAATGGGCTAGGAAGACTCCTTTTGTCATTAAAACTCTAGAGGAGAGCCTCTCCCCCACTGCTGGCTGCTAGCAGAAGCTTGCTTGTAGTTTCAGTGTGTCTAGAGAATTGCTGGGAACTGGAAGGCATGGCAGAGATAGACTGGCTCCCTGCATCATGGTTATAGGATGCCTCCTGCAACCCAGATGGAAAAGCTGGGTATTGGACTGCTGATGCATTGAACCCCTCCGTCCTTGAGCTCAGGTTGGAATGTGTGTAAATAAACAAACCATATTTCATAAATACACCGCAGTCTCCGCTGACCTTCTTCCCAAAGGAAACCAAACCCTGGAGAGGCGCAGGGACCCCCGAAATCTCACCGCTTGGAGATTGGGGGAGGTGTGCAACAATATTATGCTCTGTAGAGGGTTGGAGCTGTTTTTTGGGTTACATAGAAGATGTCTTCCTAAAACACCTTACCATTTAAAAGCACACAGTCAGCAAACAGTGGGAAATGATGACACAAGTTATAATGATTGCACCAGAGAAGACATTCCTTCCTGCATGCATCAGGACTACAGCTCAGTGGTATAGCACATGCTTTGCATACAGAAGGTCCTATGATCAAGCCTTGTCACCTCCAGTTAAAAGGATTAGATAGCCGGTGATGTGGTTTCTGCCTCGGACCCTGGAGAGCCCTTGCCACTTACAGCACATGATACTGGGACAGATGGACAAATAGTCTGACCTGATTCCTATGTCCACTGGGATTTTTTTCATGGACAGCTCTTGGGCATCTGAACTCGGCCTGTGTGACTTCTTCCATTCTCAGTGTTTCCTTTTGAACATCCAAAACAGCAATCAGCGATCCTCTGCTTCAAACTCAAGATGACAGCATAAGGGCATACTGATATGGTATGCCATTTACAGTAAATAAAGAAAGGCCTTGTACTGCCATTGCCTATGGAGACTCCTGGAAATGATGTGTTCTCTTAATCCTGTTACCATACTGGAGGACAAAGGACTGATGAATCTTATCTTGGCAACAAAATATGAAGCCAAGAGAATGCTATGATTAAAGGCCACATAGACACAGCAGTGAAGACATGCAAACTGGAAGTGAAATGGATTAAGACAGTTCTATCCATTCCTAGTGTCAACAGAACCTCCTTCAGCTTCCAATGCCAGAGTCCATTTTCTTTGTTTTCTCAACTTCACCCCACCCTTGGCAAAAATACTATACCGTCAGTGAAACATTAGACACCACAGCTTCATGCTCTGTTAAGGTATTCTGGCAGCCATATGCTTTAGCCAATGCCACATTTGCAAAGCACTGTCCTAGTAGGCAGCATCATGGTGTGCTTAGTGACAGAACTAGATCAACCAGTTTCAAACTAATGTTTTTTTTGTCATGCGCAGCAGACAAAATTCATTATTGTATGATAAATAAAATGTTATCAGCCTGCCCACAAATCAACATGTAAGCTTTTTTTTTAATTAGCTTTCTTTTGGAGCATACAGGGTACTGAAATTTACAACAGGGTTGTTGTCAGAAACAGGATGCACATTTCAAAATAATTTATAATCTAACACCTGGCATTGTGAGGCCTTTTTTAAAAAAAAGTCTATTCCATTTGCATGTCTAGTTTTCAATCTCATTTCAAGTTTAGCAGAGGAAATACATTTTTGATCTAATACAAGACAATGCTACATTTTGAAGCAAGGTGTCTTAGTTTAATTACACTGTAGTGTTATATAGAACCACTGTGTTCTTAGTTGAAATGTTCAGTGGATGTTATGATACCAAAAGATGAGCATGATTATACAAAATAAAGAAAGGCAGCGGTGCACTAATGCAAACTCTGAAAACACTACTATTTTTCACACATGCTAGTAATGTATGACTGCATACTGCCCGCCAATTTTCTTTGGGGGTTGCTTGTAAGGTTGCCAGGCTCATGGCCTGAGAATGATTCTATATCTTTAAGAGAAAATTCAGCCAAGTGCAAGTTTTCTTGCAACACTGTAATGAGAAAAACCACAAGGTGAAATTTTTCCTTCCCCCTGCACAAAAATTTACCAAATCAAACAAAACCATTTAACAAAAAGAAGAAATACATATTAAACCAGTTAAAAACATTCAAAAGCACAATTAGAATTAAAGACATTATAAAACACAGTTAAAATATTCTAAAACACAGCTAAATATTCTTTTATCAATGATCTTCAGGTTGCCAGGAATAGGCCTCTTCAGCCATCAAATGCTTGGGTAAATGAATGTTTTCAAATTTCTCCTGAAAGTTAACCACGATGGAGCATAAGTACTCTGAGCCACAGAAGCCACTTGGGGCTGTAGTGACAAGGTAGAATCTAGGAGTACTTCCAGACTACGATCCTATTCCTTCAGGGTGAGTACAACCCTTCCCAGAATAGGTCATATACCTATTTCTTGAACATGGGAACCACCCATCCACAGTGCCTCAGTTTGTTGGCCACCATCCAGACTATTACTGCCTCCAGACACCTGTTCACCCCCTCCAGCCTCTCCTGGTTCAGATGGAGAGATGAAGCTGTGTGTTATCAGCATACTGATCACATCCTCCAAAT
Organism: Rhineura floridana; assembly: GCF_030035675.1. Taxonomy (NCBI): domain Eukaryota; kingdom Metazoa; phylum Chordata; class Lepidosauria; order Squamata; family Rhineuridae; genus Rhineura; species Rhineura floridana. Next base: position 89,237,015 of record NC_084488.1, read on the forward strand.
TCCTGGAAGACAGCTCCCAATGGTTTCATATAGATGTTGAATAGTATAGGAGACAGAATGGACCCTTGTAGGACCCCACAGCTCAAAAGCCATGAAACCGAGCAACAGTTTCTTGCAGCTATGTTTCTGGTAAGAAATGGAGCGGAGCCACTACAGTACACACTTCAAACACAATATTTGCTTGTACGGGACAATAAAGTAGTGAGAACTCATGTGATATGTGTCCAAATCAATTCACTACCTAATATCATACAGAGGAATTTGATGTAATTTCCAAAGTTGGCTTCCATTCTTTGACTTATTCCCGATTCTACACTATTTATAAAAATGTTAAAGTAATGGTCCCAATACAGATTTTTTAAAATAATTACTGTTCACTTTTCTCCATTATACATCTTTTCCTGCCCTCTTGTTCCTTTTTTTCACATTTTTTTTAGTATACCTACTAGACTTCAATCCAGTCCTGCTAAGATTTTTTTACATTTTATTGAACAGCTGCAGGACTGGAGGACTGGAGAAGACCTCAGTGAGTATCTGAGCATCTGGGTGCTTGCTTGCTTGCTCCTCTGGGTTGCTGTATGTGCATATTTTAAAATATATAAAGTTTTATGTGTATTATGGTTGTCAACTTTTTGGGGTTAAAAGTGTTATTTTTTAAAAAAATAAAAATGCCCAAGGAGATCAGATAGTGATGTTTTCTAACCTCCCTGCAGTGCTGACACACATAGATTCCAGAATTCCTATATGTATTTCACCAATGAAGCCCCAAAGGCCCAGAAACAGAGTTTTCACTAAACAGAATCCTATAACATTGTTTGCTACTTCTTTTTCCTATCTCAGTAACAGCTACACCATGAAGAAAGATTTACAGCATATGGTTTTTATGTGCCTGGAAACCCAAAGATAAACAAGATCTTTTTACATCTACCTTAATGTCTAAATGATCAGTATTCCACAAAAGATAATAAGGGTGGCTAACACAGATGCACTTAATTATTATTTGAGATCTGAGGTGTGAAACACAAGCTTCCTTAGTGTATATCTTTTTTATTCATTTGACTCAGAACAGACAACATTAGAGGATATTTATTTTTACACATAATAATAATTTTACATAGAACTCTGAGGCACTGTAAATATCATTTCACACTGACTCTGCTTGTTTTGAAACATCCGTGAATCAGAAACCAGAGGCATATTTTAAAGCATCAACAGAGGGTTGGGAACAGCAACTTAAAATTCAGAGCAATGGAGTACTTTTAGTCAACATAATACAATTCCTTGTGATTTATGTGTAATGACCCTAGATTAATGAAGTGTTACTTGTTCAAGCACTGCTATAAGCTATCTGTTTGACCTCCCTCAGATCAGACATTCCTTGAAACAATGGACTGTTGAGACAAGTTGAGGACATTCAATGGAAACATCAGTTTGGCAGTCTAGATCCTGCCAGCCAGGTGCCATTTTCAAAATAACTTTATTTATTGAATGAATTTATACCCCACCTTTCTTCTGTCATGGAAGTCAAGGTGATGTACATGGGATTCCCAAGTGATCACTCACCCAGGCAACAATCAGATGTGCTTCGCCAGAGCAACAGGAAGTTTGTAAACAGTATCTACTGAAAACTGGGGACTGAGATAAAACCGATTGCAAGAGAAGCCAAACATGTCATATTTAATTCATATAAGCAATGTACTGAACATATTAAAAATCTAGAAAATTATAATTAGGAGAACATTTTCAGAATTGGAGATTTCAGAGTTGGCTATCACTCTAACGTGACCTAGCATTAAATTTTGGCAAATGCATATGAAACTGTCATGTTCATCAACAAAATGCCTCTGTTGCTTTTCACCGTTGATAGATACATGCAACTCTGTGTGCTTTCCTGTTGGATTCCTGAAGGGAAAGGAATTTGTCCCCAATTAGACTCTTTAATTATCTGAGAAGGATTTTTTTGGGGGGTGTTATTAATTCCTGTCAGTTGTTCAGGGAAGTAGAAGTTGTCATTACTTAATGTGAGTATGCACACATACCTTTGTAGGATGGTTGGAATAAACCTCTATTACCTTTCCAATCCATTTAGTGTCAGTCCCAATGCCCAAGAGTGACCTTCAAGAAGTGGAGATTTGAAATTTGGTCTCCCTGTACTTGTCAAGGTCCAACATTCTAACTATTAACACCACACTGGATCTCATTAGCACTGCTTTTTCTTGGAAAATCAATAACTGGCAGAGATATTAGAAATGTGCTAAAATCAAAGAGAAGTGGCCATTTTGGTTTTTAAAAAATTAAGAAAACTACAAAACAAAGTAAAATTCTTATATGTTGTGCAGGAGATGAATAAATATGCAGCGTGCAATCGCCCATTCCTTGATAGCAAGCCAGCTGAAGTTCTTCATAAAAAAGAAAATAAGGGGATTAACCAAGTAAGTCACGAGTGTGGAGGCAGCATTGTGACATTACCTGGCCAATGTGTACACAACCAATTTTGGTGACTGTATTGCAAGTAAATGTTACCAAGCGAGACAAAAATTATAACAGAGATTCACAAATGGCCAATAGTGAAATCTCTGGGTGGTATTCAATGCTAGTCCTGCTCAGGGTAGACCCATTGAAGTTAATACACATGACTAACTTAGGCTTTTTCATTTCAATGGGTCTACTCTAAGTAGGACTAGCATTGGGTCTGCTCTGCATCCTTTGTTGCCAAAAACCAATGTTCACTTGCTATGAATACCATCTTAATGTCAAGAGCTACCATCTCTCCACTGCATCTTCCACTAGGAGCCAACACTATGGGAGACATTATCAGTGACAGCCCAGATAAGGAGAATCAGCCCTGCAAGGGACTTGCATGTGGCTGCTCTGGCAGGTCAGTTCTGAAGGCAAGGTTATTTCTTTTAAGACTTCGCTAGAGATTCAGAAGCGAAATGAAACATCTGAGTACTGGGGGAGGGTTATAAACACCTTTATTCTCTTAGTGACTCTTGCATCTGCCACCAGGAGCCAAGACTGTGAGAGACACCAGTAGTGACAGACCATATGAGGAAGCCCTGCCCCGTAGGAGACATTGCGCTTTCACATCAGCCATTTTCTCTGAGATCTGCCATGGCCCAGAGATACAGAGGCAAACTGTCACCTGGATCACATGAAGGGAAAGCTTGTGTACACCTTTGCCCCTTTATTGGTAACTCTTGTCTATATAGTAGCATTTTCACGATATTGAAAGAACTTCAGTTAGTAGGTGGGATATAAATATTCCAAATGAAAAAAAACTTCAGTAGGTTGGCTGAATCACATGTCTTCAAACAGTACTGGGATTGATTGGTTTTATTTGAGTAATCATTTGCCTTTTACATGATTATTTTTTAATTTAAGCATTGATTTCAATTATATCCCACTTTTCTTCCAGAGAACTCCAGATGGTGTTCATAGGATTCTGAAATAGTCTTATAATAGATGAGATCAAGACCTGCTTATATTTAACATTTCTGAGTCCTATGTATATTATAAAAATATACATGTGTGTCTCTTTGAGATATCAAGGGGTGTTGAATTAACTTATAATTTAATAAACAGAATTTTCCACTTATTGTTCGTGATATTTTTGTTTCCTATTTCAGTAATTGACCAAAATTAAAATATTATTATTTTATTATTATTTAAGCTATTTCTATACCGCTTAATATATATAAAAATCTCTAAGCGGTGTATAGAAGATAAAACTACAGCAAATGTTATAAAAATATACAATAAAACGACAATACAAATGCATACATAATACAGATTAACAAATAAATATTAAGACAAGGGCCCTGTGGAAAATAAGAGTTTCAAGGAGAGCATTGTGGAAGAGGTGGCATCTGAAGGGAAGTTGCTCAGACAATGGCTTCACATACAGCTGGTTGTTTTAGGCTGTCAATCTCAGAATGCTTTGAAATCTTCTTTGCAGAATGTAGATTGATGTTGCAGGAGGGCTGTAGCTACCTTCCTGAACACAGCAAAAGCTTAAATGGCTGCGGGACATTGCTTCAGGGATGTAGTGTGGCCTTGATATAGCAGGGGAGACTGTGTCTATGCCAGAAGACCAGTAGCTTCGTAAACAAGTGTTTGCTACACCCATATTGATAAAAATTGGTCCCCCACCAATAAACTAAATCTAATTTCTCTAAAATTGACATGTACAGAATTGCTCTGTTAACTGTTTTTATTTGCAAAGTGCTTTATAAGTCTTTATGACAGTCTTGCAAGATAGACAATTACAATTCTGTATGATTAACCTTCAGTATACTGTTGAAAACTTACCACAGGTGTGTGTAGTTATCATTTGCTTTTATAGATTGATCCACTATAATCTATACTGAAACAATCGAAATACAGCTTGAGCGTGGAGCAGCAATCTGACTTGTTATTCATGGGAGAAAATATGTAGAAAAAGGAATGGATGATAATAAGACACTTCATTGTACATACTGTGTAGATACCAAGTGGATTTTCCAGCTTCCTAGGACACTTTCTGGTCTTAGTAGGGGGCACTGTTAAGCTTTTAAAAAGCTGGACTCATCTATGGTGAAAATATATCAAAATTTGTTTTGTTTCACAGCAGTAATAGAAATATAAATCTATAACGTGTCATTTAAGAATTGTTCAGCTGGCCTTAGCTCATAACAAAGCCAATGCAACAGAGCTGTACAGAAATAATGATCCTAATTGCCAGGCTTAGATTCCACTAGAAGCATTATAACCCTTATGTCCATGAGTTTTTATTTTCCACAGGGACACACTAATGCATTTTACAGGAAAACTAATGCAAGGAATGCTTGACCTCATAGCTTCAAGGATCGAAACACAAACAGCTTTGTTGCTATTTTAAACTGACAATCATGAGGACTGAGCTCTCGGTCCAGTTCTACAACTTAATGTGCATTGTGTACAATCAAGATCTGCTGTAAAATAAAATGCAGATAATATTGTTTCAATCTGGTGAGTGGTTCTTCCTTTCATTGTATGCCCCTTACTTACAAAATAAATGCAGGAAGAAGTTTTGTTTTGTTTTGAAATGGGGAAATTGCCCATACTGGGGTGGGGTGGGGTGGGGGAAACAGGACTAAGTGCTTGCTTATCACAAAGCCATATCAACCTGCTGTTGCAACTGTTATTAATGGGCTTTGATAACAGTCACTAGTATTACACACCTGCCAAGTTCTGAAAATCCATTGACATTCCTTTGGATCATCTTGTGTAACGTTTAAGAGGAAAAACAAAATATGTATATGGTTCATATAGCCACACTGCAAGGCTGAGCAATTTTCAGCCTAATTTTAGTGCCGAGCCTTAGTCCATGTGATTTCAATAAGTAATAGCAAACAAAGTGATTTCGTCTCAACACTGACATATTTGGACTTGAAAGGTTTTTTTGGAAGGGGGTGTGTTCAAGTCAGCGATCATTATTTGCTGGTATTCCTGAGCTTCTGGCATGCCTCATATTAGAAATTAAGTATTTCATACCACCCCAGCTTTAGTTATCTTCTTCTTGTATATTTGATTTAAAAATGTGCAGCGACCTACAACAGGTCACTTATTACCTCAATTCACTGTGCTTGAAGCTCCAGTACCAAGGAGCAGAGATTTCTTTGCAGAGTCAATGCAGAATCAGAAATGCATTTATCACCATGACACACAGGCGGACTTCATGCACATCAGATGGAGAACTTTTTTTGGCCAAACCTAGAGAAATTTTTTCATTCACCTTAGCAATCCATTACTAAAGCTCACATTTGCTTAAATCTACCAATTTTTCCTGTAAAAAGTATATGATCACTTCCTTGTGTGAGGGACTCAAAATTTGTCCCTCAGAGTATTAGGAAAGTAGGCAAAAACCCTCAGTGAGGTGGATAAGATGCTAGGGCTCATGATAACATAACTTTGAAACCAGACTTGGGGAATGGGCACTAGTAAAATATACATCTTTTTTTTTTTTTTACAATAATTTTTATTCAAATTTTCATAAAACATACAAAACAAAATCATAAAACATTCAAAGACAAAAAACAAAACAAAACAAAAATGATTAAACAAAAAAATAAAGTGCTGACTTCCCATTTGTCGCAGATCAAATCAGTTGTAGGTCTACAATATATAACAATCCTGTCTCTTAAATTATATTATAAAATCACTTTCCTCCAGTAGTTATCTTAATTAATCATCAAATCTCATAAACATTACTTTATTCTTTCCACAAAAAGTCAAAGAGAGGTTTCAATTCTTTAAGAAATATATCTATCAATTTTTCTCCAAATAAACATGTCGATTAATCCATCTCGTTAATAATAATAATAATCTTATTGTCATAACCATAGTCCAAATAAACATATCGATTAATCCATCTCATCAAAATCTGTTAGGTCCAATAATTTCAATAGCCATTATTCCATTATCCATATTAATTCCATCTTCCATCTTCAATAGTCCTGTTAAGTCCAGTAATTTCAGTGTCCAATCTTCCATTATCAGTATTCCATAATAATCTTGCTGTCATAGCCATAGTCATATAATAAGAGTCTGATGGGAATTTCCTCTATCCCAAATATTTTCTTGCCATCAATTCTGAATAAGTTGCTGAAATATTGTTGTAAAGTCATATCTGTGTTCTTCTTTTTTACAAAATGCACTGGCTCATCTCTTGAGAGTTTTTCCATTGTCACATGGCTGCAGTTAATTCCATAGATTTTCTCTATATCAAGCTCCATCACGTCATTCCAGTCCAGAAGATTATCCAAGCCATTGATAACTTTATCTCTAATATCTTCATTAATTTCTTCAGAGATAACGTTAAATTCCAGACAGTAGATTTTATTTCTAATATCCATAAACTCCAGATCTTTTTCCAATCCCACATTTGTTCCAATCTCCAGGGCTTGTATCTTCCCTTTATTTTTTCTTTTCTCATCTCTGATCTCATTCTCCTCTCTCACAGGATCCCCTATTTCTTTAAGCTCCTGCGTCATTTTGCTCAGTTCAATTTTCAGCTCCTTACTGCCCTGTCGCAGGGTTTGTTTCGTTATCTCAATCTCATCCATTATTTTCTGAAACATAATTACTTCCAGATTCTCAGCCACTTTCTTGATTGCCATTTTTAAAACCACGAAAACAAAACAAAACAAAAATAAAGAACCACTTCTTATTTCAGCAACAATTGGGTTAATATTCCAGGCTTGATGACATCACAGTATAAACAGAGCAGCCTGCCTTATCTCCCTATGTTCAAGAACACAAAACAAATTTAGTTCCCAGCATCAAAACAGTTAGTGGCGTCGTGAAGAAGCAGATTCGTCAAAATAAAATAGACCAAAAAGAGAATAGTCCCAGACAATATAATGTTCCTCGGAATAGAAATCCCTCTTCTGTTTATATCTTTAGAATGCACTTCCAGGACAGCTTTTTGCAATAGAAACAGAGATAAGCTGTTAATTTCGTGAATAACAGAGAAGAGTTATAGCTCACCCAGAAGTTCTTTAAAGCTGATTCATTTGACAAATCTCTTTTTGCTGCAACAATTTAAACCAAGTAAAAAAAATAATAGAAAGAAGGGTGCTTGCCTGTTAGTCTGTTTTCTCTTTGAAGAAAAGATAAACGTATCGCATTAATCAGATAGAGCTTGTTCGGAAGTCCGTCCGGCATTGCTGGCTGGACCTTTTCTCATAAATTAATGAAATCCAGTCCTCCCAACAAAAACAGGCTTTTGAGGTTGATCTCTACGTTTCTCCCTGCCCGGGAGAAATTTCATCAGTCAAAAAAAAAAAAATGTTCTGACTGATTTATATCTGAATAAGCTTCTTTTGAGGCGGGAGCCCGTCTCAAAAGCAGGCACAAGCGAAGTCACCCTTCCCGGAAGTCCAAAATATACATCTTCTTAAGTATACAGAAATAATATTTCTGTAGCAATATTGCTGTCCATGAATCACATCTACCTCAAGTCCACAACAGCCATGAAATGGAGGCAGGAGAGGATTAGTCACCTAACTGCTTACATAGCTGTTTCTTTCTTTTTATCCAGTGGCCCTCACCATGACTTTATTCTATAACAACAAGATATGGCAGAACTGTAAGATACAGTAGGGCCCTGCTTCTTGACCCCCTGCTTTTCGGTGTTCCGCTAATACGGTGCCAGTGGGGCAATCAGCTGGAGGGGGGGGCTGGAGCTGCCTGATCGCGCTGGAGGAGGGGAAGCTATAGCTGAACTTCTTCTCTTCTGGTGCGATCAGACTCCCCCGCTCCGCGCTGGAGGAGGGGAAGATTAGCTGTAGCATGCTACAGTTGAACTTCTCTCCTCGGGGACCCTCAGACTCCCGCACTCCAGCTGATCGCGCTGGAGGAGGGGAAGATCAGCTGTAGCTGATCGAGACTCCCGCTCAGCTGATCGTGCCGGAGGAGGGGAAGATCTGATCTTCTCCTCCTCTGGTGCGATCAGCGGGTTAGGTTCCAGACCCCCACGCTACAGCTGATCCACTTTTCGGCGGGGGTCTGGAACCTAACCTGCCATATTAGTGGGGCCCTACTGTATAGCAGAACATACGCATATGTTTCAACACCCACCTCATTTCTGCATATCTGTTAACTAAATATCATTATTCAGGATAATTATTGTGGAAGTTAAGATGAATAATACTAGTACCTTAGGGGTAGTGCAAGGCTTTCCAACAATGTAGACAGCCTACTGAAGACCTGTTTATTTAGGAAGGCTTTCCTTGAGGTGTAACTCAGTCATTTATAAATACTAATTTTAAATCTGATGAAATTGTTTTGTTGTTTTTGGAGTTTGTATGGATGGTTTTATTGTTTCAGAGTTAGTTGAATTGATTTTATTGTTTTTAGAGCTTGTGTTTGTTTATTTTTATTGTATACACTGCTTCGATAGATTTCTACTGTTCAGCAGTCTATAAATTAGTATAATAATAATTTTTGAAAATCAGGGACTAACAATCTCTTTGGGTCAGTGGGCACATTTGGAATTTTGAAAAAGTGCCCTGGGCACTAGTCACAAAATGGCTGCTGTGAGGACATGGCATAATACAAACCTAGGAGCTGCCATATCAAAAAGAACAGAAAAACAGACAAGATCACAAAATGATGTAGGCATTCCCCTCCCCCTGTAAGTTGTTCCATCAGTGGGACTGCCATGCTTGTTCACTGAGAGAAGTTCTTTGCCTGTCTCATCAGAAGAGAACAGAACAGGTAGGAGGGTGTGTGTCTAGTCCTGCCATCAGATAAAATGTTGGCATGTTTAATGTAGGAGAGGCTGAGCCAGTGCAAACAGGAACTGAGCTGGAAAACCAGTCTCTTGTGTATTGTGGATTTTTGAGGGGATATTTACTGAGTACTTTCACGGGCACCATAGGAGATACTGGCGGACACACTGGGGCACATGGGCACCCCACTGGCATAGCATATTACAGTACATGCTGTGTTCAAGTGAATCACTATATTCTCACCTATGATACAATGTTGGACTTGGACTGAGAAGGAGTAGATTCCAATCCTCTTTTAGCCACAATGTTCACTAAAGTGGCTATTGGAAAATCACTCTAAACCTAACCTGTTTGACAGCATTGCTGTACGTAGACTTGCCAGCTGGCCAGGAAAAACAAGTGTCCACTTCCTATGCCTTAAATATAGGTGTAATACACAGAGATCAATAGGTAAACAAACATGATTACCTGTTAATTGCTGCAGATAAAAGTGCTTTTAAAGTTAACAAGCTTAATTGTGAGGATAAAACCAGATTAACTCTCAAGTAGTGCCTAAGCTCCGTGGAGAAAAATGAGATATAAATGTGATAGACAGAAGCTGCAGAATAAGTAAGATATTAATGTAATACTTAAAATAGATATGACTCATTGGCAAATCAAGAAAATGTCAGCTTAAAACAAGCATACCGTTATCTTGCTGCTGTCTGTCCCGTTCCCTAGGACTAGGCAAGAACAGAAAACGGATATGTATTCCATATAAAAAGTCTAAGTATTCCAACATCCTGTTTCCTTCAATAGCCACTGTGATCCACTGGGAAGCCCACAAGCAGAACATGAAGGCAGTAGTGCTCTCTCATTGTTGCTCCCCCCAACAGCAATAGGTTTCCAGTGGCTTCTCAACCTAGAAGTAACACATAGACATAACAATTAATAGCCATTGATTCTGTTTTAAAGTAATCGAAGCTAGCACATTTCATGGCAGAACATTTCATAAATCGAGTATGCATTGTGTGAAGAATATACTGTCCTGAACCCAGTGTTCAAATTATGGGACAAAAGGGTGTGTGTGTGTGGTTTAATGAATTTCACAAGCTTCATCACCTTATTCTTCCCAGTTGTAGTCAAAGTTGTCTCTGACACACACGCACCAGCTTCTAAAAACAGAGCTGGGAGGAGGGAATGCAAAGGGAAACAGGCTCTTCTGCTACTCCTGTAATTTAATCAGTGCCTGAATTTCCAGACAGTTTCATGTTCTAACTCAAGGGTGAGGCACCTTTTTTCCTGTTGAGAGCTGCATTCTCTTGGAGGTAATTTGTTGGGGGACTCATGCCAAATGTGGATGGGAGCAGAACCAGGGAGCTGAGGCTACTCCTTAGCTCTCTGTCATTCCTTTTTCTCTTCCCATCTCTTACACCCCTCCCTGCAGGGAGAAATTGGTCTTGCCAAAGGTCTGAACAGATTGCTTGCAGAGGGCTTTTCAGATTAGGCCAAGGGCTGCATAAAATTAGGCCAAGCATTGCATGTGTGGACCATGTGTTCTGACTTCTATTTTCCTCCTAGCTGCTAACTTTTCTATTTACTTTCTCCACACCAAGCATAATTTTATAAATCTAAAAATATTTTTCACAAGCAGCAGATAAGGTGGTAAGTCTATGGCAAATGTATACTCAAATGATGAAAGGCTCCTCTCTTCTAGATGTCATGGAGAAAACTAGGTTAGAAACTTCCATGAAGTTTAGTTTCTTATGGGCAGGGCATTTTTTTCAGAGCCCCCACCTCTGAAAGTTGCTGAGTTTAGAAGCAGGTTTATCTCCTACTGCTGCTTATAAGAGCTAGGCCTCAGTTACAACTTACACAGTAAGAACAAGGGTGCTTAGGAGGAATAGGTAGCATAGATATAGTAACTTAAGGACTTCACCAGGCTGCAGAATGGAATGTAGTTATGTAGAAGAAGTCACACAATGATCTATAAAATAATATGATTTGGGTTTTTAGGTTGTTTTTTAGGGTTGAAAGGTCAGAAGCATCCCAAACCCTGCCTAAGATTTCAGGGGCGGGCCCTAGTGATGTCATTAAGCATGATACATTAAGCATCAACCACAGTTGCTAGGAGCATACATTCAAACAAAAAAAAATCTCTGGAAATTAAGATAGAAAGTTTAGCTAAAAGAGGGTGTTCCCAGCCCCAGCTGAAGTAACAGAATCATTCGTTCTCACCTTCTTAAGGAGCCTGGGTAGGGACCATTTAATCTAGCCTACTTGCTTCTGGCAAGAAGGGTTTACGTACCCTCAGGCCAGGCCAGTCACCAGAAGGCCATTGTAGGAAGAAGGGACCCTAGAGTTGTGGAGATATTTGATGGGAGCACTCAGGAGTAAAGATGGATGCCCCTGAAGGATGCAGTTCTAAACACACTTGCCAAGGGACTAAGCCCCAAAGAACTCAATAGGATTCACTTCTGAGTAGATATGGTTAGGTGCTGTTGGCAAGGTTTGACTAGGGATCCTTTGCAAACATATCCATATCAAAGCAGGGTTGGCAACCTCCTGCCCGGAATGCCCTGCCCCTGCCTTTTAACGTGGCTGCTCCAAACGTTTTTACAGACTTGATCCTTCACTGCAGAGAGAGGTTTGAGAAATGAGTAAGAAGATTCTCTACCCTTTTCTGCCTACCCTGTGGGTTCTTACAAACTCACTTTGACAGCATCCAATTCCAGTGAGCAATAATTGACAGAAAGGAAACACACAGAGTTTGGTCTACCTTTACAGGCAGTAGCTTGGGAACAGCAGCAATTGCAGCCACACTTCCCAGTATGTGGATTCTCTTTTACCACTATTGGGCAAGAAACAAACTGTCATGCAAACAACAAGGTGCATCAGTGGGTTTAAGGGGGTTAGCTGAGTGCATAAAACCACTGTTGTTGCTTCTATAGATATAAGGGAATAAGGTCAGAGATAAATGAAATGCAAATAGAAAAACAAAAACAAAAGAGTGATGATATTCTAAATGCAGTATCATACCAACCACAACAAGAATCCTACGAGTAAGGCAGAAAACTCAGCATCCCACAACCAGGCAGAGTTTATAACCAAAAACCAAAACTAAAACTAGTCAGTCAAGGTCACAGAAATCCCCATGAAGCACAATCTGATTCAGGGGCTGCAGTTAGTGCAGAATGCTGCAGCACAATTGCTGACGTGAGTGAGACCCTGTCAGCACATAATACCTCTACTCTGAAATCTGCACTGGTTGCTGATTTGTTATCAGGCCAAGTTCAAGGTTTTCTTTCCATGTTACAGGTTCAACATAGTACTTGTTCTGCTCTTGTAAGAAATCAGTCCTTTCGTGTGGCATCACCAATGCTTTGGAACTCCCTGCCTATTGACATAAAGTAGGCGCCTTAGTTGTACTCTTTTTCTCACATGCTAAAAACATTTTTGTTTAGGTAAGCTGACCCAGGCATGTAGAAGCTATTATGTTTTTATCTGTTTTTAACTAATTGTTGGTGTTATTATTTTGAATGCTTTTTAAATACCCGTCTTTAACTGTTTTTGCCAATAATTTTATTGTTTTAATCCCTTCTGTAAACCACTTTGAGTGGGTTTTTTGTTTTTTGCAATAAAGCAGTATATAAATGATGTAAATGAATTACATAAATAAATGTTGGAATCACTGTGGCCCTTGGGTCTCCTCCTCTTTTAGGAACAAAGGAATCTGCCTTATACCGACGCAGGCCGTTTGATAACATATAGCTCGGTACTGATGACATGGAATAGCATTGGCTCTCCAGGATTACAGGCAATTATCTTTTCCAGAGATTGAATTTTGGGTCTTTGCATGCAAAGCATGTGCCCTATCACTGAGCTACAACCATTCCCATATAAAAAATATCTTTTAAATTTTTTTGTTTCATTTCACTAATGAATGCTCAGCATACACAGATCCATACCATGCATTTAACACACATTCAACACACATCTGAAGCACATGAATCCCACGACAGAATCATGGGAACTGTAGATTGTTAATGGTGGTAGGAACTATAATTGTGAAAAGGAAACTACACTTCCCAGGATTCTTTGGGGTAGTCATGCACTTTAAATATGAGTTGGATATGCTTTAAATATATTGTGTGAATCTGCATTATTTCAGAAGCTTTGCCTGCATATAAATTGTTTTAATTAATTTTTTAAAATGGAAATCAGCTGCAAAGTTTATTGCGTGACCATGGGCTACTCATAATCTCTCAGCCTAATCTGCTCCTCAGGGTGAAAACAACAGAGGGGGACCATGTTCACCCCAAGGAAGAAGGGCACACTTAAAATGTAGAGGAAATAATAATGTGTACAACTGTAGTGTGAAATTGGATACTTATCAGACATAGGAAGAAGAAATATTTATATAAGCATGACTGTCAAATATGTTTATTATTTACACAACCTGTAAAGATATTTATAGTGCAATCCTATGCATGTTTACTCAGAAGCAGGGAACTTAAGTCACCCAACCCAAAATTCAGAATCATGCCACTTTAAGCTGTTTTGCAACCCTTTTATACTTGTTTTTATTTTTATTTGGGTTTTAAATGGATTTATTTCTTGTTGTGAGCTGCCTTGTTTCCAATTGGCAACCTTACTTCACAGGGTTATTGAAAAAACTCCATACATGCATACACTGAAGATGTAAAAATACATATAGCCCGTTTAATAGTTTATTGCCAAAAGCAGTTAGTCATTGCAGAATATTTTTATTTAAAAAAATGAGTATGTTTCCTGTCAAATAAAAACAGTGACACCTAAGTAAGCCCTGCCTGCTTCAAAAAATAGGATCAGAGGAGAGATTTACAACACAATCCTTTGCTGTGTTCATTCAAAAGTTCCATTGATTTACAGTACAATCCTAACCATGTCTATGCAAAAGTAAATCCTGTTGAATTCAATGGGATTTACTCCCTATGTGGGATTAGCATTGCAGCTTTAATCCCAGAAAAGTGATTATAGGATTCAAGCTTCATATTGGGAAGGTTTTCAAACCAGGTTATGAATTAGACAAATAAACTGCCCAATTCAGCAGACCAGGAAAATTTACACTTGTTTGATTCTTTATTATTAGAAAAGTATAACACATTGTAATGGCATCGTAAACTGGATGCAATTTTTAAAATTTCTGCTCAAAACTTATTTGAAAGATAAAATGTATAATATGCTATCTTGGAAGTAATGAACCCCCCAGCATGTACACTTTTATTATAATCATACCTGAAATTGGTTACTGTGCATGCCTACCAAGGTCCTGCTGTAATCTTCTGTTCTAGATCTTCTGCTCGATTATTGTGCAGTGGGCACACAGATAGGTACTCTTGCTGCTGCTGCAAGCTATAAATTTATTCAACTCCTGATGTGCAGATAAGCAGAAAAGGCAGCTATTTTCAGGACTTGCAATGGGTTCTAGCTATTGTTTGAAGGTCAACAAATCCTTCGTCAATCACAGCCCTGACTTCACTTATTGGCTAAAAACCTGAAAGGGTGGGGATTTGAGCACCCAGCTACTAGCTCCTTTAACAGAAGTTGCGAGCCAAGGGGTTGCCATTTTGGTGTATATCTCTTGAACCAGACCATCTCGGAACTTAAATTTTTCTAAATATGAAAGCGAAGAGTCTGGAGATTGGGGTGACTCATCTGGAGACCTGGAGAGTACCCCAAACAAACAGAATCTCTGAGTGAAACCTGGAGACCTGGCAACCCTATTTTTAATTGTGTTTAATGTTGTAGTTTAAAATTGTGGTAAACTGCCCTGGGACATCTGGGTGAAGGGAGGGTAATAAATAATGATGACACAGAAGTTGGTCAGTATAAACTACAACAAAAGACGAGAGTGGTAAGCATTCTCAGCTCAGTACTTTCATTGTTATTTATGTTTGTTTGTTTCATAGTTGGATAGGTATCTATACAAAAAATGTTTATGATTGGAAGACAGCATCTAAAATACAGTATTTCTAAAACACAACAGATACAAACTGCTTAGAGGTTTGTGTTCTATTATGTAAACTGTTTAGAGGCTTTTACGATTAAGTGGTATACAAACTACCTAGGCGTAATCTTTTCATATATGTATCTGAATGGGTTTCCTAGCTGAAAAAAATTGCTTATTATGTATTGTGTTCAGGGAATCTCCTTTCAGCTGGTCACTGGACTAGCAACAGCTTTTATTGTATTTAGAGCATTTTGCTTTTTAGCCTAAAAGGCTCCCAGAACAGCTTACATACAATTAAAACAAGATATAACACAAAAGGAAAGATGGAGAGTGAAGAAGGGAAAAAAACAAAGGTACCCATTTTTAAAGTTAAATAATAGTTCTCATAATGACCAGCGGTTACAAAAACAGTTCAGGGGTAGGAGGAGCCTGATGGAGCTGGTCTTTCAGTAAAGATGATGGAATGGACCCTCTTTCCCATCTGAACCACTAAGGTAACCTGCTATAATGGTTGCTGCTGGATGACAGTTTAAGGACAGAAGGCTCAGAGCTGATAGTCAGAGCAGGCGCCAGGCATGCCTGGGCCCTTGGGCACCACCCTGCCCCAGGTCTGTGGTGCTGGAGCGCAACCCTGTATACAGGCCGTGTGGGGCTAATAAACCCACCTGCGCATCCCACCTCCCTTTATTGCTCCTGTAAATGATGTGTGCACTGTGCGCGCATGCCTGCCATCAACCAAGATGGCAATGGGGCATTAGTCCCTTAGGGAAGCCTCTGCCTCCATCTTAGTTGATGACAGGCATGCACGCACATGCCTGCCATCAACTGAGATGGTGGTGGAGCCATTAACCCCTTAGGGATGCCTCCACTGCCATCTTGGTCGATGGCAGGCATGCGCACACAGCACGCACATCATTTACAGGAGCAATAGAGGTGGGTGGAACATGTGTGGCTTGCACTGACTGTACAGAAGGGAGATGCCTGGCAGCTGCCTCTCCATGATCTGCAGCAGTGTGAGCAGCTGATGCTGATGACAGAACAGGATTGCTATGGGAGTGCTAAGGAGGGGCCTCTCTGGGCCACAGGAGCCCTCAACCAGGGCCCTACCTGTTCACCCCCTGGCACGAGCCCTGCTGATAGTTTATAAAATATATAGGTTGTTTTGGCAAGGCTAAAGGATTAAGGTTAAGCTGTTAAAGGATCTATAGAAACGAGTACTTTATTGAGAATACATCAAAGTGAATGTTTTAAAAAATATTTTCAGAGTTTCTTCCTGGCTGCTACTTGTAAATCAGGAACCAAACTGAACAGCATATATACCAATAGCAATATATCAGGAAGGTGGTGCATAAGGAACTCTTGTTAGCACAAGAAACCAGAGCATTAAGCATCAGGTTGATACACAGATTTGCCATTGTGGAAAAAAAACCTGAATGTAATCTGTTTAGACCAACAACAGAATGTAGAGGCTGCATAATGTGCTAATTCTTGAGAGAACAGCAGAATCTGGTTTGTGGAGCTCAGCTGCTTGTGAAACATAGCATGATCCCAAACAATCTAAGATGCAAAGGAATGAAATGCCTGAGGAAAGATGGTGCTTGGCTGATGTCAGCTTTTAGGCAAGCATTTTACAGCCTGTTGCATCTACAATGTGACGGGTAAAATAAATGCTGGGAAATCAATTTTTAATATGTGTGACAAGAAGATAGCAGAATATATAGACCCCTACTTCATTGTAGCTAGGATAAATATCTAAGAACATAAAAAGAGCCTGCTGGACCAGGCCAGTGGCCCATCTAGTCCCAGCATCCTGTTCTCATAGTGAGTGACCAGATGTCTATGGGAAGCCCACATGCAAGACCTGAGTGCAACAACTCTTTCCCCTCCTGTAGTTTTCAACAACTGATATTCAGAAGCATACTTTCCAATAGTGGAGGTAGAACATAGCCATTGATAGCCTTATCCTCCATAAATTTATCTAATCCACTTTTAAAGCCATCCACATTCGTGGCCATCATTGCTTCTTGTGGGAGCCAATTCTATAGTTTACTATGAGCCTTTTTCACAGCTGCTGCACACTGGGTCAGCATCTGCATCAAGCTATCCACTACAACTCCAAGGTGTTTTTCCTGGTCAGTCACCGCCAGTTCAGACTCCATGAGTGTATATGTGAATATGCATATTTTTGCCGACATGCACCACTTTAGCCTTGTTTACATTTAATTGCATTTGCCATTTTACTGCCCATTCACTCAGATCAGAGAGGTTGTTTTGGAGCTCTTTATAATCACTTTTTGTTTTAACCATCCAGAACAATTTAGTATCATCAGCAAAGTTAGCCACCTGCAAGCTTGGTCCTCTCACTGCCCATCCCTAACTCTAGATCAGTTATGAACACGTTAAAAAGCACAGGTCTCAATAGAGATCCTTGGAGGGCTTTATTTTCTATATTACTCTATTGGGAGAACTGTCCATTTATTCCAGCTTTCTGTTTCCTGTTACTTAACTAGTTCCTGATCCACAAGATAACTCCCCTTATTCAGTGACTACTAAGCTTACTCAGGAGTCTTTGGTGAGGTACCTTGTTGAAATATTTTTGAAAGTCTAAACACACTATGTCAACTAGATCACATCTATCTATTCTTGTTGACATTCTCAAAAGAACTCTACTACGAAGTGAGACAGGATTTACCCCTGGATCTCTTTTTAAAAATTGGTGTTGCATTGGACACTTTCCATTCCTCACGTACGGAGGCAGATTTAGGGGCAAGTTACATATTTTTGTTAGAAGATCAGAAATTTTACATTTGAGTTCTTTAAGAGCTCTTGGGTGCATTCCATCCAAACTGGCAATTTGCCAGTTTTTATTTTGTCAGTGCCTATAATTTCATATCTTGTTACCACTATTTGCCTCAATTCCTCAACACTCTCTTCCAGCAATACTTAGTTCAGGCACAGAGATCTGCCCTATATTGTCTACAGTGAAGACAGATGAAAAGAATTCAGCTTCTCTTCAATCTCCTTATCCTCCTTTAGCACACTTTTGACCCCCTTATCATCAAAAGGTCCAACTGCCTCCCTAGTTGGTCTCTTGCTACTAGTGTATTTAAGTAAAATTGCGTTGTTGGTCTTTATGGTTTTTAGCAATGTACTCCTTAAATACTTTTTTTGCATGCCTTATTTATACCTGCATTTTTTGCCTTCACCCGTTTTTGTTCTCATGTGGTCAAGACTCCCCTTTTGAAAAGGACATCTTCTTGCCTCTAATAAGCAGAGTCAAAGAAGCTTTTATTAATTTTATATCTTGCCCTTCCTCCCAGAAGATGTGTAGGACACAAACATGTGATAAAACACTAAAAACATCTTTAAAACAATTCCAGCACAGATACAGACTGAGATAAGGTCTCTACTTAAAAGGCTTATTGAAAGAGGAAGGTTAATCACACAGGCATCCTCTTCACACTTGTGGTCCCTTTTTTGATCTGCAGTATACATTCCACCTGAGCTTCTAATATTGTGGCTTTAGACAATTCCCAAGCATATCCAAATAATGGGTTGTAATAGTGTCAGATTATCTTACTTTCTCTGAAATGTGGATCAAAACTAAACAGGTTTTAAAAGTAAAACATGCTAGTAGATTTGAAAAGTGAAATGGACTGCCTTCAAGTCAATCCCAACTTATGGCAACCCTGTGAACAGGATTTTCATGATAAGCGGTATTCAGAGGTGGTTTACCATTGCCTTCCTCTGAGGCGGAGGCAGTGACTGGCCCAAGGTCAGCCAGTGAGCTTCATGACTGTGTAGAGATTTGAACCTTGGTCTCCCAGGTCATAGTCCAACACTGTAACCACTATCCCACGCTAGTAGATTTAGCTTACCATATTAGCAAAATGCTCCTAGATGCAAGGTGGTGATAGGAATATGACCCATATTGTGCAAGGAGCCTGAGGGTCAACTCATAAGTAAGGAGAATGAGCTTCTAATTGTTCTCATCGGTACACAGACCACCACTCTAAACTGCAAGCAATCTCTTTCCAGGGTTTTACTAGTCTCACTTCTATTAATCAACAAGAGCTGTAGCAGCCAAAGTCAGAGTCCTTTGATGTGTGTTAATAAAATGAAAGAGTTGCTCACACAATAGCCTCTCTTATATCTTGGAAAATTTAATTGTTAAAACTCTTTCCTAGTCTAACTTATTCCAGCTCCTCTTCCAGGGCCAAATCATTCTTGTCTCTGGATGTTAGCTGACACTACCTTATGTATGAAGATTTCTTGCAGACTTGGGCTGTTACAGAACTTTTATCAGTTAAGGAGGAAGATTGGATTTGCCATCTGGGAGCTAGAAGTTTTGGCCAATTAACTATTTTGGGGGGAGCACAGTCAAACATGGGTAGCTCAGTGCACAGCAAGAACAGTATTCTGAAAGCTTCAAATAGTGCTGGTGGTCCAGACTCTTGCAATTAGAGTAGGGATGAAAAGATCAATTTCAGTTCTCTTGGTTTTCTCATTTTTCCAATGTTAAATCCAGTTCTCTACGTTTCTATAGTGATCTGCAATTTTTTTAAAAAAATCCTCATGAAAATTCTCCATTTTAGTGCGAATTTCTCCAAATAAACACATTTTTGTCAGCAGTTTTGACAAAGGTACACATTTTTGCAAGCCATTTCTCATTTCATGCCTTTTTTCATGTTATTGTCATTCATGTATTCATTCTTATTCACACTTTCCCCTAATACATGCATTTTTGTAAATGTTTAGTTGGTTACCTTCATCCCAAAATTCTAATAAATGCAAATTTCGAAGGATGGCAGTTTTGGTTCTCACATTGTTTCGGAAATTGCAAATTTGATAAATTCTGCTTGAAATGCAAACTGAATAGAAATTCTCACCCATCCCTAAATCAGAGTACTACTGACTCTTTATGTGGCAAGGATGAAACTATAGAACCAGAATTCAAAGCAATACATATGTATAAGCAATTTTGTGCAGGCATGAGAGTTCTTTTCCATGCTCACTTTCCTGCCCCAAGAACTCATATTACTAAAGAAACTACTGGATATAGATGACTAGTTTTCAGTACAGAATGCTCAGAAGTCATATCACATAGAAACTCTCCACTGACCCCTTGAATCTCTGCTTCAATCTAGTGCTTTGAATACTTTAGTGCAAGTGAGCTCCAAATAATAGCACTGTACCAAGATGATGGTTTTTAATATTTTTTGATTTAGAAAACTGTCAGTTACTGCAAGAGATTTTTTCTCTTCACAGATGAATGTCTATCTGGTGTTGTATAATGCTTTCTAGTTATTGCACATCTGATTGAATCATAAGTGCTTCTGAATACAGCTGTGCTTCTTGAAGTTCCCATGTTCATATGTGTCCCTCATGAAAAGTGATCAGATGGGGACAATTTGTGTCATGATAAAGTATTTTATTAGAAAACATAACAGAGTGCTTTCAAAGTACATTTTTATAGAAACATATCTAAGGAAATAATTTAACCTTGTCAGTTTGTGCGTTGCAGCTTTTCAGTGCAAGTGAGATTCCAACAGTCTATTATTAGTCTGTGTACCAAAACCACCTGTGTATGACCATAAAGCTTTTGCACACATAGATGGGAGGTCATTGATTTCTGTGCCTGAGTATGTTCACCTGCACCACATCACATGCAGCTCTGAAGGGTTTAATCACCCCTTGGATATGGTATTTCAGCACAAAAGAGTTGGAGCAAGAAGCAGTGTCTGCAAATGAAGCATGTGGGCCTTTGGATCCTGCCAATTTTCTTGTACAGTCTCTTGTATAGAGACAAACAATTATATATACACATACAGCACTGAGTAATAAATCATTCAAGGTGGAAATATCTCCAAATGTGGATCTATGTATTATACTTCAAAAACATTTTAATACCTTAAATATCTTCACATGAATAAATATACATATATGCAAAGTTTAGATTTGGGTTATGGTTATTCTCTTCACAACAAACATTTTTATAGCAACCTAAAACTGTTCCCTTCCTACATATCTTCTAATCATTTCAACAGGAATAGCATTGAACTTTGTAGCCAATAGGGATGGGTGAGAATTCAACTGAATGTAGATTTAGCACTGAATTTTTCAATTGTCTGCATATTCTTCATGTTTGCAGAGTGATCCTTCAGCAGCTTTCCAGACACTGAATTCCCCTCCCCCCAAATATATTGTTCTTTTACACACACCACAGCAGTAGTTTTTTTTCCTCTTTCTCTCCCACCTCCTCCACTTGAATAATCCAAGCTTCAAGAGGGAGAAAGCAAGCCAAGCCTATAACAGAGATTAAAAGGCAAGTCTAGACCTAGAGAGTCTCTTCCATGTTAAGGACTCTAGGCTTACACAGGAGGAAGTGGAGGATGAAGAGCACTGAAAGCTATTTTTCTTCTTTTCTTTCCAAAAGAAAAACAGCCAGTCTGTGTTTGCTAACAAGAAAACTGACCCGCCTCAGTCACAGCAGAGGAGGAGAAACCACTTTCCTTTGCTTTCAAAATATTAATATTTCCTTTCA
Organism: Rhineura floridana; assembly: GCF_030035675.1. Lineage (NCBI taxonomy): Eukaryota > Metazoa > Chordata > Lepidosauria > Squamata > Rhineuridae > Rhineura > Rhineura floridana. The sequence continues at coordinate 89,258,784 of NC_084488.1, forward strand.
AAACATTGATCCTTTCTTTCATGCATTGGTATTTCCTTTCTAAATTACTGATATTAATATCAATTGTGGGGGTAGAAAATATTGGACTGGTCAGAGCAACACACAAATAACAAACTTGAATCGATACTGCCTGTTAGGTCGACGGGATGCTTTTGAAGATGCACAAATGGATCCCATCCCTAGTAGCCAACAGACATTTTAAAAACAAAACTTGAGGGACTGTTCCTCATCTTTTTCAATGCAATATTTTCTGCCAAATCATTCTTCAAATTCTACATTAGAACCAGGCATTTTTCTTCTTCTGATAATACATAGCCATAAAAATGTGTCCCAAGCATGGAAACCTTGAACCCAAGCCCAAGTTGTGCTGCACTGCTTACATGGAATTCCTGTATGTATGGGCTTTCCTCATTCATTTCAATGGATGCAACTCTCTACATCCATCTCTTTGTACAGACTTCCCATGGCACAAATAGGAAAGATACAACAAGTGAAGGAGTTTTAGCTGCATATAATAGAGCCACAGTACCCATAAGAGATCACCTGTAGTTGCTACAAGTTTAACAAAAACTAGGAAGATCAAATACTTCTCTGTTTAAAACGTTTTCATGACACTAGTTGTACAGGAGAAAAGAGGTGGTTCACAGTTATTATAGACATTAATTTTGTGAATAAAATGGAGATGAGAAATTCATGTAAATGTGCAAAATATATGTCACAATCTTGAAGAGTTAACAAATTTCAACCATGAGAGTTTTAACACCTATGTTGCAAGGAAAAATCAATTATGTGATCCATGGTATTATAGAGTATGAATAGAATGAAAACTGCAGAAATAATTACATTGGGTTGTATCCAATGGTGAGTTTGTTTGCAAAATGACTTTTGATTCAATGGAAACATCAACGGGAGGGGGAGGGATTTTCAGTGATTCTTCCTCCCCCTCTGTACCTCACAAAAATGTGCTCAAGAGGATGGGGAAACCCTCCAGAACAGCATAGGAGGTACAGCAATGCAGCTGGAGGGAGAAAGGGGAATCAGCAAAAATTGCCTTCCCCTTCCATTAGCTGAGGCCTCCACTAGACCAAAGACCCTTCTGTGAATGGAAGGACTACTGTTTGTGGAAGGGGACTGATTGCATAGACAATACATCTGTACTGTAACAATTAACTACACTTTTCTCTAGTATTTCCCCATCCTTCTCATTCAAAGAATCCTTCATTTGCAGATCAACTAATAAGAATAAAAACACTTTCAGCATCATTTTAAGGTCTAATGATGGTCTTGCAGTGAGCCTTTGCACTCCAGGGTACCTTTGCTACAGAGTGGCAGCAAGAACATTTTGCGTCATTACGAGTCTGGGCCTAATTCAAGATGGGCTTTGCATGTTCAAACATAGGGAATTTGTTTGTTGAATCCCCTCAATAAGCAAACTTTGACCCCATCTCTTAAAAGAAGCACATGGAAGATTATAGCCACTATATTTTGTGTGATTCTTGCATCTAATTCTTGCATATAAAAGTTTCATAAATAAGATGTAGGAAGTTAGAAAGCCGTTACAAATTTTTTTAAAAAAAACATTTTCTTTTATCAACTGGTACAATCAGAACACGACATGGAAGAAAAACTGCAAGAGTATTACCTCTTATCTACTAAATGTCATTTTTCATATATATGTATACAGTATATACACACACACACAAAGAATTAAATGACGTCAGTCTTACAGAAGCATACTTGCTTAAGACTGAAAATGAACAAACACACAATGCTGAAGAACTCTGCAGAGATTTCCAGGATGATATACTGTACAATTATGAAACATAAAAGCTCATATAAACTGGCATTTTAAAAAGTTTAGTTCCCAATACAAAAAGTATTGTTTGAAAGTTGTCATAGCACAAATATAAAATAACTGCTAACCTAATTTGGACAAGTTTGTTTCCATACCCAAAGGATCTTCCAGAACTGGAAAACACAGGAACTACATTGATTCAGTAGCTTTTATTCAAAAGTTTAGGTTCCACTGTCCTGTATTAAGATCCCCTTTACTCATCTATTCATGACGCATTAGTTTTTTTGCTTTGCTTTAATTGCAAAGATAACAGAAAGAGTGCATAATTTTAATGGCTATATAATGTTCAGCTTATCAGCTAATAATATACCATTCTTGTTTGGCTACGCATGTAAATCCACTAAGAGATGACATATTGTTCAACCACCATCCATTGTACTTTATTGCTGAACATAAATAATGACAAGGCACAGGACTGCAACAAGTCCAAGAGCTTGTAAACCAAGGAACCAAAGCATAATCCAGAAGAATATGACTATTACAGGTTCCACAATCCATTCTCCAAAATACATCCTTGTGAAGCCAATACTGATGAGGCTTTTGTTGAGCTCTCCAAAGAGAGTTCCCATTTTTTTATAGTCATCTATAATAGGTTCGATACTGTCTCTTCCTTCTTGGACCTGCAGTTAAGAAGAGAAAAACAGATTATTATGGTCTGGATCAACAAATTCATACTATGCTAGTGATGCCTCATGTGCGGACATGCTGGTGTTTTTCACCTTTCTGAGTGGTAGTGCTTTATTGCAATTCCTCCTACTATGATAAGCAACAACTTTCATTATAGGCTTAATACTGACACTCATTTAGTTCTGTCTCTGATTTGAACGGTGTTGTACTAGCAATATCCCTTTTTCAAGTCTGTTTTTAATTAAATCCTGCATAAAGTGCTTTGCATATACAAAGGGGCTTTACCTTTTTTCGATGCTCTACTTTCACCTTTTTAAACTTTAGGAACTGTAGTAATTTCTTCACTTCATTACACTACCTTTCCTATCTTAAAAGTTCAGAGCTCAGTGATAGACCATCTACTGTGCATGCAGAAGGTCCTAGGTTCAATCCCTGGCATCTCCAGGTGGGGCTGGGAAGGCTTCCTGTCTGAAACTCTGGACAGCTGCCAGTCAGTGTAGACAATAATGCTAGATGGACCAATAATCTGGTTCAGTATAAGGCAGCTTCCTATGTTCCTAATGGTGACACATTGTCCATGGAAAGGATGAATCTTACACAAAGCTTCTGTGTACAAGCTTTTGATGGAAATAGGTAATGTAAAGCACCATTTTAAGATGATAAAGTGGATAACACAGAATATTGCTAATGCTTCCATTAAAGACAAGCAAAGCTCAGCAAGAAGCTACTCATCAATATTTTACTCAAAAAGTCAATACTGTGAGCAACACAAGTCTTGCCTAATAAACTTTAATTATCATGATTATGTCAGAATTTCTCTATTGAGATGCGTAGCAGAGTTGCGTAGCGCTGCGGAACGGAGAGTATTGAGCAAGCTTAGTGTGTGTGTGTTTGAATCTTTGCTAAGATTCTACCTTCCCTGCAAATTAGTCAGACAGAGACTTTAAGTTTTAAAATAAGGAACAACTACTTTATTCTGGAAGTACATTCTTGATATAGAACTCTTTCCTATCTAGCTAACTAGCTATGCTGGAGCAACGAGCACTGGTCCCAGTACTCGCCCTCATCCTGGTTGAGAGGAGAGACAAAGAGAAGATGTCTGCTCCCCTCTCGAGAGAAAGAGAACACTGAGAAAGGCAGGAAGGAATTGAGATCAAACATCCTGTTGCTTATCAGTCTAGCAGGAAGGGAAGAGACGGCAGGATCAAAGGGATAGGTATAGCCTCAACCAGCAAGAGGTCTAGCTCTCTAGCTACCCTTATTAACTCCATGCAGCCTCAACCCACCAAGTTGGATTTAAACCTCATACATTCCAACCGATTAAATATCCATCATAAAACAACATTTCGGGAGAAGATGACTGTTTTAAGTCTAGTTTTATAGTCAAAACACAATTCTACATGGATGCTTCAATTAGATATTTAACAGCAAGAATAATTGTTTGCATGTGTTCTAGTGCATAGTAAAACAGGCCAAAAATGATGACTGTCAATGCAATCCTAAGTACACTTACTATGAAGTAAGCCTCATTAAGGTCAATGAGACTTACTTCCGAGTAAATATTCTTAGGATTACATTGCACATCAATAAGTGCATGAAGCATGTCATCAAAAATTATTCTAGTTTTCTAAATTTGATAAGGGTTTAAGTGCTGCCTCTCTTATTATTCCAACATTGACACATAAAGAGCGGTATTCATACATCATTCATCCTGAGGTTTATTTTAATCCCTCATCCCTTTGATCCCAAACAGACACAGGCAAGGTATATAGTGTATGCCGTACAGCACAATTTGCCAACCTTCTTGGGCCCATGGTCACATATGCAATTTAGAGAAACTGTTGTGGGCACCACATGTGTACTGCAACTCTCCCCTCCCCCGCTATAACCACTCTGAAATATGCCCCAGTGTTTGGGTTGAAAAAACCCTTCTATTCACTAAAGAAGCCTTCTTTCAAGTCTACTTTCAGCAGAAGGGGTGAGACTCTAGGGACACCAGGGAAGACTAGGGAAGCACACGCGACCCCATGAACCCTATGTTGGTGACCTATGCCATACACAATGATCCAGCAGAGTGTATCAGAGACCAGAGTTGTGCACAAAAGTCTACAGTTTCATAAAAATAAACAAATACAGTAGCTTTGGCAGAACTTGGAAAAGTTACTTTTTTGAACTACAACTCCCATTAGCCCCAGCCAGCATGGCCACTGGATTGGGCTGATGGGATTTGTAGTTCAAAAAAAGTAACTTTTCCAAGCTCTGAACTTTGGGTGGTTCAACATTTTCAACCAACACACATTAAATACATTTTGTGTGATTACTGTGCAGCTCCTTAAAGCATACAGATAGTTACAAATGAAAAGCCTCAAGGTTACTCTTCCTTGTTCATTTTCAGGAGTTTACTTCAGACAAAAAAAAACACAAAAGCTCTTATATCCCCAAAACTGTTCAGTTTGGCTTGGTAAAATTTTCTCCTACCTTCTGCAGTATTAAGGGTGGAAACCTTGAGCATTTCACTATGTCTGCACTGGCATTTTTGCGATATATGATTTGAAAGATCAGCTTCATGCTGATACATAACTGCCCCCTTGAGTTGTGCACTGCACAGTACTTCAGTTGCATGACAAATGTGCAACAGGGTATGGAATTCAGTTAGCGGATCAGCCAAATCACATACTCTAAGTGCCCCTATAATAGTCAATATTTTTCCAGTACATGTTTTGCCTTTTATGGACATGTTGGGTATCTGCAAGTGGAATATCTAGGTGAGGGGACAGATACATCTTGACTCTAACACACATGGACACAAAATGCCCCATCCATGGCTTGACTTCCTTTCTATTTTCTCTGTCCCCCCTCCTCTCTCTCACACACATACATAGAGAGGAGAGAGAATGTGTAAAATGTTGCTGAATGCATATGCAGTTGAAGCTATTTCTACAACCAGATCCACTGCAATTAAACATATTAAAACATTACATATTTACATTTAAAAAGTAGATTGGTCTAATCAATTTAACATACAAGAGGCAATAAAGAGACTTCAGCAACATGTATGAGAGGAGAGGATGATGATTCTTGCTATGAAAACAGGAGTGCTGTAATGGTTAAATCAGGCATAGCAAAGGTGGTGCTGTCCAGATGCTGTTGGACTCCAACTCCCATCAGCCCCAGCCCGCAAGCATGGCAAAAAATCAGGAATGATGGGAGTCATGATCCAACATATCTGGAGGGCACCACATAAGAATATTTGATGAGAGAGACCCAAGTACAAATCACTACTCAGCCAAGAAGCTTGCAGGGTCATAAGCTAGCTGGTCATAATCTTTCAGCCTAACCTATTTTACACCATTGTGAGAATAAATGAGGGGGAAGAAAGGAAAATATATATGCTATTTCGAGGAAAAGTGGGACATAAATGCAATAAATTGAAAGTGTACATAAGAGAGCATACAATCACAGGTGCAATTGTGCTATTGCCATTGAATGGATTCAAAAGAGTGCTGACACAGGATGTTCCTGCACTACATCATCAATATTTTCAGAGAGAAAGATTACTACATTCTCCCACATTTGTGAAATACTATGAAATTTACAGCAGAAAAACACAGAATGTACCTTTATTTTTTGTCCTAGATAAGATCATATTTCGCAACATTAGGAAATCACAGTATATTTATATTGTGTACTTTAAAGTATCAATTTGATTAGGAAAAATACAAAATAAAAGTTGCTATCTATCCATAGAAAAAAGACTGGCATGCTTGCAACTTCTGGTCTTCACATTGTTCATTTTCTGCTAGCTTCACCTTGTCAATCTTTGTTTTCATATAAGACCAATCAATAACTGGTGTTTTTATAGCCAGTGGCCTGAAAATATGACATTTTAAGTGAAAAGGGTTTGTATTTGCTGAATAATTTTTCCAAATTGTTTAATGTAAGATGCACTACTAATACAAGCAGCTCATCACATAAAAGAAAGCAGTACTGCAATAAATTCACTCAGAATGATTTGTGCCCTAATCACGAGCCCTTTCATCATTTACAAAATGAACAAATATTGAAGCATGCATTTGCAAACATTTGCTAGAAAAATGGCTGCTACTAAAAACAGCATTCAGCAGAGCAACCTACTGTTCTCTTCCACCCACAAGAAACTAAAATACTATAGTCTTTAACATAGACCTTTTCCATATTAAGGCTGTAATATTATACAAATATATTTGGAAGTAAGTGTGAAGAAGAAAACATTAGCTCATGAGCCTCTCTCTTTAAGATGCCATTTTTTGTCCATCAGGATGACTTAGCTTCCCTAGGGGCAAACTCCTCACATGGCACAGGCTTCCAAGTATTCTCCAGGCACACAGGGCCAGAAATTTCCCTTTTGCATCAACGGTGAGGTGAACACCAATATTGGATTAAACAACGGTTATTTTATTGAATACATAAAACATTCAACATTGGATAATTCAGGGGAAAACATATATACCTTTGCCCCATTGACTATTCTAATGTATGTTAAATATGTTGTAAGCCACATTGAGAGCTTCAGTTAGTAGGCAGGGTATAAGTACGCCTAAATAATAGTAATAAAACAATCAACTGCAACTGTTCATAATGCAAAGGGGAGGGAGGAAAGCCTACTCTGTTCCTGAGTGACAGGCCTGGATGTCCATGCCAAGTATGTCATTCACGGCCATGCGCACACTTCAGCCTAAAAAATACTGTAAAATTCTCACACTTTGGGGAGGGGAGCTTAAGATGCAAACAGGTGACAAAACCAGGACCTATCTAGACCAGTTGTTAGGTCCCTGCTCCTTCAGTGTCCCACCCACTATAGACACTCACCCCAAGTTTGAGGAGCCCTCATGTACTAGATCAGAAGTAACTTTTAACTCTACTCCTCTATTTTTTTCTATCCTATCTATTGCCAGGTACAATACATATTTTGTATTGCAGGGTTAAGTCTCCCTTGCACAATATCTAATATCTATGGACAGTGAGCAACAGGGAAAATGAAAAACATGCCTATCATTAGCCAATTTTGATAGCATTAACAAATTCTTCCCAGCCCCATAAATGGAAACCAGCATACTAGGGTATATCTAAACTCAGCGAGGGTGGTTTGGATGTGTTGCTGTCCACTGCAAAATGGAGGCCAGGCGGCATGGGCGAGGACCTTTATAGCCTTGCCCAGAGTCTTGGCCTCAAATCTTGTGAGAGTGACATGGTTTGCCTGGTCTTGTGAAGGCTGCAGGATACCATTCATTATGAGACCAGTGCCAGCCTAGCAGGATGAGCTAGAGAGAAGACAGTACCACCTTTGTCAATGCTACAACCATTCCCATTCCGACAGTGGCTACTGTGTCTCCAGCAAATCCTTGATTGCTGTGTATGTAAGGAGATGATTGGATATCTCTCCCAGTTCTCACCTCTAGCTAAGTATAACAACTCTGTCAGAGGTTCTCAAACTGGTCCAGGAGCTCAAGTCAGGTGGTCTGCAAAAAGACTGCCCAACATTGAGAAAATCTGTACTTGACTCTGATTTTTTTTTTCCTGACAATGAAGTTAAAGGCTGTTTAAGCGCAGGGACTATTCACGACAGGAAGAACAGGTAATATGACATCCTTAATTTATCATTTATGTATTATATGCTTTTAACTTTGGTAGGTTTTTAATTGTATGTGTTTTTTATCTGGAAGCCGCTGTGAGTTCCAATTTGGAAAAACGGCGGGGTATAAATAAAGATAATAATAATAATAATAATATTCTATAGTATTTCATGAAAGGAGTTTGTTAGCATAACCTTGTTTATACCATTCCAAGCTTGATTATTTTGAAAATATAAACTTTAAATATGTACAGTAGGGCCCCGCTTATACGGCGGGTTAGGGACCAGGCCCCGGCTGTAAAGTGGAACCCATTGACTATACTGGGTTGTGTTGTGCGAAAATGCCGCAAAATCGGCTTTAAAATGGGGAATTTCCCCTAATTGAAAGCCATCGCATCAGCGGAATGCCGTAAAGCAGAACGCTGTAAAGCGGGGCCCTACTGTAATATAAATGAGGGTTAGCTAAAGGTATTAAAGGTTTCTCGAATTTTAAAATGTAACATACCAGGAACAAATTACAGCAGTGGATTTATATTTATCTACAGATAAAAATGAAATAAGATAGCAAAGCTTGAACAGTCAGGAATGACATTTAACTGTTAGCAAATGGTTTATTTTATTTCTTTTGGGAAGGAAAAACAAGAACAGGCACAGGATTAAGCTGGTATTGCTGAACCAAGATAAGGAATACATTAACAGTGAAAAGCAAAGCAGCCACTATGCAAAAATTGTATTCAGCTGTTACGGCAATAAAGGTTCCAATATTACTGTCAGTCATAGCTTTTCTATGTCCCCCCCCCCCCCGGAGTTTAGTTCATGGAAGGCGAGCAAATACTTGACAAAATCGGACTCCCAACTCAGCCTGAACTTTGTGAAGTGATTTCCTACAATAAAACAACATTCCAGAAGTGTTGTGTGAAACAGGAACATAGACTCTTATAAGTAGCATTACCTTACATTAATTAACATTAGTAAGTAGTGACTAACACAGTTTGGCACCCAGGTGACCTGTACAATCTGCACTGTGTGTGCTGAATACTCATCCCACATCTGTCTGTGCTGCAGTCCAGGTCAAGTGCAAGACTGGAACATTTGGAATGGCCATGAGTTGAGACCAGACTGTCCTGCATAATATTTTTTCTGTTTAAAGAGGAACATTCACTATGCCATCCATTTTTCCATGCCAGTGCTAACTGTACCAACACTGACCAGTGGATATGCACAAGAATTTTTTCAAACAATAAAACCATAGCACTATACTCATGCTGTTTCCAGCGTCACTAGTTTGCGAAAATTCCAAATCATCATAACGGATTGAGTAGCAGAATTGTTGCAACTGTATAGTCAGATTCTATATAGTTAGTAGTGGTAGCTTATGGCTGGCATTTAGCATTTGTAAAGGGCCAAATGAAGGACCTCAAGCTGAAGTAGTATGAGAAGGGTGAACACTGTGAACTTGTAGTTTTAAAAATCAAACAATGAACATTATGGGACACAAGAGAGTTTCATTTATTTTGTTTTATAGTTTGTTAAACCTAAGGGCGTACACAAGAAAAATGCAACAATATAAAAACACACAGAGTTATAAACTAAGCAACCGGCATGCAAATGGTTTCCTTTTCTGCTTCCCGCATCAGCCAAAATGTGCAAAACTCTGACCTTACAGTATTTATTACAAGTATCAACCATAAATGGCAATTCATATCAATCATTCATTCTTCATTGAGAAAAAATATTATACTGAGCTTCTCCTAATGCAGATAAAAAGACTTCTATTTGTAGTAAAAAATACAATTAAAAAAGAGGCACAGCTAGGAATATAACGTTAAAATCCTTGCTTGGATATATATAGTTAATATGCTATATTTCTAGAGCAACTTTCCAGAACAGAATGATTATGGCATGGATCCAGAGTTCCACTCATACAATGGAGCTTTTCTGTGTCTCCCCCTTCCTGCTGTATTATATCCACAAACACAGTTTCTTAGGGTCAGGGATGTGATGTGGAGGGATGCAGCTTAAGGAGAATCAAGAGAAGTCTGCATTCCAGTGGTGCAAGGGACTCTCTGGATGCCACTTTATATACATGGCGACTTCTACAGCACACATTAAAGCATTTATAGAAACAGAGTGAGCTTATGAAACTTCATGGCAGGTTACTTTACACATTAACCTAACTAATTCAGATATTCAGACATTAAGCCTTCATTAGGGCAAGGGTCACAACTCAGTGGTAAAACACCTGCTTTGTATGCAGGTCCCAGGTTCAAACCCCAAAATCTCTAGGTAGGACAGGGAATGTATCTTTTCCAAAATCCTGGAAAGCCACTGTCAGTGACCATACTGAGCTAGATGGACCAATTGTCTGGCTCTGTATAAGGCAGTTTTCTATATTCCCATTATCTTTACTGGCCAGCACCGTTTACTCTCTTTTCCCAATTTTTTTTCTTTTCCTTCCATTTTTGCCCTAAAGTAGCTCAAAATAATTATCTTATAGAACTATGGCTGCTTTCCCTTGCAATAGCAGTCAGTGGACTTGCAGGTGTTTTACTTTTTTGCTGAGTGGAGAGAAAAAAATTGTCAGCACAGCAGAAAGCTGAGCCAGATGCTGAAATCCAAATGGCCACCAGCTGTGGTAGTGAGGAAAGGTCACTCTCTACACAAGGGCCAGTTTCCTCTCTATCTTGCCTCCAGGCACTGGAAAAAACAGCTCCAGCAAATCCACAATAGGCAGTCCAATACTCAACATAGCTCATGAAAAACATTTCTGGAGTTTAACCTAATGATCCTCCCTCCCATTACTCACTGAAATCAACATAAGAAAAGCCCTGTTGGATCATACCAAAGGTTCATGTAAGTCCAGAATCCTGTTCTCACGTGGCCAAATAGATGCCTATTGGAAGCCCACAAACAGGACGTGAGGAATTGAACTACATCATTAAGGCCTAGAAATAATACATAAACATACCTGAAAAACTTTGTTTCTTGGTCAGGAGGATAGAGAGCTATGATATAAAAGGATCCAAAGAACAAACAGCCTGTATATGAATGACCTCTTAACTTTAAAACTCTGTGGTTCACAATTTGATTCATTAAACTTGTGCTAATTCCAAACACATTTACATATGCTATATGTTTGTTATGCCTAAATTAACAATTATAATTGGGATCTTTGTGTGAAATTTCAGTTGCATCTCATAAGGCTGCTGATGTCCTATCTCTATTTCCAAAGATATTTGTACTATTCTTGAAGTGTTACCATAATTTTAATTCATATCACTACAAATATTTCCCAAACATATGTTCTTGCGACTCTGAAGGCAATTATGGGTATTTCCTGAATTATTTAGCACTCTTGAAACCACCACATTACCTCAGTTGCCATAAAATTGGAAACAGACAGAATATTTGCTTCTTGTTTTAGATCACAATACAGGTCCACCCCAACCCATTAAGACAGGAAAACAAAACAAAAATTAAAGCATATTAACCATCAACAGCTGGTTCCTGAACAGCAGAAAACATCATGGTTGATTTCACAGATGAGGCCTTGGTTGCAAGTATTGTGAAGTTAGCCAACAGAAGATACCTTCTTTTTGTATGGCATCTACAGTAGAGCCCCGCTTTACGGCGTTCCGCTTTACGGCGTTCCGCTTTACGGCGCTTCGTTCATGCAGCGGTTTTCAATTAGGGAAAGGCCCCGCTCTTACAGCGCTTGTTCCGCTAATACAGCGGTTTTTTTTCCGTCGTGCACCATTTTGATGTCATTTTCGCACGACGCGGCCCATTATAGTCTATGGGCCCCCGCTTTATGGCGATTTCTGCTTTATGGCGGGGGCCTGGTCCCTAACCCGCCGTATTAGCGGGGCCCTACTGTATCAGAGTTTTGTAAAGAAATAAATTTTCCGATTTTTAGTTGCAGAGTATGAAAAGCAAGTTTTGAGCACATAGAACCTTCTAAGACTATCCTGATTAACACAAAGCTGAGAGGCTTTCATGAAACAAGATCTACCTGTGAGGAAACAATCTATACATCCAGGAAGCCACCTTTCACCAAGAGATAACTTTGTACCTGGACCCTACCCTTGCTTCTTCTTCAGCATAAGCAGCACTTTGCCTCTCATCCATTGTGTGCATGAGGCAGTGTCAAGGCCTACTTCCTTATGTTACATCTAAGCATGCTTGGTTTGTTGTAGAAGCCAGGTTTGACATCAATCTGCTTGCAAATCACAGTTTAGGGGTGTTTTCATCAGGAACCCATTTTTCTAAAAGCTCCCACAATGTGAGAATTTCAGGTTACTCTTAAATATTAAATATTTAAATATCTTAAATCAGAGGATATATCCTCTTCATTTTTCCACATGGGTCTGTCAAATTCATGAAGAGCCTGCACAGACAGCCCCATTTTACTCAGAAGGACGTTCTCCCATATACATATGCCCAGAATCAGATTGTAATTGTTGAACATATTGTAAAGGAAAAGCATGCCAAAGTCTGTACATGACAGGTTGTATGAATATAGGAAATCAACATCCAAAATAAGAATATAAAACTACATAGGTAAATAGTTAGGAAAGCATGCAACTATACTAAAATGCTGACATATTAAATAAGCATCACCTCCTCCTCTCCACCCTATATATTGTGCCTACATATGCTCACAAACTTCAGGATATTTCATTCTTGTTTATCTCCTTTGTATTAAAATATTGAGTACTTTTAAATGTTACTAATGTTGCCATATGGAATAGCTAATTTTTCTATGAGTGGCTCCATGTAGTTGCGGTGATGATGATTGTGCAGGCACCCATCTTATAATGGACACCTTACTGTGGGGGGGGGGGAGGGATGTGGTGTCATTTACAAGGGAAGACCCATTAAAATGGCCCTTGCCCACAAAGTTCAGTAATGTAAACACTGCCACAGGTGTACAGGAATCACATGTGGAAAAGCAATTCCTGTGCAACTAGGGCAAGGTTCTATGGCCCTCTCAGAACAGAGCCTAGGAACAGCCTAAAAGAAACTTATACTGTGTTCTTACTTGCCATAAAGGTGGACATCCCAAGCCAAAACCTATTCAGATTTTTTTTTTAAAAAATGTATCAACTCCCTAAGGCCTTGGCTTCAGATCAAGATAGGGAGAAGGGATGTGTTTACCATCTTTTTTGCATAGTTGTGATAACCATCCTCAGTCCTCACATGGTTTGAAATGGAGGTGATGTTTCACAACCAGCCTTGTAAGGTACTTTTCCAGAGCCAGTCATAATTCCTTTGAAGCATATAACAAATTCATTATTTTCACCAGCCATACTCGGGCAATCTCAGACCACCTCAAGGGACTAATGGGAATGTAGCCCTGCCCCAGATGATTATGTACATGCCAGTCATGTCCTCTGGCCAATGTATCAGTTCAGTCTGAAGGGGACTGCCTTCTAGGTGCATAGGGTTTCCAGTACGGGACAAGAACTGAAGGGCATCTGATGCATGAATAGGGCTGAGAGTCAAATGTAATGTTCATTCAGTGTTCACTTTATTATAAATTAATTTTCATTTACTGACAGCCATCTTCAAGGCAACAAATAAATATTTCAAACAAGCAAACAACATAAATTAGATGAAAAGGCTAAGGGCTCCAGTAAAACAGGGCTGAATAATTAAGCAAAATAGACTGTTTTTTAAATACAGCTCTAAATGTTTTTCAGTTAAGAAATTTTTACTACAAAAACAATGGAACAGTGTATATGCAAAACTCCAGTTAATTATGAGTTGTGCACATCTCTCTGTAAAATGTTGGTAAGTCTCTATAATCAGTATGTTCTTCCAGCAGGTTATGCTCATTTTATCTGCTTAGGCAGAAGTGTCTGTGAGGACATATTTCTGAAACAATACATACAGAAAAGCTATAAGCCTAATAAAGTGAAAACCCACTAGGATGAAAAAAATTAGGACTGCAACCTTTAATTGAGTAATTAGTTAGATGCACAATTAAAACATTTTGATTTGGCAAAAGAGATGTTATGATTAACCAGGAATCAGATTTTTAAATTTTTTAAAAAATATTTATAAGCACTCCTAAAATGACTTATAAAAAGTACTTCTGCAAATACTTAGAAAAACCCACCATTTAAAAACAGGCATCGTTTCTCTCTCTTACATGGTAGAGAATGCCTTTAAGATTATGCCAACTGCATCATGCATGCACATCAAGAAAGTTTTTGTTTTGTTTTGCTTCTGAACTATGCCTTTTACAAGAACTGTAATCTGAATATCTCATTCCTCCATAGCCCTCTTCATACATTATGGCTTTTCTCTGCACAGACAATGAAAATGTGGTAAGTGGCATATCTGAAATGCATATCTGCTACATGCGCCCACAAGTGCAGCTGTACATATACAGGCAAGGATCCATCTGATCAGGAAACTTGCTTTTCACGCCTTCCATTATGATCAGCACATACACTTAGATTCACTAACAGGCAAAAAAACCTTGTGGTTTAAGACAGTACCTATAGTCAAAAGATATTTCTACAATACTTTAAAAAGCAGGGAAATTGGGCAGCTATAGTGAATGCACCAGGGGAGCATTCCTCCTCTCTGAGATATTGTACTGCCCTACAAATTCGTAAAAATGCAAACACAATTTGGGTTGGTCTTTCACAGTCCAATCCACTTCCTGTGTAGCCTGGAAGAATCTGGTAATGTGTACCTCTGAGCATATGGTGAGGGGTGGCAACACCTGCAATCTGCCCAAATAACAGGGCTGGAGTGGGCAGGGGAGGAGGAAGAAGGAAGAGGAGAGGGCAGAAAGAAGGGAGGAGGAAGGGAGACAAGAGGGGAAGGAGGAGAAAGGCAGGTTTGATCATTTGCATGCTTATTGAGTTCAGTTGGATTTACTCCCATGCAATCATGCTTCAGATAGGTAAAACTGACCACTGGAGAGGAGGAGGGGAGAGGGAAGGAGAGGATTGGAAGGGGATGGGGAGGGGGACGGAGGGAACAAGAGGAAGGAGATAGGAGGAGGGGAGGGCAGGATCGATCCTTTGCATGCTTTTTGAGTTCAATGGAAAGTTCTCCTGTGTAGTCATGCTTGGATAGGTGAAACTGACATGGGGGAGGGGCAGGAAGGGGAGGGGTAGGAGATTGGGTGCATTGACATTGGGCAGAGGGGAAGCCCCTTTCCTTTCCAAAAGGAAAACACTGTGAACAGTATCATTTTTTCCCAGCATTTCCCTTACCTTTTTATTCTACAGCAGACACATGTAGTCTCCCAACCAAATTTAAACCAAAGCTGTCACTGGCCATGTCTACACCAGACCTTTATTTCATTTTACACAGTCATGGCTTCTTCCAAAGAATCCTGGGAAGTGTAGTTAATTGAAGGATGCTACTAGGAGGCCCTGTTCCCCTCACAAGAGCTTCAATCACAACAGCTGACTGTTAAACCACTCTAGCCACTGTCAGCGGATTAAGAGTCTCCTCTCAGCCCCCTTCACAAACTACACTTCCCAGGATTCTTTGGAGGAAGCCATGACTATCTAAAGGTCTGGTCTGGGTGTGGCCCCCCTGATTAGCCAAACCAAGCAGCTGTGAATCTGGTTTTCAGAACACTGACAGTTGGTTTTTACTGAGCATGCCCGGGGCTTCATTGAGTTCAATGCTAAATTTCTTAAATTAATTAAAAGTCAGCCAGGCATTTTTTTAACTTTTAAACTGCAGAAGATGAAGGTCAGAGTACGGAGCAAGGTCAGTAATAGGATTACAGGTACTCTGTGAATATGGCTTGGTTTTTAATTTATTTCAACAGATTATGAGAACTCTGACAGAAAAAAGTCCAAAAGGGCTCTGTTTTTTCCTCTCACTCTTTTTACACTCTGAACTCGTTTCTCTCTGACTGTTTTGTGTATCACCATGAAAATTTAGAGGGTTGTTAAACAAGTGTTTCTGAGTTCAGGACTATAGGTTTTGTAAGGTTTTGTTTTAAAATAAGCTTATGGGAAGCATCAGAATGGCATGGGGAGATATTTTCAATTTAACATTGCGGAATGCGAAAAATCCATGCTGGCTATAGTATATAGCCACTCTTGTGGCTGTATAATACATGTTTCAGACATGCACTTCAACAGATGGAGCTTGCTGCTCCGCACTTAGCACGTGAAGAACCCCAATATATGAGGAGGACTTATATCACTCAATAAACTATGTTCTTCTGAAAAATACAAACAATAGAGTATAGACTCTTTTTCTGAAATCTTTATCTTGTCTTTCTTCAGGAAACATAATTTTTCCTTATTATTAACTGAATTTATATCCTGCCTTTTCTCCCAAAGGAGCCCAGGGCAATGCCTAAACTGAATGAACGATGCCAAGAGGTTTGAAACAAGTCTCTAAACATAGATGAAGATAGCCAACATTTCCTACTGAGTCTAGGAGGATAGGCACACTGGCCTATAATTATGCCACTGCTATGTGGTCCTTCAGGTATCTCCAGATTGTGCACATTGTAGTGCACTATTCCCAGTACTATGTCTATCTGTGCACCTGTGCATGAGTAAAAAGAGGTACACTTGACCACACACTACTATTCCATATCAATACATTCAGATTAAACTATCATCCTTTATTCTAGTGGTTTCTAAACTCCCCCCCCAAGGACCATCTGAAAATTGCTAAGGGTCTTGGCAAACCACTTAATGATTTTTTTACCTGTTGTAGGAATTCTAATGTGCTGTGCTAGATGAGGTATGATTTTAAAATTGTATTTTAATTGCTTCTTTTATTTCTTATATATTGTATTCCATAGAATTCCAACTGTAATATAATAAAATACAATATATAAGAAATAAAAGCAGCAATTAAAATACAATTAAAATCAGTATGAATATTTAATATGATGGATATGTTGCCTTCAACCACAAATCCACACACACACATTATGGACCATCTGAAAGAAGCTTGTGGACTATTGGTCCACAGACCAAACTTGACTTATTCCATACTTGCAAACCCACAGATAGTTATAACTTCACACAACTTGAAAATAGGGGAAGTTATTTAACCATTTAGTACTTTTTGTTCACCGGGATTGTGTTTATAGTAGTGAGTTTGTTCACATACCCCTGCAGCTGAGCTCTTGTTCAGAGCAAGTAACTTGCAAGACCTATTCCTTGAACTATCCCTAAATATTAGTATTTATTTACATTTATTAAAATGTCTGTACTGCTCCTTAGTTAAGCTTCCTGAACATTTCACAGTGATACAGTAAAAAAAGTCAATAAAATCTGCACCACCACATTCACATCCACACCATACATTTCAAGCACACGGCTTCCCAAATAATTCTGGGAACTGTAGTTTAAGGATGCTGGGAATTGTAGCTGTGAGGAATAAACAGTTCCCAGAATGCTTTGGGGAAAATATGCATTAAATATATGGTGTATCAGGCTGCCATGCATCTGAGGGATGTTTGTAGGGTCTGGAGGACCAATTTTATGCTATTTTTTCCACAGATGGAAAATCATATTCGTGGAAAAAGTATGCACAGCAACATAATCATGGCTACAGGGTGTATTTTCCCCTCCCAATACATCGCAAGAAAAACTTGTAAGAGGGCGGTAGAGCCGGACTCCAGTTCCACGAAGTTCAGTATCTTTTTCGGTGATCATTATTAAACTCCTTCGAACTTACCAGGGCAGAGGCAGCATGGATGCCAAGACCTGCCTTTTAAATAATGGTTCTCTTGCAGAAGAACAGCTATGCTCTCTTTCACAGCTCTTCCCCTCCACAGCTCAGCCACCACAGACATAATATGCAAGGATGGGGAGAGGGGCGCTCTCCCTGCCTTTCTTCTGCGCGTGTTTTGTTTGTGCATTGTCTGCTCTGTCAGCGTTGCACAGGTACAGTACTGGTGTGCCATTCCCTCCCCCTTCCCTTGAACATCAGAACGCAAAAAGAGCTACTCTGGATCAGACCAAAACATTTCCTTTTCACTCCTGTATCCCACACCGGGATAACCAGATGCCTCCGCAAAGCCCACGAAAGCAGGACTTGAAGGCAACAGCCCCAATCGCTCCCCACATGGCACCTGGTGTTCGGATCCTGCCTTTGGACCTGGTTAAGGTTCAAATAGTAAATTTACGCGCTTTATTACACGTACCCGGCCTCCAATGTTTGAAGCGAAGCTGTGGGAATGAGAGGCAACCACTCACCTGCTGTTCCTCCTCCTCCTCGTCCTCAGGAGGCGGCGGCTGCTGCTGCTGTTGCTGCCGCCGCCGCCTGTGTCGAGCTGCTGCTCTCCCACCCAAAGACGACAACGATGGCGCCGGCTCCCACTCCCTCTCGAAGACATACTCCGGCGGCAGGAGCAGTTCTTCGGTTGAGCCCATCCCTCCCTTCGTCGCCGTTGTGGGGAAGCGAAACTGAGTCGCTCCCTCGCGCTCTCCTCCAGGGTGAGAAGCTACTCCCGCCAACTGAGCGTTAGCCAGCTGGCTCGCGAACGCGGCGATCCGTCACGCCGTTGCTTCTGCCGGCGCCGCCGCCTCACAGGGCGTGTCTCGAGAGCCGTCACGGGGTTTGGAGGAGGAAGAGGAGGGCGGCTAACGACCGCGGAGAAATGAGAGGAGGAGGGGCGAGAATTGTGCCAGCGCTAGAGGGCGGGAAAGAGGGAGTGTGTGTGTTTGTGGTGTATGTTGTGTGTGTGTGTGTGTGTGTGTGTGTGTGTAGAGAGGGGGGGAGAACTGAGAGCGTCTTTATGCGTGAGAGAGAAAAGCTGAGTGGGTCTGAAATACGCGTTTTTACCTTTTGTGTATGTATATTGTGTGAGCAATACACACATATTCCAACTGTTCCTGCTTGTCACGGACAGACCCTCTCTTTTTTTGTCCCCTGTCCCTGATGAGCCACTCTCTCTTTTTTTGGTTTTGTAGTAGTTTTGTGGGGTAGGGGACTTTGTTAAAAAGAGCAACTGTTAGCAAAACACAACAATGGTCTTGTGGGCACCATAAAAACCTTAAGAACTGTATTATGGAATATTCCAATCCATACGATTACATTCGGCGCCTTCCATTGTAAGAGTTTCCAGAAAGGTCGCTGTGGCGAAAGAACAACGCAGAGTCTTTCAAAGGTAAAGGTAAAGGTGTCCCCGCACTTACAGTGCGAGTCGTTTCTGACTCTTAGGGTGACGTCTTGCGACGTTTACTAGGCAGACCGTATATATGGGGTGGGATTGCCAGTTCCTTCCCCGGCCTTTCTTTACCCCCCCCAGCATATGCCGGGTACTCGTTTTACCGACCATGGATGGATGGAAGGCTGAGTGGACCTCCACCCCATTTACCGGAGATTCGACTTCCTCCTTCCGTTGGAATTGAACTCCGGCTGTGAGTAGAGCTTCGGCTGCGCTGCCCACCAACCCCAGGCTGCCTTCTAACTCACATCCAGTACAGGGGGTGGCACTAGCTTCCTTCTCAGTCTTTGGGTTGCCCCTTGTAGCAGGGAAAAGGATGGAGAAAAAACAAGTATTACATCTGTCACTGACTCTGGCTTCCCGTACTGTTAGGGGTCGCTGCCTTCTGCCCTACCAGTTCTGGTGGGCACTAACTACCACTGGACATTAGTGAGAATTGCTAGCACTGGTTGCCCTTGGAGCTCAGCATTCTCTATATTTCTGAGTGCCAAACTGCACACGGGGAGGCAGCAGTGAGGATCGGGAATATATAGAGGGAGGACTGGGTTTTTTTGTTTGTTTCTTTGTTTAAAAAAGGCACTCCCCCTATCACATAACCACACACGTGGCTACTGTTTAAAGCTAATGCTATAAAAGGCTTGGAAGTCTAGGAAGCTAGACAAGAACTTGTTGGTCTTGTTCCAACAAGAATAGAAAAGTAAATAGAAAACTTCAGAGTCAACCCAATTAAATTCAGGGCCACCTAGTGCCGAAACCATTTAGCACTATTCAAACACATAAGCTATCATCTCAGGAAGGACAACTGGGACAAGTGCACCAACTCCCCTCCCCCACCTGTTTTCATCACCTTGGAAGGTGGCTGCAGCTGGGAGCCACTTGTTCCTATGGAAGGAAAACCTTGTATGCCACCTTGAGCTCCTTGAAGGAAAAGGGGGGATATAAATGTAGGAATAGGAGCAGGACTAATGGAGGCTGCCTGCACATTTTAGAACCCTGATTTTCCAGAGGCTTTGCTTTCCAAATTGTGGAAGGTGGTGAAAATGGGCACTGCCTCACATAACAACAAAAATCCATGCATCTCACCTCCCTTTTTAAAAGAAACAAATCAGCACTTGTTGCAACATTTAGTTGCTTGGTATTCACTCACTGATTTCTAAATTGCAAATGCTTCTTAAAGATTCTTCAAGCCTTCAGCTATCTAAATAGTAAAACTGCTGGCAGTCTTACAAGATGGTTCTGGCAGAGTCTCAGTGGATGCATTTTCAGGTTACTGCATTTGGTAATTATAGATGCACAGGAATAGGAAGATTATGTTCGTTTCAAGTATTCTACTTTCTGTGTCAAGAGAATATGAGCTGGGTGTTTCCTTTGTTTTGCCCTTGTAGAGTATGTGGAGTTCACCATGTCTTTTCTCATATCGAATTGCACAAAGTATGGAAATGTTCATAATCTCACTTAGCTTAATAATATAAAGAAAGGAGCTTTTTCCAGGCCAGGCCACTTTGGAATGCAATTCTTTTCTAGAAATCAAGCTGGAGTTGTTAGGACAAGGTTGTGGGCAGCAGGCTGGAGTGAGTCAAGATCAGAGAGCTGGAAATCAGGATTGAAGAGCAATCAGGAGCAGAGGGCAAACTGGAAAGTAGGACAGGGCCACAGAACAAACTAGGAAGCAGGAAAGGAGAGCAGTTAGAATCAGAGAACAACCCAGAGTCAGGATCAAAGAGCAATTGGGATCAGACAGCAAATATGGAGGTGGGACAAGAGGGTAAGGCCAAAAACACAAGTCACACCAAAGCTCAGGTAAACTTAATTCAGATGTGGGAAACCGGTAGCCCACCAGATGTTGAACCTCAACTCCCATCATTCCTGACCATTCACCATGCTTGCTAGGGCTGATGGGAGTTGCAGTTCAGCAACATCGGGGCGGGGGAGAGATTCTCCACACCTGACCTAATTTCTTAATGAGAGCATCACTGAGTCTGAAGCTGGGCTGCTACCACCCTCTCAAGCACCTTATGTAAAAAGGGGGTAAATCATCACTGGGCAACAGATGTTTAACACCTCCGTGTCCTCTTAAGGAGGGGACACACTAGTGCTTTCTTCAAGGCAGATTGTTATCTCCTCATCCCTCCAGTCTTCACTCTGCTGAACCATCCTTCAGCTAGCTTTAAGAAGGCGAGAGGATAGATAGTTGGCTGCACCTCTCCAAGCAGCTTGTCCGCATCTTCAGGCTGCAATAGTTGAAACTGACCTATTACACATAAAACAGACAGTGTGATCAGTAGATGCCTCCATTGGAGTTGCTCTAACTGGCATACAACTCTGTCGTCTAGTTCATCCACCCAGGTGTCAGTTATACACACCAGGTCAGCACCCTTATCTATGATCAAATCATGAAAAATAGATATTTTATTCTGGGCAGACCTGGCATTCAACACCACCACCACGCCAGGGGGCAGCTGACCAGCACCCCCAGATCTGAAATACAGAGAGGAAAGCATATGGGGCAAGAACTTCGCTATAATTAGCCCTCCTCCTCCCTCTTCACTCACCTCCATTCTTCCTCCTGCCTACCATCACAGGGATGGCAGTCTCACTCTCATTCCCACCCACAGCCACAATTCACCTTTAATAAATGAGGAAAGTACAGCAAGTGATTGATGTCTGGGGACATCAAACTAGGAGATACTTACAATATAAAAAATGACTCACCCCAGTTCTCACCTAGGATAAGACACATCCTGTTCCTTACTCAGGAATGGAACAGTTCCATGCTGGGTTGGATGGTCACTCCAGGGACATGAAACTACTACTCTTTCACACACATATCAGTCCACCTCCAACCTCTCAACGCTAGAAATAGTACAGTAAAAATCACAACTTCCCCAGATGAGAGAGAAAAAAAGCCCCAAACAATTCCAGTTGTAAAACCATGCCCTACAAAACCAATTACAAGGGGGGGGTGAGCCTTTGCCACATCCCAAATAAACATTCCAAAGGTACAACACCCTTTGGTATCAGATCTGGCTTTTATTCTTCCCCTTCCGGCACTAATTCAAGACTTGCTGATTTGGGGAGTGTCCTGTCCACACACAACCACTCAAGCTGACGGCAACAACTCTTAGTGGGGGCTAGTCCTGATGTCAAATATCTCCCAGATAACCCAGTATGAGAGTCCATGGATCATCCCTAGTTCAGCTGCGGAAAAGTAGCTGAAAGGGAGAGAGCAAAAATATTTATTAAGTTATTTGTTTGTTTTATTGGTTTATTTCTATCCCACCCTTCCTCCCAGTAGGCACCCAGGGCAGCAGGTGTATGAAAGTATTTCTATTCTGCCCTCTTGCAAAACATCAGGATGGCATACAGCAATATAAAACATTTGAAAGCAATACAAAATCATTTAAATGGCTCGCTACTCAATATATATTTTGAACATCTGCATAGGCCTGTTCTTCAAGTGATTTAACAGTCATTCCCTCTTCCCAGAGAACTCTGGGAATTGTAGCTCTGTGAAGAGAACAGGGGTCTCCTAACAACTCTCAGTGCCCTTCACAAACTACACATACCAAGATTCTTGGGGGAAGCCATGACTGTTTAAAGTGGAATAATATTGGAATAAATGTATGGTGTGAATGTGGCAGACAATATAGATATAAAATTCCTTATGAGAGCAGACAATATAGATATAATTTTTTCTGTCTGCTTTAATATAAGATGCATGCATACATCTGAAAACTTTGTAAACTCTGAAATATTTCTGGTGGAAAATTATAGCCTTCCTCATATCTCTACTAATGGAAAAACGGAGGAAAAGTGGTAAGAGGGAACAGTCAATATAAAGCTGGTGTGATATTTCTCTAAAATAATAGATTGATATTTCTCTAAAATAATAGATTTACCACAAATGAAAACTGATAGGTTTGATATGCTTCATATCCAGTATGTTATTATATTTAAATATTGGTAGACTTATATCATCTAAATTCTACATGCTCAGGCAATTTGTCACTATGTCCATATAACCTATGCTGATCATTTGTAGGCCTAACACAGATGTTAGGGATAAAGCTGATAAACTGTGCAATTTCTTCTGCTTCCTTAGATGTGTTAAGAGATATAAAAAAGGATTTCTCAAGACTGGATAAGAGATGATCTAGGGACAAAATGAAATTCAAAACCTAAGCCGATATTAGGATGCACTGAATAAAATGGGGCTGAAACCATTAATTGCTCTTTCTATTATGACAATTCATGGTGATACAGATTATGTTAAAGTGCAAGTGGTTTATAGCAGGAATTCTGCTTCTCCAATAAAGAAAGCATATTCATGGTACGGTCTGCTTTAATGGTAATAGCATGGTTTCTTCTGTGACACATTTTATATTCCAGTGGGATCTTCCTAATGCTTTTTAGAAGTGTTGGCTGGTGGCTCCATGTCAATGGGGCAGTGGAATCCACTCTGGGTTTATTCTGAACTTTCAAGGAACTGTCCAAGATGCTCATACAAAAGGGCCTGTACATTGGTTGCTGAGAAGACTGGCCAAGTGATTGGGATGGCTTAAGAAGGATAGGGTTGTGTGTACCAGGGAGTTAAAGGGGCAAGAAAACCAAGCTAAGAGAGGAAGCTAAATTGTGCATATTGATTTGAAAGAACTGGGAAAATATTGTGCATTGCGTTCCAAGTAATGTTTGAAATCAAATTATCCAACTGTAGACAATAGGGTAATATGGCTGAGCAGAGGGAGAGAGCCTTTTTGATCCAGCCAAATATTTATGTTTTCCCTTATAAACAGGCTGCTTTCTGTCTTCTTACAAGGTTAGCAATATTGCACACATCCATTAGGAGATCCCGGAAGACTTTAGGGATGCCATAATTATCACTCTTTTCAAGAAGGGTGATAGAACAGATTGTGGGAACTACTTAGGCATCTTTCTTCTTGTTCCCGCAGGTAAAATCCTTGCAAGGATCCTTGCAAATCGCCTCCTACCTATCTCAGAAGACATCCTCCCTGAATCCCAAAATGGTTTCCGCCCTTCCAGGGGTACAGTGGACATGATCTTCACTGCATGACAGCTACAAGAAAAATGCAGGGAGCAAAACCGACCTCTGTATATGGCATTTATTGATCTGACTAAGGCCTTTGATACTGTAAATCGAACTGCTCTCTGGACCATCCTTCTGAAAATTGGATGCCCTGATAAATTTGTGAATGTTTTGCAACTCCTCCATGACAACATGACGGCAACAATTTTGGATAACAATGGCTCTCAAAGTGATCCATTAAAAGTGGGATCAGGCGTCAAACACGGATGTGTCATTGCTCCGACTTTATTTGCTATTTTTATCGCCATGATTCTACACTTTGTTGAGGGGAAACTTCCTACTGGCATGGAAATCACATATCGAACAGATGGAAAGCTTTTTAATCTCAGTGGGCTGAAAGCAAAAAGTAAGGTAATTACAACCTCTGTCGTAGAACTTCAATATGTCGATGATAATGTAGTCTCCGCACATTCAGAGGAAGATCTTCAAACTATCCTAAATGTCTTTGCAGAAGCATATGAAAAGCTTGGCCTCTCGCTTAACATCAAAAAAACCAAAGTGCTTCATCAGCAAGTGTGAACCAATCCCTCTGTAGCACCATCAATCCAGCTTAATGGTGCGACACTGGAGAATGTCGATCACTTTTCTTATCTTGGCAGCCATCTCTCTGTAAAAGCTGACATCGACACTGAAATTCAGCATCGTCTGAGCTCTGCGAGTGCTGCATTCTCCCGAATGAAGCGTAGAGTGTTTGAGAATCGGGATATTCGCAGGGAGACCAAAATGCTTATTTACAAAGACATTGTAGTACCGACCTTACTGTACGCCTGTGAAACATGGACCATCTATAAACGCCACTCCCAACTTCTTGAAAGATTCTACCAATGCTGCCTCCGGAAAATTCTGCAAATTACTTGGGAAGATAGGCAGACTAATGTTAGCGTATTGGAAGAAGCAAAGACCATCAGTGTTGAAACAATGATCCTCCAACATCAACTTCGCTGGACCGGCCATGTTGTTCGAATGCCTGATCACCGTCTTCCAAAGCAGCTACTTTACTCCCAACTTAAGGATGGAAAACAGAATATCGGTGGACAGCAAAAGAGGTTGAAAGATGTTCTCAAAGCTAATCTTTAAAAAAGTAACATAAGCATCAAGAACTGGGAAGCCTTGGCCCATGAGCGTCCCAATTGGAGGTCGGCCATGATCAAAGGTGCTATGGACTTTGAAGAAGCACGAGTACAAGCTGAAAGGGACAAACGAGCTAAGCGAAGGCACGTCAAGCAAATCATCATCATGACCATCTTCCATCTGAAAACCTATGTCCTCACTGTGGGAGGCTGTGTGGATCCAGAATTGGCCTCTACAGTCATTTACGGACCCACCGCTAAAGACCTTATCTTGGAAGACAATCTTACTCGGCCACGAGTGATCGCCAATAAATGAATCTCTGGAGCATTATACAGTTCCCTTTGCTTTTCAGCATAGTTTTGTGTTAGACTGGGTGAACCTTTATTTGCTTGTTTCAAAAATGTTTTAATTTTTCAGATAAAAATAACTGTGTGAAAGTATTGAGTGTGCAAGGTTTAAACTGCTGAGCCATCCTCATTTCCTTCTTCAACTCAAATATAAACAAATGCATTAACCTGTGTGTTTTTTAAAAACAGTTTATAAAAACTTTTACAATTTCAGATTTTCAAGAAACAAAACAATGTAGTGGGATATTTGATACATTTTAAATTTGTCAGAGCTGAGTCACAATCAGTCATTTACTTGATTAATATTTTATTTTGTAAATTTACTGTAAGGACAACATGATTTTTCAAATGCATCAATTATGTATCAGTATTAGCTAACATAGGTTTGTCAGCCAAAATGGTTTTGCATTAATCTTGCCAAAATATGAGACTCTTATCGTTGGGAGGGAGAAACATTTAACTTATTTTTGTCTTGGTGCTACAGTGATTTCTCAGTCTTGCCTTTCTCATGCTGGTTCAGAAAGCTTATAAAAGGAGTGTTGTGATGCAATGTTTCCTTATAATTCTTCAGTTCCTCAGAACTGTGAAACTTGAAATTAGATATATGATTCACAGCTCTGCACTGATATGAGCCCTCCAGCATCAGGCAAGCCTCAGCATACCTGGAACTGGAATACTGTGTGTTCCAGTTGCAGATGTTATTGTAGTAAAGTAGTAGCAATAGCTCCTGGCTAGGATGGGATGCCATGGGTTTTATGGCCTCTGATCACAATATCACTGGCCCATTTCTAGAGCTGTAAGGCACTGGGGTATTCAAACCAGGGACTTGTGTAGCAAATCCCAGGCACCTTACTGTCTGTGCCACCAGGATAGGTCTGATGCTGAGGTGCTACAGACTCAATCTCTGTTATGCTGCAGCACCACCCATGGAGTGCTGCTGTCCATGGTGGCCAGAGCTGGAACTGCAGCTGTTCAGTCCAGCCAGGACCATGTGACTTGAGGGATCAATAGGGCATTGGCTGGCTGTATATATACAGGGATGTAGTTGTCCAGGGTCTCAGGGTATGTGTGTCTTAGACCCCTTACTTTTTTGGGGAGCAGGGTCCCTATGTCTCCAGCATCTATGAGCAATGATTTCATTCTCAGCTCAGCAGCAAAAAAGGGGGGCATGACTGTGACTATCATGAAGGAGCCCTGTATTTCTGAATTTGCCACTACCCTACTGTATATGTAATTTCTGCTCCAAGTTGTATTTTTCAGTCTGAGCAACTCATCTGACAAATAACAGCACAGACTGCTTCTCCTTTGTTCTTGCCTCTGGTTCCCATCTGCCCAGCCAAGTACTTTACCACTAGTCCATCTTCTGATTATGTCTCTGTTAGGGTTGCCTCTGTGAATCATATATCTAATTTCAAGTTTCACAGTTCTGAGGAATTGAAGAATTATAAGGAAACGTTGCATCACAACACTCCTTTTATAAGCTGTCTTGTTTGTCCATCCTCAAGCCTGATTGGGACCATCACTTCTGCATCTGGACCACTTGACCATTGTCTACCTTGAAAGATCTGCCCTAGCTACAGCCTACTACAAAGCCTGGCCCCAGGCCTGAAGCATATGCAGATCCCAAGTAAGCCTGGGATTTTCCAGGCTTTAAGGAGAAAAGGGGGGTTTCTGTGCAGCAGGTGTGTAGATCGCACCTAGAATAATCCTGGAACCATGCCTTGCAGTTCATTTAGGTATACCGATAAATGCACATCCAACAAAGATCTAGATCTGCCCTGGGCTCGTATTGGGAGGAAGGATGGGATATAAATTTAATAAATAATAATAATAATTAAATCAATTTCTGTCTGGTTTCTGGCTTGCGTTTGGCACTAAAAATTTGATTTCATCATTTCAAACGGTGTCCTGTGTGGGGATGTGCTGCTGAGAAGGAAACGATCAGCCAGGATGGGTTTCCTATATATTGGCAGGGGACTGGGGCAGGTGGGGTGGAGCAAGTAATGCAGGAAAACTATCATTTAAAAAATCCTCATGTATCCCATTAAAAGGACATAGGGACAAATAACTTGTGTGCATGTATGCTGCCTTCATGCTCCCAGTGAACATTAGCAGCATAAGAGGGCAGCACACAGATACGAGCCCATAGCCAGCAGAGGGAAGTATGTGATCTGCCACTTGTTCACCTGAGGCCCAAAGAGGAAAGTATCCTCTGTTCCTAATTCATCCTTTCCCATTCACAGATTGCCTCTTCACAGTTGACAGGAAGGGGATACTGTGTTGGCTGAGGAGTTGCAAACATGGAGTAGTCACTGCCACCTGGCTGCTGTATATATTTCTGCAGCTCAGATGATGCCTGGGTCCCCTTGGAGAGGACATAACTCGGTGGCAGAGATCTTACTTTGCATGCAGAAAGTTCCAGGTATGATCCCTGTCATCTCCAGGTAGGGCTGAAAAGGGCTCCTGTATGAAGACGGGACTCTTGTCTCCTATTGTCAGTGTAGACAATACTGAGCTAAAGTCATGAGGATAAAAGACTTGTGAGCAGCTTAAAGGACCAGGCAGGCGTGGGAACTTGCCTCAGGTAGGGATGGGTGGATCTATCAATTTTGGTTTCTCTCAGTTTATTATTTTTCCAATCATAAATTCAGTTCTCCAAATTTCCACATCAATTTATAATTTTTTAAAATGTCCTCATGAAAATTCATCAGCATTTCTTCTAATACACACCTTTTGGATGCAATTTTGTCAAATATACACATTTTTGCAAAACATTTTTCTCTGTGATGATACATTTATTTATTCAGTAATAAATTCATTTACATGGACACTTTACCCTAGTGTATGCATTTTTATTTGTTTTACTGAGCTGGAGAACTGCACTGCAAAATTCTGAGAAATATGAATTTTGTAGGATGGCTGTGTTTCAGTTTGCATATTATTTCAGAAAGTGTGAATTAGGTAGGTTCTGCTTTAAATGTGAACTGAATTGAATTTCTCCCTCATCCCTAGGCTCAGGAATAATGCTATTAGGCATACATTATTTGTGTTCATTTTGCACCCGCCTCTCTAAAATTGAACCCAGGGTAAATGGGATATTTGTTTAATCACACATCTGAGTGCAGATGGTCCATCTCCAGGGTAGGCAACCTATAGCCCAAGGGTCACATGAGGATCTCAGCTTAATTTCATACCAGTGGGGGGGATCACAGGGAGATAATTTTAGACTGGACATTGTTGTCTTATGGTATGCCCTGATGGTAAACCCATTTACTTAGGAATAAGCACTATTTTGTTACAGAAAAGACAATGTTTTTAAAGTAATAAATATTAAAATGAGCATCTGTAACCACATAACTTCCTGACCTGCCACCCCGACTATAAAATAGATTTTTTCTAAATAAGAAGAAAGGAGAGATGCTGCAGCAACCAGTGTCAGCCCCTCTGGGCTCTCTGCTATGCCCATACCAGCCCAGGTGCCTTTACTGGGAATGTTAGCCATTGCCCCCATCAACTGCTACTCTCTGGGTGGTTATTTGTGGGCAGCAGGGCCCTGGAATTAATCCCTGAAGTCCAGGCCTAGCTGCATGAATGAGAGAGAAGGAGGGTGGGATGGGGGCAAAGCCAAAACAGCTGGAACAATGAAAGGAGGAGGTTCATTGCAAGCAATCAGTTCAGACCTTTGGCAAGAGTGATGTGTGTGATGCCCCTGTAATGTTTGTATAATATTTATGGTAAATGCTGCTTTTGTAGGTTAAATATGGTAAGTAGAGTGAGTTGGGAGGGGGGATGGAAAGTTGAGGAATGCTGTGTCGTGACTGGCTGAGCGTCTGGTTGTATATATGGGAGAATGACAGTTGGTCAAGGAGTTTGGTTCTGGTTTTTGGTTGAAGAGGGTGAGGAGTGGATGTGTATTTAGACGGGTAGTGAGGCAGGTTTAGGAAAAGTATATGAAGTAAGAGAAACAATAATATGTTGAAGATTATTTATATGTAACCACACGCATGACAACTGAATTCAAAGTAATCTTGTTTATTCCCAGTGTTATTTAATAAATCTGTTTGGTTAAACAACACGCCTGATCCTTGGCTGGGTTCATACAGAGGAGAAGGGTGGGCAGAGCAAAAAAACCAAAGCTGGAACCATTATCTATGGTAGTTGTGGTGAATGGTTAGTGTATCAGCAGGAGATGTCCAAAGGCAACCCAGGGCTGTAGTCTTTTAAAGACAGAAAGATACAGGGGGGTTGTGGCCTGAAAGTGTACCTAGACACTTAATAGCAATCTGTAAAAGCAGGAGACTAAGGCAAAGTCTCAGGGCAGCATTGCTTTACAGTGGGTCAGGCAGTGACGCTTAGTGGTGGCATTGTGAGAGATCCATGCCGGGGCCAGTGGAAGAGACAAGGCCTGACAATGTGTCCCTGCCCTGTAGCCTGCTGGACTATAAGGTGGGGAGGGAAGGAGAGAAAGAGATGGCAGAGAGAGAGAAGAGTGGATGCCTCTTCTCACCTCTAACTTGGGTACTGTCTGCCACCAGCCTGCAGCTCCTTATAGATTACTCTCCCTGCTGCCTTTGAGGGAAAATGAAATTTATTTATTTTATTTATTTACATATTTGTAATCTGCACTTTCATAAATATATATCAAGGTAATACACAACATATAAAAATAAAATCAGCAAAAAGCTAACAAAACATTAAAAACATCAATAAATACAGATTGGTTAGAAAGAAAATTCAAATTGCAAAGGTCTGTCTAGCCAATATAGTTTTCAAACTTGACAGTTGAATGTTTCATAGTCTAGTGGAAAGGAGGAGTGTTCTCCCACAGGTGTAATCAACAGCTCAAATTAGCAGGGAATAGTGTCTGAAAGCTATCACAACCAAAATGCTTCCTGTCATGGAAAGGAGAAAGACTTTGATAGGCATGACTCTTATAAGACTTTAAAAAGTGGTAGATGGGAAGAAGTATAACTTCTTTGAAGATGATAGAGGAGATTTTCAAAAGCAAAGACATCTTATCTCTGGGTTGCCAACTAGGGATGGGATCTGTTGGCCGGTGCTGGTTCAAACTCATTCTGTCGATCTAGCAAGCTGGCATCAATTCAAGTTTATTTTGTATCTGCTGGTCGCTGCTTTTACCAATCCATGCTTTTTTTCACTTGAAAAAATATTGATATTAATATTGATATTTTAAATGAAATATTGATCACATCATTCTTACAATCAATGTTTTAGAGGCAGTTTTTTAAAAAGTCCGTTTTCAATAATAGCTGTAGAAATACTTTACATTAAAATCTGATCCTCAGCAATTGAGAATAAGCGAATTATTGGAAAATTCGGTATCAAATCCGAATTGGGCAGAATTCTAGCATGCCTCTATTGCCGGAACAGTGCCCATGGGTCCCCCCCCCATTAAAGTTGGAAAAAGCTGAAAGACTTTTTCAAGTCTAACTGCTGGTGTAACGGGTGAGTGTGAGTGTGTGAGCCCATGTGACTGTAGTGCGTGTGTGTATGTCACCCTTTGCTCCTTTTGGGAGGAAGGGCAAGATATAAATTTAATGAATGAATAAAATGTATGTGATGGTCACAACAGTTTCTGAGGTTCCCAAATGTGTCCCCCAAAGCTGGAACTTCTACCACATGAAAGCCCTACACAGACCTCTCTCTCTCTATTTTCTATGGGTTTGGAAGTAGGAATGGTCATGTGCTTCAAAATGTCTTATTTTTAAAAGGAAAGAGGGGATTCTCAAAATTGCAAGGAATTTCATACTTCAGTTTTACTTACTTATTGGTTTCTCACTGTATCCCATTCTCACGCCTGAGCAACAACAGAGAATCAGTACTTAAAAAAAAAAAGGTAGTGATGGGGTTGTGGTCATTCAGAATTCTCATAGACAAATCATACATAACGACACATTTTCCGAAGGGAATAGAGGAATATTGCAGCCATGAAGGAAATCAGTTAAGTCTTGCTGGTCAGTGTATTATATGTGTGTGATTTTAAATGTGGCTTTGGGAATGGTTTGATTTAGCTATGACCTGTCAGTGAGGATTAAAAGCAATCAATGTGTCACAGAAAGCTTAGAAAACAAACCAGTCAAGAAGCCTAGAACTTTTATTGATACTTTCTTAAACAAATACAGAACAGCAGCAGAAAACTCCTGACTATACAGCTAGGTTCAGTGCCACCCAGTGGCCTATATCGACAAGTCTGTGTACACACCATACAAGCACCTCCACAAAGTATCCTGGGATCTGTAGTTCACCACTTAGAGCTACAATTGTCAGCATGTTTTAGCAAACTACAGTTCCCAGGACTCCTCTCTCTGTCTCTCTCTCTCTGTGTGTGTGTGTGTGTGTGTGTGCCTTGTTTAGTTGGCTTTTCCAAGGATGCTAAAACAATTCCTTTATGCCTTGAGTTAAACACCTGACATCAGAAATGAAACCTCATGACAGACTGTTTCATCTGCTGTCGTTTAGCTTCTTCTCCAACCCCATTCTTTCTTCCTCTGCGTGCTTTCGCATGTAAGTAAGGCACATACCAGATTACATTAAATGAGATTTCAGAGATTGTCTCAACTTTTAATAAGACAATTATCATCTTGTCATCATGTGAACAACAAAGGTGCTGGCTGATAGGGCTGGGGGAATCTGTCCATTTTGGTTTTTCTCAGCTTCTCATTTTTCCGATCTCTAGTTCTCCACATTTACACATCAGTTTGTGATTTCTTTAAAAAAGGTCCTCATGAAACTCACAAGAATTTTAGTATGAATTTCTCCTAATATACGTATTTTGGTATGCAATTTTCCCTAAAAGGCACATTTTTCCAAAACATGTCCCTAATATTTCTACTTTCTCTATAATGCATTTTTGCATGCTATTTTCACTAATTATACAGCCACAAGAGTGGCTGTATACTATAGCCAGCATGTATTTTTCGCATTCTACAATGTTAAATTTAAAATACCTCACCATGCCATTCTGCTGCTTCCCATAAGTTCATTTCAAAACAAAACCTTACATAACATAGAGTCCTGAACTCAGAAATGCTCGTTTAACAACCCTCTAAGTTTTCATGGTGATACACAAAACACTCAGAGAGAAACGAGAGCTCAAAGTGTAAAACAAGAAGAAAAAATCCAGACCCCTGTGGATTTTTTTTCTGTCAGTGGTCTCGCAATTTGTTGAAATTAATTAAAAATCAGCCATGTTCACAGAGTACCTGTAATTCCATTACTGAGCTTGCTCCATACTCTGACCTTCAGTTTAAAGGTTTAAAAAATGCCTGGCTGATTTTTAATTAATTTAAGAAATTTAGCATTGGAGTCAATGATGAGCACAGGCATGCTCAGTAAGAACCAACTTTCAGTGTTCTAAAAGTCAGGCTCACAGCTGTTTGGCTTGGTTAATTGGGGGCCAAACCTACACCAGACATTTATTTCACTTTAGACAGTCATGGCTTCCCCCAGATAATAATGGGAAGTGTGGTTTGTGAAGGGTACTGAGAGTTGTTAGGAAACTCCTGTTTTCCTGACAGAACTCCTGTGGCCAGAGTGGTTTAACAGTCAGCCCCTCTTCTGGGGATGATATTTCCAGGGGTTCTGGTGCTTACCCAGGGTTTGGTTTTCTTGGAAAGAAGGTTGGTGGAAACTGTGGTGTCTTTATGATATATGGTTTATTTTCACATATATTTATGTGGCTACCTATTAGCTACCGAGCTAAGTTCAAGGTTCTATTTTCGATGTATAAAGACCTGTACAGCTTGAGACCAGGATACCTGAAAGACCGTCTTACCCCTTATATACACAGTTGATCACTGCACTCTGCAGGTGATGGCCTCCTGCAGGTACCATCTTATCAGAAGGTCCGTTCTGCACAATATAGGAAATGGACCTTTAGTGTGGCAGTACCTACCCTTTGGAATTCCCTTAAATATTAAACAGGCAGCATCTCTGTTATCTCTCTGGCACCTACTGAAGACCTGCCTCTTTCAACAAGCCTTTTAAGTAGAGACCTTATCCCACTCTGCATCTGTGTTGGAATTGCTTTTTAAGATGTTTTTAAACTTTTTTTAAAAAATAAATAAATGTTTTTAAAGCTTTTAAAAATGTTTTTAAATGTTTAAATGTTTTGTTTTAATATGTTTTTAGTGGTTGATTTGTTTTAATATGATGTGTTAAAGTGTTTTTAGTACCTTTGTTTGCCACCCTGAGCTCCTACTGGGAGAAAGGGTGGGATATAAATCTAATAAATAAATAAATAATATTTACACCTATATGGTTTGTTTATACATACATACAACCTGAGCATAAAATGGAGGAGTTCTCAGCATTAACAGTCCAACAGATCTTGCCTCCTCATCAGGCTTCCAGGGAAGCACCCCAAAGCCATGACTTGGGATTCAGCACAGAGAGCAGGGCAAGCCTCTCTGTGTCTTTCCAGTTTCCCAGCTTTTCCTCAGACAGCACTAACAGACAGGTCACTTCCAGGCTCCAGCCACATGATAGGGGAGGGATGGCTTCTCTCCTGAGAGAGTTCCCTAGAAACAGGACTTCTCTTTAGGTATGTAGATCGGCCCATCAACAGGCCCATTAACTCATAGACTGTCTTAGTCAGTGGAGCAGGTTTTTCTGCTAAAAACTGCATGCTTCATCTCTGCAGGCACAGGAACATAGGCTGACAACATCCATCCCAACCCTGCAATCCTATAACAGCATTTATATCTTGCCCTTTATCCTAAGATATCAGGGTGTGAGACAATTTTTAAAAAATCATTTAAATCAACGGTCCATTAACAAATAAGATCAGATTTAAAAAAAATCTTATTATAATATAGTATAATCATATTATCTGTTATCAAATTTTGGACAGTCAATACTTTTAAAGTCTTTAAGAATGACATTCAGATTTTTGGACTTTACTATTAAAGCAGAGCCACTATTTGTTTATTTATTAATTATTACATTTATATCCCACTTTTCCTCCAAGGACCTCAAGATGGCATCCAAACATGTTTCTCCCCTTCCCAATTTTATCCTCAAAATAATCCTGTGAGGTAGGCTATGCCAAGAGACCGTAACTGGCCCAAGGACACCCAGTGAGCTTCATGGCTGAGTGGAGATTTGAAACCTGGTTTCCCAGCTCCTAGTCTCACTCTAGCTACTAAATCATGCTGGCTTGCTATGACACAATATTAATATTCATTATAGGTCACAATCACTGCTGCTATTCTGCAAGGCTAAAACTAGTTTAAATGTTTAGAATTTAATTCACTAATAGGCAAAAAAACCCTTGCAGTTTAAGAACGTATCTATAGCCATCTATCAAACTTTAAAAAGCAGGGAAATTGGGCAGCTATAGTGAATGAACCAGGGGAGCAAGAGACCTGACCTCCTCTCTGAGATATTGGACTGCACTACAAAGTTGTCAAAATGCAAACACAATTTGGGTTGGCCTTTCACAGTCCAATCCACTTGCTGTGTAGCTTGGAAGAATTTGGTAACGTGCCTCTGAGCATATGGTGAATGGTGTTGGATATGTGTGTGTATGCCTCACATGAGTAGATGAGCAAACTGTAATTATGGGGTTAATCCAGCCAGGGTGAGCACGAAGGACGTTGGCAGGCAGCTGTGCCCAGCGAGGCCATCCTTATCTACAAAAGGCTGGAGAGAAACTGAAAGAAGCTCTGTGGGGGGAGAAGTTCTTGTACAAATGTTTTGTAGCTGTGAAGAGAAAAGTCTTGTGAGCTCTGTGTTTTTGCTGTCCCTAATGTCCATAGTAAAGGACTCTTATTCAAGTTATCTGCATGTGCTTGGATCTCTTACTCCTCTCGCTGTTCACTTGTAAAGAGCCGGACACGCAATTCCTACACACGCTAACAGGGTTATGGGCCCAGATCCGGTGCACTTTACAGCTCAGTGAAGACAGTTCTGATCCAGGCAGCAGCTTGATTGTGCCTCGGAGAGGTGTGCGGAAATGGCAGTGAATATGTCTGCGGGCATGCCAATGGAATGGCTTACGGAGACTAACTATGCCAGCTGGAAGCTACGGATGAGAGCGTTCCTAATTAAAGAAGACTTGTTTGAAGTTATCGACACCACCCCACCAGCGGTTCCTCAGGCGGCCTGGACGCGTAAGGATGAGAAGGCACAGGCTTTTATTACTTTGGCACTCTCTGACTCTCAATTGCTCTATGTGAGAGACGAACCCACAGCGAAACGGATGTGGGATGTGTTGCAAACTGTACATGTGCAACAGACAGCGGGGAGCAAACTTTGTTTGGCAAGAAGGCTGTACTAGATGCGTCTCACGGAGGAAAGCACCATGCTCGAGCATCTAACAGAGTTCAGACATTTGTTTGCAGAATTGGAGGACAGAGGAATTGAGCATAGCAATTTACAAAAGGTGTATATAGTTTTGTCTTTGCTTGACGAAACCTGGAATAACCTCGTGATGTCAATGGAAGCTATGCCAGATGGAGGCCTGAACCTGGACTTTGTGGAGGAAAAACTGAATCAAGAATGGCAAAGAAGACAGGAGACGAAAAGAACTGAGCTGAAGGAAGCTGTCAAAAGCAAGCAATCTAACTTCAAGGAGCAGCAGGGGCTGAAATCCTGCTATTTTTGTGGAGCACGGGGACATATACAAAGGTGTGCAGCCAAGCGGAAAAGCAGAGACGGAGGCTGGAAGCAGTCGAGTGTGAACTTTGTCAGCGCAGAGAAGCCTCAAACCATCAATACTCACTGGGTGTGTGACAGTGGTGCTTCTCATTGTCTCTTAAAGGACCTAAGCCTGTTTCACACGTCAAGAGCAGTAAACAACTCTGTTTTGTTGGCTGACGGATCCAGGAGGGATGTTCTGGCGCGAGGCACGGTGAAAATAAGTAAGCTGGGAATTCTGACAGATGTTTTGTATGTGCCGCAGTTAGCTAGCAATATTCTGTCTGTAAAGAAGTTAGTTGATATTGGGTATACTGTAATCTTTGACAAAGAGAAATGTATTATACAAAAGGGGGTGAGGTCTGCATGCAAGGGTGCCTAACAGATTCACATTTCATCATACAGAGCAATCCTGCAGGGTGTGCTGTGTTGCATGCTGAGAAACAGACACATAACAACTGTGTGCATGATTGGCACAGGAAGTTGGGGCATGCCAACTATGAGACCATTAAGAAAACCCCTACACATAGCGAAAACATGAAACTGACAGAGTGTGGGCAACTGATGGATTATGATGCATGTTGTAAAGCTAAGGCTACAGTTGCACCCATAAATAAAGAGGCAGAATGCACCACAACCGCTCCCTATCAACTGATCCATGTCGATCTGTCAGGGCCGATACAAAGTTCACGAGGGGGTGCTAAATACTTTATGGTCGTGGTTGATGACTTTACGAGATACTGTCATGTTTACTTACTGAAAGAAAAGATGAGGCAGAACAGAAGCTACGCCTGTTTATCAGGAGAATTGAAACACAACATGGGGTTACAGTGAAACGCATACGCTCAGATCAGAGGGGGGAATTCACAGGCAAAGCATTGCATGAATTCCTGGAAAACAAAGGAATAGAACAAAACTTCACTGCTCCCTTTCCCCCGTTTTCTAACGGAATTGCTGAGAGGAAAAATAGATCTCTTCAGGAAGCGATGAGAGCCATGTTGGGAAATTCCAGCTTAGCAGGCTCATTTTGGGGAGAGTGCGTCTTGTATGCAACATACATACACAATAGGGTGTTACACAGTGCCATTGGGATGTCACCCTATGAGAAACTCACGGGAAGAAAGCCAAGGTTGCTGCACATTGAGCGGTTCAGGGCTAGGTGCTGGGTACATATTCCAAAGGGAAAAAGACATGGAAAACTGGTGCCCAGAGCACAGGAAGCATTTGTGCTGGGTTTCCAACACGCTTTTTACAGGGTTTGGGTTCCTAAGACACAGCAAGTCGTGCTGAGTAGGAGCATAAAGATCTCAGACAAGCCTTGGGACCAAAACCAGACAGTTGTTCTAAATGGGTCAAACAATGCACCCACACAAGAGGTGAAAGCAGAAGAAACTCAAATACCATTGAAAGATGCTCTAAATGAATTAATATGGGGCAAACGTAAAACAAGAAAAAGAAAAGCTGATGATCTCACATCACCTGAACAAGCCATGCCA
Organism: Rhineura floridana; assembly: GCF_030035675.1. NCBI lineage: Eukaryota > Metazoa > Chordata > Lepidosauria > Squamata > Rhineuridae > Rhineura > Rhineura floridana. The sequence goes on from NC_084488.1 coordinate 89,296,733, forward strand.
GGTACAAGTACAGATGATAGTAGTACAGGTGGAGCCGAAGCTCCAGTTCCCTTGAGGCGCTCCGAGAGGGCTAACATAGGGAAGCCGCCAGACAGATTTACAGTAGGAATAATCAGCGGCCCGGGTGCATACAATGAATATGAAATGGATGCAGAAACGTTGTATTTGACTTGTGTAAAACCCAAATTCTGTGAATAAAACCCAAAGGAACCAATGGCCAATGTAAACCAGAATGTAAAGCTGTACTGAAGAATGTAATGTTGTGATGTGGCAAAGGACTGTAGAGCTGCACTAATGAATGTATTGATAATGTGCATGTGAGACACAGGTGGGGGCTGTTGGATATGTGTGTGTGTGCCTCACATGAGTAGATGAGCAAACTGTAATTATGGGGTTAATCCAGCCAGGGTGAGCACCAAGGACGTTGGGAGGCAGCTGTGCCCAGCGAGGCCATCCTTATCTACAAAAAGCTGGAGAGAAACCGAAAGAAGCTCTGTGTGGGGAGAAGTTCTTGTACGAATGTTTTGTAGCTGTGAAGAGAAAAGTCTTGTGAGCTCTGTGTTTTTGCTGTCCCTAATGTCCATAGTAAAGGACTCTTATTCAAGTTATCTGCATGTGCTTGGATCTCTTACTCCTCTCGCTGTTCACCTGTAAAGAGCCGGACACGCAATTCCTACACACGCTAACAAATGGTGGCAACACCTGCCATCTCAAAGACAGAGAATTACATTTTTGTATGTTTGTTGGTGTTCTTCTTTACTTCTTTCCTGTGTTACTACTGTTTCTACAAAGAAACTAACCTAGAAAATTATATTTCTCTCATTCATTGTAGCAACCTGTGTCAAATTTATTTTTATTAATTTCAAAGCCTTTTTATTGGTCAATGTCATATGACGGTGAAGACAGCCTTTTGTGTTTCAAACTGGAGGTTATGTCCTATTTCTATTTTGCGTGCATTAACAATTGAATCTGAAACTGCAGTTTGATGTAAAATCAGACTGATTACTATATGTTGCTACTTAAGCAATGACTCTAGCTCAGCCTTTCCCAACCAGTGTGCCTCCAGATGTTGTTGGACCACAACTCCCATCTTCCTGACCATTGGCAATGGTGGCTAAGGCTGATGGGAGTTGTGGTCCAACAACATCTGGAGGCACACTGGTTGGGAAAGGCTGCTCTAGCTAGTGGAAAAGAACAAACTTGGCCTGCCCAGGATGCATGTGTTCAGCCTGCTATGGTTAAATAACTCCACTTAAGGAAAGGTGGGCTTGGCCAATTAAAAACATAGAGCACAGCTAGAATTTCACTAGAATTTCACCTCCCACTGTTTTATCTTGCATAAACCGAGACAACTCCTCATGTCCATGGAGCCTATTCTGCAGAATAATCAGTGTCATTATTCCACAATTGTTTTTGGAGTTTTTTTAGTGTCCTGTTTCTGTTATTTGGGCTGATTGCCAACACTCACCCTATGCTCAGAGGCACGTGTTACCAAATTCTTCCAAGCTACACAGCAAGTGGATTGGACTGTGAAAGACCAACCCAAATTGTGTTTGCATTTTTTGCCTATTAGTGAATTTCTCTGCTTTTTAATCCAGGAGGTAAGAAATGGGATTGTGTGCAAGTTGGTTGAGAATAGATTGATCATTTACATGCTATTGAGTTCAGTGAGATTTACTCCCCTGCAATGTTTAGGATAGATGAAACTGACCGTGGGGGATGGGGAGGGGAGGAGGAGGAATGGCAGGGTAGGGGAGGAGGAAGGGCAGAGGGGAGGAGGGGGATGGGAGCAGGCAGGATGGGGAGAGGAGGAAGAGGGCAGGTTTGATCATTTGCATGCTTTGTCAGTTCAGTGGGATATACTCCCATGCAATCATGCTTAGGAGAGGTAAAACTAACCATGGGGAGGAGAAGAGGGAGGGAGGGAGGGCTGGAGTGGGCAGGGGAGGGGAGAAAGAAGGGAGGAGGAAGGGAGAGAGGGGAAGAAGGGGAAGGCATGTCTTATCATTTGCCTGCTTATTGAGTTCAATGGGATTTACTCCCATGCAATCATGGTTAGGATAGGTAAAACTGACCATGGGGGAGGAGAAGGGGAGAGGAGAGGGGAGGAGGAAGAGAGGGGACAGTGGTGAGGGAGGAGGGGAAGGAAGGGATTGGGAGAGGGGAAGAAGAGGGAAGGGGCAAAAGGGAATTGATGGGAGGAAGGAGGAGGGAAGGGCAGGTTTGATCATTTGCATGCTTATTGAGTTCAGTGGGATTTACTACCATGTAATCATGCTTAAGATAGGTAAAACTGACCATGGGGGAGGAGAAAGGGGAGGGGAGTGGAGAGGGAAGGGGAAGGAGGAGGAGGAGGGGGAAGGAGGGGATTGGAAGGGGATTGGGGAGGGGAGTGAGGGGCAAAGAAAGGGGGAAGGGGCAAGAGGGAGGGGATAGGAGGGAGATTTGGGCAGATTTGATCATTTGCATGTTTTTGAGGTCAATGGTATTTAGTCCTGTGCAATCATGCTTGGATAGGTGAAACTGTCATGGGAGAGTGGTAGGGAGGAAGGGGGAGGGGAGGAGATTGGGTGGGTGGGCACTGGGCTGAGGGAAAGCCCCTTTCCTTTCCAAAAGGAAAACATTGGGAACAGTATCATTGCTTTTCAGGGTTTTCCCACCTTTTTATTCTACAGCAGGCACATGTAGCCTCCCACCCAAATTTAAACCAAAGCTGTCCCTGTCCACATCCACTCCAGATCTCTATTTCACTTTAGACAGTGATGGCTTCCCCAAAGAATCCTGGGAAATGTAGTTAGTGAAGGGTGCTGAGAGTTGCCAGGAGACACCCTGGTTCCCTCACAGAGCTTCAATCAGAACAGCTGACTCTTAAACCACTCTGGCCATTGGAGCTTTGTCAGGGGAATAGGAATCTCCTAACAACTCTCAGCACCCTTCACAAACTACACTTCCCAGGATTCTTTGGGGGAAGCCATGACTGTCTAGAGTGAAATAAAGGTCTGGCGTGGGTGTGGCCCTCTTATTAGCCAAGCCAAACAGCTGTGAGTCTGGCTTTTAGAACACTGAAAGTTGGTTCTTACTGAGCATGCCAGTGCTCATCATTGACTCCAATGCTTAATTTATTAAATTAATTAAAAATTAGCCAGGCATTTTTTAAACTTTTAAACTGAAGGTCAGAGTATGGGTCAAGGTCAGTAATAGGATTACGGGTACTTGTGAACATGGCTGATTTTTAATTAATTTCAACAAATTATGAGAGCTCTGACAGAAAAAATCCAACAGGGGTCTGGGTTTTTCTCTCTCTCTTTTTACACTTTGAACTCTCGACTCTCTCTGACTGGTTTGTGTATCACTATGAAAATGTAGAGGGTTGTTAAGCAAGTGTTTCTGAGTTCAGGACTATAGGTTTTGTAAGGCTTTGTTTTGAAATGAATTTATGGGAAGCATCAGAATGGCATGGGGGTATTTTCAATTTAACATTGTGAATTTGAAAAATCTATTCTGGCTATAGTATACAGCCAGTCTCGTAGCTGTATAATAACATTTAAGAATGATTTCTATAAATGAAATAAAATTGGCCAGGGAGTTGGAATAAACACACCAATGGCAATCCTCTGAATATATCTAAAGCTCTATATAGTCATGGCTTCGTTCTATTTACATGACTATTTGCCACAGACCATACTCTATTTATAAATGATTGCCTTTTTTTGTATAATTGTGGTATATCTAATCTGTTGAGAATGTACCACATAGAATGTTTGAAAAAAGGAATGATTTACTCTGAAAACAAAATTAAGCCTAGATGCATTTATAGGGAATTATTCATTTAGAATATTCTTCTGAAAGATATTTAAGTAGCCACCAGATGTCACTGTTTCTCCATGCAAATAAATGTTAAGTATTTGAGTTACGTTTTATACCCTTTTCTAGGATTTGTGGCCTTGCTGTTCTATAGCATAGTCTTATATCTACTTGAAAATAAGTCCCATTGAGTTCAGTGGAATGTACTTCCTGGTAAATATACATAGGACTGCAGCCTTGTATCTAATAAATGTGGTAATTGCCATCACAGCATCCCATACTCATTAGGTGTTTATAGGAATTCTGTGATGCCTTTAGGCTGCCACATAATAACCACTGTGATTTGTAAAATGTTACAAAAGTTACCAGCAAAGCAATGCAAAATTAAATGATGCAGAAAGGATAAAAATGCAATCTCTAGTTAGAATGGAGCTGCTTCTGAATTTTCTTCAGTGTGAGAATTCCAAGTACAGTTGTCTGCATGAAGGGTATTCATCTGAATATATCTATATCTACTACGTCTATATATATATACATGCACACATACATCCTTTCTAGCTTTACATCTTCAGGTATTGAGTGTCTCCTTTATTATTTCAAAATTTTGCACATTTCAAATGATGCTTTCCAATGAAAGAGCACAAGAACTCAAGAGTGCTTATAACTGTAACACTAATTTTGAGTTTTAGAAGAACGAAAAGTCTGTTTTGTCAATGGTGATGGAATAAAACTGTTGTGGAAGCATGAGAGGAACATTCCCCTGCCCTCAATACTCTGACTAACATTTATCTCTGGTCAAGTTTTCTATTCCTCACTGTGGCTTACAGTAGAACTCAAAAATGTTCACTTGTGGGTTGCAGCCAGATCTGATTCCACACAAGCCTCAGGGATCCTACTTATATGGTTCAAGATGTGACATCTATTTATTTTGGTGGCACAAAATAATATGGAAAGGGCAGTGGGATGTTACTGGAAGATCATGGTTTAGATTCCAGAACACCTGAACCAGACAGAAGAGATGATTTCATGACACACACTTTCATTGTACTCATTGTATTCACGTCTGTTGTTGTGGGAGGAGGCATTAACAAGGATCTCATTCTCAACCCCACAGCAAAAAAAAGGGTGGGTGGGTGGCTTTGACTATCATGAAGGGATCCTGCTCTTCTGAATTTGCCATTATGCTGTTGGGTATGACCTCTTGCTCCTTCGGACCACATCAGGTATGTGATACAGAAAAGACCTGATTTCTTTCAGTATTAGCTGCTAACTCACTGGGATGCAGGCAGCCTTATACCAGTCTGGTATGTCAAGCATCAGGAACAAAATTATTAATCATTATTATTAATTATAGAATCATAGAATTGTAGAGTTAGAAGGGGCCTATAAGGCCATCAAGTCCAACCCCTGCTCAGTGCAGGAATCCAAGCATACTTGACAGGTGGCTGTCCAGCTGCCTCTTGAACGCCTCCAGTGTTGGAGAAGCCACCACCTCCCTAGGTAATTGGTTCCATTGTCGTATGGCTCTAACAGTTAGGAAGTTTTTCTTGATGTTCAGTTGAAATCTGGCTTGTTAATGCCTTCTCCCACAACAACAGACATCCCTAGGAGCCAATAGACATGAAAGGGGAGAGTGTTAGCTACTTAAAAGAGTATTCTCTGTGGCTTACTCACCTCCTTTCACTTTGATTGCTTCCAATCAGCAGGAACCGACAAGGAAGTATGTTAGAAGACTCTTCTCAGTGGCTAACACACTCCCCTTTCATGCTGACTGGCTTGTGGGATGCTGGAGACATAGGGACCCTGCTCCCAAAAAAGTAAAGAGTCTATGACTCCCTGAGACCCTGGACCACTACACCCCTGGTCGTCCCTTTCTAAAGGTAAGCAGGTCTAGACTTGATCAGTGCCTGAATGGCAGACTGCCTAGGAACCACATTTGTTGCCTTGGCTTCCATGATGGAAGAAAGGTAGGGATGAAATGTAAGAAAAATGAATAAATAAATGCCTGGCCTCTTTCCTTAAACACAATAAATTTGTTAGCGTTTAAATCTATAAAAGACAAGTCATAATGATATGAACAAAAAGGAGGAAATACTATTAAAAAAGGGATTTAGTCCAGTAACTGGGGGAGGGAGATTCCTACTGCAAGTGACTGGAACAGCCATCTCAACTACTGTAAAGCAGAAAATGAATTGGCTATAGTACTAATGATTACAATATGAGCTCATGATTTGTATGAAAGGCAACATAATTACTGTGAATATCCTGTTGGATTTCATACTGAAGAAAGAAAGTGAAATGCAGTACTTCTGAGGTTAAGGATAAACATAATTGATTTATGATTAATATGAAGGCCTAGACTTATAAAGCAAATATATTGTATTTCACATAGAAATGACTATACAGGCATTTCCCCCATTTCTACGTGAAACTCAATATTTGCATGCCAAAGAATGAAGGAGACTATTGGCTTCAGCTATTGGTAGATGGATACTCAACATCATTCATGCCAAAGTCAAGTCCATCTGTTGTGTAGCTGCTGGAAGATGAATGGGAACTCAGAACTCTGAAGAAACACATGAAGGAAGCTTTTAAAATGATTTTTTATGAAGGCACCCAATTAAATGAAACCAGACCCTCATCTTCAAGCTTACTATGTATTCATTAAGCAAAAGATCAGTGTGTTAGACATTTACTAGGAATGAAAGGGAATCTGAAATTAATGGCCAAGCCCTATACATGCCTCTTCTAGTTGCCCACTAATGTCAAGAAAACATCATGCTCCTTATAAGACAGTTTATGAAGGCTATTTGTATCAGTGACTTGCTGAGTTTTCTAGAGAAGCCTTCCATACTCTCATTGAATGCCTTAGCCAATGACATCTGCCTTAATGATGCTGTGATGCCATATTGGTCTGGTCACACAAAATGGGAGGCAAAAGATTACCAAAAGATGGGTAATCCTAGCTGTTTACAAAGTATATGTTTCTGAAGTAGTGGAAGAGCTCCTTTTCTCCTTCCTGAGGGAGGTTCATCTTGCTGGCTGGTTAAAACCTTCCTTTTCAGAAAGGCTTATGGGGCAGTATTCAACTAAGGCATCCCAGCAGTGCAAGGATTTCCACTTGTGCAACAGGCATTCCCCCACTCTTCCCCCAGCACACTCTGCACCCTCCCCAAATCTGCTCAAGAGAGTTAAGGGAACCCCTAGAACAGATTTAGAGGGTGTCCGGGGAAGGGAGAATGTTCTGTTTCTGAAGCAGAAATCTTTGCGCTAATGGAACATGGTGCTACATTGGATACAACCCATGGGTCATTAGTGGTTGCTTTCCCCCTGAATTTTTAGATTATTAAGGATGCAAGCCAAACTCCTGGCTGGCAGCAAGAAGGACTGAAGGAGTGGTGCAGTCAGTATTGCATCTAGGCTGGTGCAACAAAGAGGCCTAGATCAGGTTCATTGCCATCCTGTGACAGCAGCAGAATCTGCACAGGTTCCAGTGTCGCCCCAAACACACACACACACACACAGTGTTCTCCATTATCCATGACAGCAACTTGTTAGAAGGTGTTAGAAGCTCTCTGGTCAAAATTCATTTTTAATGGCTACCTACGAAAATGGAATGGACTGCCTTCAAGTCAATTTTGACTTATGGCAACCCTATGAATAGGGTTTTCAAGGTAAGCGGTATTCAGAAGTGGTTTATCATTGCCTTCCTCTGAGGCTGGGAGGCAGTGACTGGCCCAAGGTCACCCAGTGAGGTTCATGGCTGTGTGGGGATTCGAACCCTGGTCTCCCAGGCCGTAGTCCAACACTTTAACCACTATACCACACTGGCTGGCTCTCCAATGGCTACCTATACTTTTTACCATTTTATTCTGCTGTTGTAGTGGTTTGTTTAGTAATGTATTGCTGTTTTATTGTGTTTTATTGTTTTCTTATGTTTCTAACAGTTTTAAATGTTTTAAATATGTTTTTATTTTGCTTTTAATTGTAGTTTTATGATAGATGTGTTTGCTGCCCTGGGCTCCTTGGGGAAGAAGAAAAGGATATAAATTTAATTAATTAAATAAACAAACAAACAAATAAATAAAATTTATTGCTGTTAGCTGCCTTGACCTTGACTGACAAAAGGCACAGTATAAATATTTTAAATAAATAAGTTTTCAAACATGAGGAATGGTTCTTCACTAAAGATAAAGACAGAGGAGATTCATAGCAATCTGCAGAATAAATAAAGAGACTCAAATATAACCAAATAATGCCTATATTGTGCGAATATAAAAGATCTGGCACTGACAACAGAAACATCAAGACTGCCACTGACAACAGAAGTAGGAAACAACAAACATAAAATGGAGGGGGATCAAACAGTTGTTGTCACCTGCAACGTGTGTGCTATGTTCATCTTCTTAACGGAAACCAGACGCGATTACACTTGCAGCAAGTGCAGATTGGTGGCGCTCCTAGAAGAAAAGGTCAGGGGGCTTCAGCAACGCATAGACACCCTGCGACTTATCAGAGAAGATGAGGACTTCCTCGATAAAACACAAGAAGAATTAAGGGAGCGACACAAAGTACAGGAAGAAAGTGACAAGGAAGAAGAGGACTGCAACAGCAACAAATCCCCGTGGAGGACTGTCACTGTAAGGGCAAGGAAAAACAGAAGGGAGTCAGAACTGCTGCAACTAACAATTGCTTTCAGCGTCTCTCGGCAGACAGCACCCCTGAAGAGCCTCAACAAACTCACCTGCATCAAGAGACACTGACTGCAAAAGAAGACTCCACACCCCAGAAGAAGGAAGCTCATGCAACCACCGCTCGCGGCAAAAAGAGGAGGGTGCTGGTGGTTGGAGACTTGTTGCTCAGGGGGGTAGAGGCACCAGTATGCCAGCCGGACAAAATGAATCAGGAAGTCTGTTGTCTCCCTGGGGCACCCATCCGGGACGTCACTGAAAACCTGCCGAGGCTCACTGGGAAACAAGATAGGTACCCCTTTCTTCTCATCCATGTGGGCACGAATGACACGGCCAGAAACACCTTGGAACAGATCACCTCAGACTATGAGGCTCTGGGTAGGAAGGTCAAGGATTTGGGGGCGCAGGTGGTCTTCTCATCAATTCTTCCCGTGAAGGATAGATGACTACAAAGGGAAAGGAAGATACTGCAGGTCAACGACTGGTTACGCAGATGGTGTCGACGGGAGAGGTTTGGATTCTGGGACCATGGTCTAAGCTTCTTGGAGGGGGGACTGTTGGCAAGAGATGGGCTGCACCTCACAAGGACTGGGAAGAATCTCTTTGGCAGAAGTATGGCAAAACTCATCAAGAGGGCTTTAAACTAAAGCCTCTGGGGGATGGAGATGATAGCTTAAATACTGATCCAAAGACAGCGGATAGTAAACGCAACGATTTGAAGGGTACAGGAGACACTGGGAGAGAGAAAGGGATGCATGGCAAACCTCATGGTATATTAATGGAGGAATCCAATCAGGACAAAAGAGACTTCTGGTGTCTATATACCAACGCGCGGAGCTTGGGAAACAAGCAAGGGGAGCTTGAAGTCTTAGTGCATCAAGGCAAATATGACTTCATAGGGATAACAGAGACTTGGTGGGATGACTCCCATGATTGGAATATAGCCATTCAAGGTTATAAACTCTACAGAAAGAATAGAAGCAACAGAAAAGAAGGGGGAGTAGCATTATATGTCAAAGACAAATACACCTCTATGGAAATCCAAGAGAGCGAACAAAGGGGTCCGGTAGAGACCATTTGGGTAAAAATAAATGGAGAAACAAATAAAACTGACATGGTAGTAGGTGTCTACTACAGACCCCTGGCCAAGAAGAGGTGGTAGACGAGGCCTTTCTCAAACAAGTCTCTGAAATCTCAAGGAGGCAAGAAGTAGTAGTGATGGGGGACTTCAACTACCCGGATAACTGCTGGGAGACAAACTCTGCGAAGCACAAAACCTCCAACAAATTCCTGATGGGCCTTGCTGATAATTTCCTCTTTCAAAAAGTAGAAGAAGGAACAAGGGGATCAGCAATCCTGGACCTGATCTTAACCAACACGGACGAATTGGTCACGGGAATTAAAGCGGTCGGTACCTTGGGGGAAAGTGACCACGTAATGCTGGAATTTGTGATTCTGGGGAAAGCCAAAGAAGAATATAGTCAAACATGGACCTTGGATTTCAGGAAAGCAGATTTTAGCAAGCTCAGGGAAATGATGGGTAGGATCCCGTGGCTAGATAGACTAAAGGAAAAAGGAGCCCAAGAAGCGTGGGAGTTCATGAAGAACGTATTACAAAAAGCGCAATCACAAACAATTCCAAAGAGAGAGAAAAACGGAAGACATCGGAAAAAGCCAATGTGGCTACACGGAAGACTGGTGGAGGAGGTAAAAGTAAAAAAGATCATGTATAAAGAATGGAAGGAAGGACGCATCACCAAGGAAGAGTACCGACGAGCGGCTCGGGCTTGCAGGAATAGCGTAAGGAAAGCTAAAACCCAGAATGAGCTGAGGCTGGCGAGGGAAGCGAGGAACAACAAAAAGGGGTTTTTCAGATATGTTCGAAGCAAGAGAAAGACCAAGGAAATGGTGGGACTGCTGCTCAATGAGGATGGCAAAATGTTGACAGATAACAAGGAAAAGGCAGAACTGCTCAACGCCTATTTCGCCTCTGTTTTCTCCCAAAAAGGGAACAGTGTGCAACCTTGCATCGGCAGCAATCTCAGTAAGGGGTCGGGATTGCAGTTCAAGATTGATAAGGAGATAGTCAGGTGTGATGTTCCTATATTAATGTATATATGGTAAGTGTTGGTTGTTTAGAAGATACATGGTAAGTGGAGTGAAAGAGGAGGGGGAGTGAATGGGCAGTAGAATGCTAGATGATTGGCTGAGTGTTTTAAATGGCTGAACGTATAAAAGGAAGCGTGAGAGTGGAATCTGGGGGGAGAAGAGAAAGAGTGGGTTGCTTGGTGGGGTTTGAGAGAGTTGTTTGCCAGGAGAGAGTGGAGAAGGAGGGGGGTGGAGTTCGGATTAGTATTGAGTAAAACCATATGCTTATGTGCCTTAAGAAGAAATCTTGTTAATCTTGTTAGCTTTGTTATCTTTAATAAATACTTAATTTGGTTTACCAAAGGCCTGATCCTTGGCTGGGGTTTCACAGACCAGAAGGGAGGGTAAGGCTGAAGGGAAACTGTAACAAATGGTGGCAGCAGTGAAGAGAATAACAATACCAGTATTCAGAGTCTCTGGGAATACTAGTATTAGGACGTGACTGGTGGTTGCCTAGCAGGGGGATCTGTTGAGATCTGTGCTAGAGCGGGGAGAGAAACAATAAAAAAGGACAGTCTGGACTGGTGGAGTCCCTGGTGGTGCCTAGTGACAGGCAGTAGCCACGCGCAGGTAGGAACCTGACAGGGAGAGCCAGGGAAGGACGCCTCACATCAGGAAATACCTAGTTAACCTAAATGAGTTCAAATCTCCAGGGCCTGATGAACTGCATCCCAGAGTATTGAAGGAACTTGCGGATGTACTCTTGGAACCTCTTGCCATCATCTTTGAGAGATCCTGGAGAATGGGAGAGGTGCCGGAGGATTGGAGACGGGCAAACGTCGTCCCGCTCTTTAAAAAGGGTAAAGAAGAAGATCCGGGGAATTACAGGTCGGTCAGTCTGACTTCAATACCGGGAAAGATATTAGAACGGATAATAAAAGAGTCCATGGGCAACTATCTAGATGACAAAGCTGTGATTAGTAGGAGCCAGCATGGGTTTGTCAAGAAAAAATCCTGTCAAACTAATCTCATCTCTTTTTTTGATTGGGTCACTAGCCTAGTAGATGGTGGAAATGCTGTAGATGTCATCTATCTAGATTTCAGCAAAGAGTTTGACAAAGTCCCCCACGACCTTTTGATTAGCAAACTCGTCAAATGCAGACTACATGGAAATACTGTCAGGTGGATTCACAACTGGTTGGACAACTGTACTCAAAGAGTGGTCGTCGGTGGCTCTGCTTCGGACTGGAAGGAGGTTTTGAGTGGAGTGCCACAGGGTTCTGTCCTGGGGCCGATACTCTTCAACATTTTTATCAATGACTTAGATGACAGGGTGGAGGGAAGCCTTATGAAGTTTGCGGATGATACAAAACTGGGAGGGATAGCTAACACAATGGAAGACAGGAATAAAATCCAAAGGGACCTGGATAGACTAGAAAATTGGGCTGAAATTAATAAAATGACATTCAATAAAGACAAATGCAAGATTCTGCATTTAGGCCACAAAAACAAAATGCACGGGTACAGGATGGGAAATACCCGGCTTAGCAGTAGTGCGTGTGAGAAGGACCTTGGAATTGTAGTGGATCGCAAGTTGAACATGACCCAGCAGTGTGATGCTGCGGCAAAAAAGGCAAACATAGTTTTGGGCTGCATAAACAGAGCTATAGTTTCCAGGTCGAGGGAAGTAATAGTCCCACTCTATTCTGCATTAGTCAGGCCTCATCTGGAATACTGCGTTCAGTTCTGGGCGCCTCATTTTAAGAAAGATATAGACAAGTTAGAGCGGGTTCAGAAGAGGGCGATGAGGATGATAGCCGGTATGGAGAACAAGTCTTATGAGGAAAGGTTGAAGGAATTTGGCATGTTCAGTCTGGTGAAGAGAAGGCTGAGGGGCGACATGATTACACTCTTTTAGTACCTGAAGGGCTGCCACATAGAGGAGGGTACAGATTTGTTCTCTGCTGCCCCAGAGGGTAGGACTAGGTCTAATGGTTTTAAGTTGCAGGAGCGTAGATTCAGATTGGACATTAGAAGGAACTTCTTGACAGTAAGGGCAATTCGGCAATGGAGCTGCTATGTTAGCTTCTTGACAGGTGGGTCTCTGTTGCTTACCAGGAGGGGGAGGGACAAGGAGGTCGGTGAGCTAGAAATGTGTTGGTGGGGCCAATCTGATGCTGCTGCCAGTGTGTGCGCACCACACCAACCTGCCCATTGCCTCCCCCTTTCGGTAAGCAACAGTGGTCCACTTGCTGGGAAACTAGCATAGCTGCTTTCCACCATGTGGTCACACACCAATTTACAGTAGTTTCCCCAGTTACATAGGAGAACCATATTTTCCTTTTCTGAGATCTGTGAAGGCTGGGTAGATGTGGTCTTCTTCTGATAGGGCTTTCTATTGGGTCACAAGGTATTTCTATCCCCACTGACTCATCAGAGAGACAGACATTTAGATCTACAGAGCTCTGTATAACCTGTGCCCTTCCACCATGGGCTCAGAGCTTGCATGTTATGATGCTCTTTCAATAAACTATGTATAGCAGTTCAAAAAACTATTTTAGGGCAATGATTTTAGTAGGTCGGTCAAAATACCATAAAATAATGTACAAGCTTTTGGGTTCTCCAGAATTTTTCATCAAGTTAGATAGTAAACAAATTAGGGGAGCAAGCGGGGAAAGAAATGGCTGATGGTTATGCCATGAATTTGCATTAGGTGAGAGTCTTAAGACATAATTTGGGAGAAGGCAGTAGACATTTAAATGAGGCCATTTAGGTGTTATGGAGGCATCACCTTACAACATTTGATGCTACCGCCTCCCAAAGACTCCCCCCAGATGCAGACCCATGGCATGCCATTAGCCAAGAATTTTCTCCTTCCCCCTGCTTGTTTACCATCTAGTCTGATAAAGAATTCTGGAGAACTCAAAAGCATGCTCAGTATTTGTTTTATTTTGGTTGGCCTACTAAAGATAATGCCCTAATTTATTTTTTTCTTATGGGTAACATGACTTCATTTACTTTTTATGTATAGCAGGTTTCAGGCCTGGCACCAGTGGGTAGCCAGGGGGGGCACAGGCTGAAGGCCCTGGCTGTTTCCAAGGGCCGCAGCCACTCCTGAGGGCCCCCTGTCTATACCTACAGGCTGAGGCTCGGAGGGGAGAGCTCTGTGATCCACAATGGTGTTGGGTTGCAGAGAGTGCTTTGCAGCCACTAATCACTCCCATCAACCCAATACTGATCATGGAGTGAGTGCTCCAGCACCCTCCCAGACACCACCCCCCAGCTGAAGCAGACTTCTATATCATCATGTCAGCATGTATGTACACAGCATGCTGACATCACAACGCGGGAGGCAGGACAGCCGCGGGAGGTATTGATGCATGAGGCCCACCCCGATCCTGGCTCGATTCCAAGTAACAATCTCTGATTTTTGTTATCTCTAACACAAGAGAGATATAGAAGGCTGTTCCTGAAGCAACAGTATTCACAGGAGAAAAAATAAATAAACTAGGTTTTGCGTACTATTGGAAAACTAAGGCTTTAAGCTTATACAGGCCTATTTGAAAGGAAGTCCAAAGGGCTTACTCTCAGATAAGTGCATATAGAATTGCAGGCTACAATTTTTGATCTTCACTTATGGGGCAGATTCTTAAAATAACACAATACCTTATCAATGAAATTATCATATTTTTCCAAAACAATATTTGCATACATGATTCACACCATGTAAATATCAACAGATCACATTCAAATCATAATTAACCATGTCTGCACACACCCTCATTTTTTTAAAAAAGATATATGGACTCCCAAGAGTTCCATGCAGATACAGCTTTTAAAATTGTGCAGTGATATGATTCAAAAATTGTTTATGGAAATAGCTTTGTAAAGCACTAACAATCAAATTCACTTCATATTGAGTGCATCGTATGTCAAACGCATAGAATTACAATGCCAAATAAAGCATAATTTAGTGTTCTGTATATATGTATATATTTGCAGATATGCAGCAAGACAAATTTGACCTGTTTTCTGTGGTCAGTGATTCCAACACGGCAGATGGCAGATGAAAAAATTTAACTGACATGATCCTGAAGCCTGTGACATTTTCACGGACAATAGCTTAGTTTTGTGTCTGTCACTGTTTCTTTCCTTGGTTGAACAAGTCTTTTTCTTTTTCTGTTTATCTTCATAATGAGGGGTGACGACATGATCAAGAACAGTTAATCAAGTGTTAAACCTTCTAGAAGGAAGAATTCTTTGAGTACTGTGTGTGTAGCAGCTAGATTCAGCATTCAGACTGGGTCAGATTCTGATTCCAAATTATAATATACCATCAAACTTCCTCAGTTGAACTTGCTGGAATTGCTATAAATTTAGAAGAGGAAAATCTGGCCAGCCTCAAGGAAAACACGAAGCAGGAGAATGGTATCTTTCATCACAGCCGTGGTAACATATCACAGGGCCATCTCTGAATCTGCCTCCATTCTGTTGGTGTTCTGTCCATGCTGAATTAATTTACCTTGGCAGATTCCTGACTGTTCCATTGTCTATTTGTTTGAAATGGAAACTGAGCGATGTCGTCTGCTCTCTCATTTTGGCATGTAATTATGTAGTGTCTCCCATTTTCACAATCAATCATCTGCAGCATTATTTTCCATGGCATGCCTCAAGCTTTGCAAGACCTTTGGAGACATTTTGATATGAAATTCAGACGTCATGCAAAGGAATAAAAAAAAAAAAGGGGGGGGAACACATGCCTGTGTCTCCAAATGTGTGAAAGATATCCAAGTTTTTCTTCAGGCTCTTGTTCAAACCTTTTAAAGACAATGGATCTGCTGTTGTAGTTTCTTAGACCTTTGCAAGGTCTAAAAGATGCAACTGTCCATCTGGCATGCTTTTGGCTCATATGGCATTGCAGCTACCTTTTTAATCTGCTTTTCCTTGGGCTGAGGACAAGCATGAGAAGTGCCACTTAGTCCTGCTTTGCCTTAATTACATTTGTGGAAAGGAACATGGGAAGCTGTTGAGCCGAATCATTAGTGCATCTAGTATTGCCTATGGTGGGGAAAATTTTTCAGCCTGAGTGCCATATTCTCACATGGACAACCTTCCATGGTCCCAGTGCCATGATGGGCAGGGCAAAAGTGGGTGAGACCAGATGCAAAAGAGAGTGGAGCAATGAATGTAGTTCTTACCTTGGTTTCATTCCAGCTACAGAAGTTTCTGTGCACATGCGCGCATGTATGCGTGCATGCACACACCCCTATCTATTCTCCAACCAGGCAGGTAAGATTTAAAGACACATTCCAGCCAGAAGGAGGGCACAGAGCAGGAGCGGTGAGAGGTGTGGCCTGGGAAAGGATTGTCGTCTAGAGAGAGTCCCAAGGGACAAATAGATACCTCTCCTTGGTAGCCACCAACCTCACTTTATTTAGTGGGAGCAGGACCTCTGAAGAGGATCTTAAGATTCAGAAAGGCATATGTGCAGGAGGAAGTGATTTTTCACTTCAGCTAGTCCTAAACCATTTAGAGCTTTTTATAGGTTAAAACTAGCACTTTAAATTGGGCACTTCTTTTATAGAGCTTAAAGTAGAGAGAAGGAAGGAGGAATCTGTCACTTTGGGTTTCTCTCAGTTTCTAATTTTTTTCAAATCGTAAGTTCAGTTCTCCGCATTTCCACATCAGTTTGTGATTTTTTTTTTAAAGTCCACATGAAAATTCATCAGCATTTTAGTGCAAATGTCTCCTAAAATACCCTTTTTCGTATGCAATTTTGCCTAATATATACATTTTTGCAAACAGCCTTTTCTAATATAATGCATTTTGTATGTTCTTTTCACAATTATATGCATTTTTATGCATACTTTACCCTAGTATATGCATTTTTGTAGACATTACATGGCTGAAAAACTGCACAGCAAAATTTGGGGAACTGTGAATTTCAAAGGATAGCTATGCATATTGTTTTAGAAAATGTGAATTAGATAGGCTTGCCTTTAAATGTGAACTAAATTGAATTTCTTAGGATATTTATAGATGTGACATGCTTCCTTGGAAAAAAATGATTTCTCATGCTCATTCTCTGTTGACTTTGTCTATTGTACCTTGCAGAATGACAGGGACATTCTGAACAGTGGTTTCAACCCTCCCCCCCAAAGATAGAGAAATTTGCAAATTTCCTCTGACATGAATACTTGCATTTTTAGCTTGGGGTTGCCTCCCAGCTTTTCTTTCACTTCACATATATATTATTTTGAACAGAGAGTTTTGCCCACTTGATTTTAGACTATTAAAATGCACAATCACATGGACTATTTGAAAATGACTTGCTATGTTGCTCCTTCACAGGCTATAAATGAATTCTGGAGGACAAGTTCTTGTTGCTTGTGTAACTAACCCACATGCCAGAATTTGCGACATCAGATTATTTCTAAATAAGGGCACAATCCAACTTCTATTTATGCTGGGCTGAGGGGAGTTAGATATGGTGGATCTCTGGCTCAGCCTGCTGGGTGCCAGCTCAGCTAGGCTACGCCGGCATACGTCCCTCATCCTGGCTCAGCCAGAGATGCTCCAGAGATGCCCAGCCCGGTGTAAGGGAAGCCAGTGGAAGGCTAGAAAAAGGGGTATTCTCAGTGGGGTGTCAAGGGAGAGGCTGAGGGGAGACTTACACTACAACCTGGTCCCATTTGGCTCTCCGTCCCAGCAGCCAATATGCCAGGAAAAGGGGTGGCATAAGGAAACAATGCATTTTGTTTTCTTGTGCTGTGCCCTGTCAGGGCAGCCAGTGTCCTTCACTCCCGGAGGCTCCTGAAGGCATTTTGGATGTGGCAGCCCCTTCTGCTAGCTCCGCCTCTGCTGGCTCTTCTCCAACCAGCCTCCAATGAGATGGATTGCTTTGCCTGACACTTAATGGAGCTGTCATATACTGAAAAAAAGGTGGCATTGCAAAGGTCAAGCCCATCCTCTCTTCTAGACACTGTACTAACCAGAATGGAGAGATTTCCTCTCAGGAAGCAGCATTCCAGAGTGATGTGAGCAGGGCCAGTTCTAAAGGGCGGCCAGGTGGGGCACTGGCCCGATGGCCCCTGGAGCTATAGGGGGCCCCTCAGCCGCCCCTCCGCTCCCCTTCCGCGATCCACGCCCCCTCCACCTACCTGTCTGCTGTCTTTTACCATTGCCCTTAACAAAGATGGCGGCCATGGTTTCCTTAAGGTACTGAAGCCCCTGCCCTTAGTTGATGGCAGAGATGTGCGCGCGTAGCATGCACATGTGCCATCAACAAAGATGGTGGCGGAGGCATCATACCCTTAGGGAAACCGCGGCCGCCATCTTCATTAAGGGCAATGGTAAAAGACAGCAGTCAGGTAGGTGTGTGTGTGTGCGTGCACGCGCGCATGCTCACACACATGCCGGGGCCCAGGGCAAGCTGATGCCCAAGGGCCCCGGCATTCATGGAGCCAGCCCTGGATGTGAGGCCTGTTTATACAGCCCCACAGTTCATTATTACTATTTATTTAATTTTATTATTTGTTATACTGATATATGGCTGTCCATTAATAAGTGGCGAGAAATACCAATAAAAGACAGCAACAAAAAATTCCTTATAGCAGAGACAGTGCAAGTAGTTTACAGTTTGGATTCCATCCACACTAAGCTGCAAAGGTTGGTTTATAATACAATTAAAAATCTGTCCTTGGGTAAGAGAAATCACTTCAGCTATTCTATCCCTGGGATACCTTAGCTGAAAAGGGCTTCTCCTTGGTAGTCACTCACCTCACATCACTTGGTGGGGCACCTACAGCAAGGCCTCTGAAGAGGATCTGAAAGTTCAGGGAGGTATATGAGGAAGAAGATGATCTTTCAGGTATTCTGGTCCTAAGCCATATAGGGCTTTATAAATTTAAATCAGCACTTTAAATTGGCCCTGGAAATGGATTGGTGCTTCAGAGTTGTTTCAGGAGTGTTAGCAAAAAAAGCATCTGCAGACCAACCAACCAGAAATGCACTCTGCCATTCTGAACTTTCATGCACCAGAAATGTAAGCTACTATTATGCTGAGAGACTACTATGTTTAAAGATTACAGGAATCTGAGTAATTGTCATGAGTTACATCTTGCAGTGTAGTGCTGGATTTGGGAGACCCTTGGTCATGGCACCATCAGTGGGGGTCTCCTCAACTGAAAGAAGTGGAGCATGCAAACTAGAATTGTTTTAGGCTGCATCTGATCTTCTTGGATACTTTGTGCAAAAGTATGTTAGCACTGTAAGGGTGCTGGATTTTCTGCTAGCCCTGGGAACCTGGAAGTAGTAGCACTGATAGGGCATTGTGCCTTCTGCTGGTGTTGGGGCCCTGGCAAATGCCCAGCCTTGTCACCTGTGACAGTCCTTCCCTGGCTGTCCCTGTCAGGTTACTACCTGCTCGTGGCTACTGCCTGTCACTAGGCACCACCAGGGACTCCACCAGTCTGGACCGTCCTTTTTTATGGTTTCTCTCTCCACTCTAGCATAGACCTCACCAGATCCCCCTGCTAGGCAGCACCACCAGTCATGTTCTATAACCAGTATCCCCAGAGACTCTGCCTGAGTCTCTCTCAATCAGGTTACCTCTGTGACTGCTTGCTCAAGCTGTCCCACTCCCTTTGTATCAATGCAGATACATATATTTCTGGTTTGCTCTGAATACTTGTGGTGTTATTCTTCCCTTCACCGCTGCCACCATTTGTTACCCTTCAGCCCTGGTATTTACCTTACCCTCCCTTCTGGTCTGTGAAACCCCAGCCAAGGATCAGGCCTTTGGTAAACCAAAAGTATTTATTAAATAACAAAGATAACAAAGATTACTTTATAAAGGCACTTAAGCATATGGTTACATCTATTCCTGAGGTACTGGTCTTAGTATTAATCCGAACTCCACACTCTCCTCTCATAAACCCACCAAACAACCCTCTAACGTCCACACTCCACCTCACATCCACCTTCCACCTCACATCCACCCAGATTTACCTGTCATTCTTCCTTTTATACTGTCAGCCATTTTAAACATTCAGCCAATCATCCAGCATTCTACTGCCCATTCACTCCCCCCTCCTCTTTCATTCCACTTACCATGTATCTCCTATACAAACAGCACTTACCATATATACACTAATAGAGGAACATCACATTCCCCCCCCTTAAAACAACGGCAGAGTATTATTCCTGTTCCAGGATTTATACGTCGCGTTAACAATATAACAAGTCTCTATGGGGAAAATGTCTTTCTTTGTTCCTCCATCTGGTCGCGTCACTGCAGTCCCAGCCACTTGCCTGGAAAGTCTATCGGCCAGTATATTGTCCTTGCCTTTTATGAACTGGAAGTCCACTTGATAGTCTTGTAGGGCCCAGGACCACCTCTGCAGCATAGTGTTATGGTTTTTCATAGTCTGCAACCATAACAAGGCCCGATGATCCGTTGTTACCGTGAATCTTCGTCCCCACACGTATGGGCGCAACTTGTTCAGTCCCTACACGACCGCTAGGCACTCCTTTTGGACCGACAAATAGTTTTTCTCCCTCGGCGTCAGCTTGCGACTCAGATACGCCACTGGATGTCTGGTGCCTTCTCTCTCCTGCAGCAAGACGACTCCCAGCGCCAGGTCTGACGCATCAGTAGCCACGATGAATGGTTGCTCATAGTCTGGTGCTATTAATATGGGTCCTTGGCACAAGGCTTGCTTCAGCAGATCAAAAGCCTTCTGACATTCATTCGTCCATACCACACGCTCAGAACACTTTTTCTTTGTCAATTCATGCAAGGGGGTTGCTATTTCCCCAAAATTTTTCACAAACTTCCTATAAAAACCAGCCACACCTAGAAATGCCCTAACTTGTTTTTTGGTTAAGGGGATCGGCCACGCTTGTATTGCCTCCACCTTGCTCCATAAGGGGGTGATTTTCCCACTCCCCACCTTATGTCCTAAATAGATTACTTCCTTTAGCCCAAACTGGCATTTCTTAGCTTTTATTGTGAGGCCTGCTTTTCTTAATGCCTCTAATACTGTGGTCAGGTGTTGGACGTGCTCAGGTACCGACTTGCTAAAAATGGCCACGTCGTCGATATAGGCCACTGCAAAATCTGACATGCCTCGCAACACAGTATTGATTAGCCTCTGAAACGAACTTGGTGAGTTCCTTAGTCCCATGGGTAAGGTCACAAACTCATATAACCCATCCGGTGTACTGAAGGCAGTTTTGGCTCTGGATTGCTCGTCTAGTTCCATTTGCCAAAATCCTTTACAGAGGTCTAACGTAGAGATAATGGTTGCTGCCCCCAATAACTCTAACATTGCGTCTACCCTGGGCATGGGATACGCATCTGGGAACGTGATTTTATTGATTAGCCGATAATCAATGCAAAATCTTGTCGTTCCATCTTTTTTCGGAACCAGGACAATACTTGAGGCCCAGGGACTGATGGATTCCCTGATCACTCCTAGTTCCAGCATATCTTCCACCTCCTTTTTGATCTCACTCAAAACTTTCCCATTCACACGGTATGGCATAGATCTGATTGGGGCATGATCTCCAGTATCAATGGAATGTCTGGCTATACTGGTTCGGCCAGGTTTATTGCTAAAGAGATTCCCATAGTTTTTCAAAACTCTCAGAATCTCTTCTTTTACTTCCTCCTTCACCTCCTCTGACCATTCCAATTGATCTACCCCTCCTTTGTCTTTGCTTTCCTGTACCAAATCTGGAAGTTCAGGCCCACTTCCCTCAGGGAATAAGGTAACTTGCAACACCTTTGCATCCCTGGTATGGTAAGGCTTTAACATATTTACATGAACCACTTTGCTTTTGTTTAATTGGTCTGTGGTGATTACATATGTCACTGTGTCAAGCCTTTCTCTGATGGTATATGGTCCTTCCCAGTTAGCCTGTAATTTGTCATGTTTCCTGGGTATGAACGCCATAACCATATCTCCCACATCATACACACGTTCCCTGGCTGTTCTGTCATACCAGTAACTTTGCTTCTCCTGTGCTTGACCCAAATTCTTTTTCACTACTTCCATCATTGATGTTAATTTATTGCGGAATTCCAATACAAAATCTACTACAGATGTTTTGTACTCTCCCAGGGTTCCTTCCCATGAATTTTTTAATAGTTCCAAAGGTCCCCTCACTTTTCTAGTGAACATCAGTTCAAAGGGTGAGAAGCCTGTTGACTCCTGAGGGACTTCTCTGTATGCAAATAAGAAGCATCCCAAACGTTCATCCCAGTCTTGTGGGTGATCTTGAACATAGCTTCCTATCATGCCCTTCAAAACTCCATTGAATCTCTCAGTTACCCCATTAGTGGCGGGATGGTAAGTAGTGGTCTTTAGATGTTTTAGACCACAACATTTCCACATACATTGCATCACTTCTCCCATGAATACACTGCCTTGATCCGTCAGCACTTCATGAGGGAAACCCAGCCTCATAAAGATTTTTAATAAAGCCTCTGCCACCACAGGGGCTTCTACAGATCTTAGTGCTTCTGCGTCTGGGTACCTGGTGGCAAAATCCACCACCACCACTAGATATTTCTTGCCATGCCTTGTGGGTTTGGAAAAAGGGCCCACCAAATCTATTCCCACTCTATAAAAGGGTTGTCCAATTATAGGAAGGGGCTTTAAGGGTGCCTTAGTCTTTACTCCACTTTTTCCCACCTTTTGGCATATACCACAAGATAGACAATGTTGTTTTACATCTTTGGAGATATTTGACCAATAATAGTGTGCAGCCAATCTCCTCTTGGTCTTTTTTATTCCCAGATGTCCTGCACATGGGACATCGTGGGCTACCTCTAGCAATCTGGTTCTGTATTTGCTAGGTACTATCAATTGCTTCACTGGTTCACATTCATCCTTTCTCTCAGCAGGCATCCACAGTCTATATAAAATCCCATTCTCACACACAACTTGATTCCTCAGTTTGTCAGTGAAAGGAATCTGTTGGGTCAGGGCTTGTTCCTTTATTTGATTGAAACTGGTATCCTTATTCAGTTCTTCTCTGAAATGCTTTGTCTCTTCCCCAGAGACCAGTTGATACAGTTTGTCTCCTTCAGCAGGCCTGCCAAGGGTTGCTATGGGGACCTGAGGCTTGCAAACAGATTCCACCCTGTTTCCTTCAGCCCCCCTTAACATGGCTTCTGTTTCTCTGCCAAGTTGCTGTCTGGTCACCACATATATTTTCCCTTGTGCCCCCATAACATCTCTTCCCAGTATCACTGGTTCTTGTTGTTGGGCATTAATGCCTACTTTATATCTGCCCTCTCAGCCTCTCCATGCCATTTTCACCAGGGCCACAGGCAAGCTTTCTGGTTGACCCCTCACTCCTTGGATATTCAGTTTCCTGAGGTAATATTTCTTCAGATTTTATTAAATCTGGCCTCAGTAACATCTGAGCGGCACCAGTGTCAAGCAATGCCCAATAATTTGCCCCTTGTACACTCACTTCCTCTCTCAGACTTGAATCAAGGTCTGTTACTTGTGTCCAGTTTATCTGGCAGAACTGAACCTTTTTTGTGGTTAAATCTTTTGGTTGTATTTTTACTGCCCTTGCCTGAGCAGGATTACTAATGGGGTTGGCAACCTCACATTGAAAACGTAGGTGCCCCGGTCTACCACATTTGTAGCATAATTTCTCCTCTGTTTTAGGGTACACAGATCCACTCTGGGGTGTCCTGTGCCCTTCAGATTTTACTGGAGGACTCACTCGCTGTGGCACCACATCCTTTCTGCCACCATTATATGGTCTGGGTTTAAACTCTCTTGATGTTTTCCCCACCCAGCCAGTTCTGTTGGAGGCAAAGTGATCCGCCATCTCTGTGGCCTCCTGCACCGATGTAGGGGAACGGTCTTTGACCAGGAACCTTATTTCTGGTGGTAACTGATGGAATAATTG
This sequence comes from Rhineura floridana, assembly GCF_030035675.1. Classification (NCBI taxonomy): domain Eukaryota; kingdom Metazoa; phylum Chordata; class Lepidosauria; order Squamata; family Rhineuridae; genus Rhineura; species Rhineura floridana. The sequence goes on from NC_084488.1 coordinate 89,320,252, forward strand.
ATCCAGTATCATGAGGCTTTTCACCTCTTCCACTGACTGAGCTTTGGCACTACTCATCCACTTTCCAAATATATCCATCAACTTTGCTCCCAGTTCAACAAAAGACCTCCCTGCTTGGATCTGACAGTTTCGGAATAACTTTATAAAATAGTCAGGTCCCAGTCTGAACCTTTTGTATACTGCCTCTTTAAACTCAGCATAGGTGACGGGCTTGTCTGAGGGGAAATATTGGTATACCTCAGCCAATTCCCCTTTGATCAGGTTTGATAAATATTGCATATATTTATCCTCTGGTAGCCCCCACAATTGAGCTGCTTTTTCAAAAGTGCTGAGGTAAATCTGTGGATCTTGTCCAGGCTCAAACACTGCAAAGTCTTTTGGTGTAACTTTTATTTTTGTTTCATTTCTGTCCTTTCTTGTTTCATCAGAATGAAACCTCTCCCTTTCAAACTTTAACTTTTCCACCTGTAATTCAGCATCCACTCTCATTCTCTCAAATTCCAACTCCCTCTGTTTTTCCTTCTCTGCACCTTCCATCCTCAATCTCTCAGTTTCCAACTCCCTCTGTTTTTCCTTCTCTTCCATTTCAAAGACCCTCTGCTTGTCTTTTTCTTCAGCCTCCCTCCTCAACTTCTCAGTTTCTAACTCTCGCTGTTTATCTTTCTCATCAGCCTCCCTCCTCAATCTCTCAGTTTCCAACTCATGCTCCCATCTTAACTTCTCTCTCAAGTACTCTATATAAGCGGGATTGCTTGAGTATCCTTCTGGGGTCTCTTCCCTGACAGGTTGTTTTTGCTGGGCAGTTGCAAATCCTATAAGTGTTACCCTCAATTCATCTACCCCTTTACCCTCGTGAGGTAAATTGAATGTTATGCACTTCTCCACCAGCTCCTCTCTTTTCATTTTTATATATTCAGCCATGGTCACTCACTCTTTGCCACACACTCTTTGCCAGTCACTCTCACAAGTAATCTTGTTTTGCTATTTCTGTTTGCCACACCACTGTTCTGGATTCTCTAGTATTTGTATCTGGATTCTCTGTTGTTCGTATCCCACCGCTACCACCACATGTGACGGTCCTTCCCTGGCTCTCCCTGTCAGGTTCCTACCTGCTCGTGGCTACTGCCTGTCACTAGGCACCACCAGGGACTCCACCAGTCCGGACCGTCCTTTTTTATGTTTCCCTCTCCGCTCTAGCATAGACCTCACCAGATGCCCCTGCTAGGCAGCAGCACCAGTCATGTTCTATAACCAGTATCCCCAGAGACTCTGCCTGAGTCTCTCTCAATCAGGTTACCTCTGTGACTGCGTGCTCAAGCTGTCCCACTCCCTTTGTATCAATGCAGATACATATATTTCTGGTTTGCTCTGAATACTTGTGGTGTTATTCTTCCCTTCACCGCTGCCACCATTTGTTACCCTTCAGCCTTGGTATTTACCTTACCCTCCCTTCTGGTCTGTGAAACCCCAGCCAAGGATCAGGCCTTTGGTAAACCAAAAGTATTTATTAAATAACAAAGATAACAAAGATTACTTTATAAAGGCACTTAAGCATATGGTTACATCTATTCCTGAGGTACTGGTCTTAGTATTAATCCGAACTCTACACTCTCCTCTCATAAACCCACCAAACAACCCTCTAACGTCCACACTCCACCTCACATCCACCTTCCACCTCACATCCACCCAGATTTACCTGACATCCTTCCATTTATACTGTCAGCCATTTTAAACATTCAGCCAATCATCCAGCATTCTACTGCCCATTCACTCCCCCCTCCTCTTTCATTCCACTTACCATGTATCTCCTATACAAACAGCACTTACCATATATACACTAATAGAGGAACATCACATCACCCTCTGGAGCTGACCTGTTTACTGTGCCATGACTTCTCTGATATAACTGCCAGAGAACCCTTGTTGTTTTTGAATGGTTAATGTCTGTTGTTTGTTCTACTGGTGGCATATTAACATGGAAATAAATGCTAGTAAAAAAGAAATCACAAGGTGGGTACATGCTGTATAAACCTACTCCCAGCTCTTGTGTAAACCCCACTTTTGAAAAGAAAAGGAGTTGTAACTGGATCCTGGATCTTTGTCCCTGATGATAAATAGCTGGCTATAAATAGATTGCAAAACAGGACCCACAGTGGCCAATTCTGTGAATTATCCATATCAGGGGTGGAGAACCTGTGAACTTTCAGATGTTGTTGGACTAATGGACTACAGTTACCACCATCTCTGACCATTGGCCATGCTCATATAGGTGTTGGAATCCAAAAACATCTGGAGGCTACAAGTTCTCCATCCTTGCACTGCAGAGATAAAGATACAGACGCAGGTTCCAGTATGTCTCCGTGTAAAATGACATGAAGACTGCCATCTTAATCTGCCACAGTTGCATTTAAGCCATTTTAGACCACTTTATCTTATTATAGTATGACTAGGCAGCCAATGCAGGTGAAGTATGTTCTGATTACCTGCCCCACACAATAATAGTAGTGGCTGTGTTTTGTAGATGCTGGAGTTTCCAAACTGTCTTTAAAGGCAGGTCCATGTACAGCCTCATGTGCAGTAACCTAGTCTTGGATGTAATCAGAGCATGTGTAAATGAGACTCTGGCTGTGTACACGTCATTTGGTTGAAGCACATTTAAAGCATGTTATTTCCCCCGAAGAATCCTGGGAACTTTAGTTAAGGGTGCTGGGAATTATGGCTCTGTGGGGGTAAACAACAGTTCCCAAGATTCTTTGTAGGAAGTCATGTGCTTTAAAAATGCTTTAAATGCATAGTGTGTACGCAACTTCTCTATTTGTAGGGAACCGTAGGAGAGAGATACTGGAAAGGAAATCAGAAGAACCAGATCAAAAGACCGGAAGAACCAACAAAGATGACTCCAAAACTTCACCCGGTCCAAACTGCAGTGGCCACATTACTGGCTGGGGTTTCATTTAGAACTTACATAACCCCTGTTTTAAAAGAGCCACATTGGTTGCCGGTTTATTTCTGGGCCTAATTCAAACATTAGTGTTTCAAGCCCTTAACAATTTAGGCTGCAATCCAGTACACACAATGAGAGTAAGTCCCATTGAATCCAATGGAGCTTACTTCTGAGTAGACATGTATTGGAGTGCACTGTTAGGCCCCAAATATCTTGAAATACCACTCCCTTCCCTAAAGACCCCCTCAGGTGTTAAGATCAGCCAAGAGAGCCCTCTTCGTAGTTCTGTCCCCCCATCAGAAGTTTGAGGGGTGGTGGCCCGGGAGAGTGCATTCTCTGTGGCAGATCCAAAGTTGTGGAATTCCCTATTTCCTCCCCACAGAGGTGCATCTGGCAATTTCACTATACAGCTTTCGGGGAATGATGAAAATGCACCTCTTTACCTTGGCCTTTGACACCTGCAATGCATATTTTTAGGATCCACCCTATTTTGGTGAGGGTTGTGATTTTAAACTGTTTTAAAGTATGTATTTTTAAATGTTGTAACCGGTCCTGGGACCTCAGGGTTAAGGGCGGGTAATAAATTTTAAAAAGCAAAAAAAGAAAGAAAATAAATTCTTTTTTAGACATTTTAAACTGTTTCTAGAACGTTGTTTTAAATTGTTTTTAGAAGTTGTAATTGTATCCTATTATTGACAGATTTGCCGCCCTCGGCTCCTTTGGCAGGAATGTTGAGGATATAAATTTAATAAATAAATAAATAAATAAATAAAGTAGTTTTATAACTGACTGTTTTCACATGATGTTCTGCTAAGACATCTCAGGAACCATCTTCACTCCTAGTTAAGTAATTAAAGATTTGTGGGGATAAAGCTTCTACTAAATTGGCATCAAAATTATGTCTTTTAATTGAAAAGCTAGCACATGAAGCATCAAGGCCTGCTCCTTTTGGCATTGGTGCATTTGTTTGTAAAACTGGTTCTGTCGTCCTGATGTCAAAAAGAGAGAGATGTGGTGAAATGGTTGACAGGTTAGACAATAGGCCCTGTTAAAGAGCAAAACTGATACGCAGGTGTTCCACAGTTTGCCCTATGGCACTTGTACACACCAGTTAAACTATGCTTTGGCCTGATACGCCCTAGCCCTATCCAAGAGCAGATAATTCCTACCACTGAGCTCTGGAGGAAGTCCCGTTTGTTGTTCTGTATATCTGATTGTTTTTAAAAAAGCTGTATGAAGAATAGGTTTGCAAAAAAAAATTGGGAAAAATATTTCCTGCTGGAAACAATTATAATATTTCTGGAATAGCAATAGTTTCTAGTGTTCACATTGGTGTTGTTCCACCACTCCCTGCCTATCCTGGCGATCCAACGTGTTTGACTTCAGCCTGAAACATGCTCTTCCATGTATGATATGTTGAGAAATTTGGCACTATCAAGCAGATGCAAGTCAACTTAAAACAAATCCTGGGGTAGCATAATGCACAACATCTGATTGTTCCTAGACAGAAGTTGTTGTTCCTCTTCTCCTATTGGAAAATTACACCGCTTAAATCCCAGGAGTGGCAGCAGTCAAGGGGGATGGCTTTCCTCATATAAGAAGGCTTTACTAGTAAGCACTAGTGCTATACCTCTCAGGTGTCCTTCATTGAGATGGAGATCCTAAATTTCAATTTGATCCTTAAAATATATATCATTTTCCTGCATTGACTGTATGAAGGTCTGCCTGCTCCTAAGTTTCTAAGACTCTTGACACTTGAAAAGCAGAAGAGGTTTGCCAAATGTGAATGTCCCTTCATTGTAAGACATGTATGCACTGTCTCTGAGGAGTGAAAAGCAAATAAGCTTTCTTCTTCTGAATGAACATAAGAACATAAGAAGAGCCCTGCTGGATCACACCAAAGGCCTATCTTGTCTCGTATTCTGTTCCCACAGTGGCCGGCCAACCAGATGCCTATGGGAAGTCCACAAGCAGGACATGGATGTAATAGCCCTCCTTGCCATTGTTCCCCAACAACTGGTATTCAGGGGCATAGCACATCTGGTACTAGATGTAATATGTAGTCATCATGACTACTCTTCTTTTCCATGAATTTGTATCATCCCCTTTAAAAGTCATTCAAGTTGGTGGCCATCACTATATCTTGAAGGTTGGTTCTAGAGTTTTCATAGTCTGTTGTGTTATGAACTGGAATGGGAAACATCACTAGGAAATTTTGCTTAATATACTGTGACAGGATTGTGGGGGTGGTTTGTATGATATCTGTGATACTTTTTCTAATTTATAATTGTGTGCCTGTAAGAGATACAGCTGCAAAGGGAGATACCTGCTTCATTGGCCAGACTAATCTCCTTTGTTAATCTAATAGAGTGGCCAGGTGAGCTAATGGGTATGTCAAGTGCCCATTAACAGGTGAATAGATTTTGGGCCAGAGAGATCCTGTTGTTATTGGAACTCTCTTTCTGGAGAGAGGCTTCCCATCCCCCAATCCTGGAGCCCAAGAGTGGTTTATGTTTTTAGTCTACTTGGAGGAGAAGTTGGGAACTGGAGACAGACAGAGGCTGCTTTCACACTGCACCTTATTCCCTTATTCTGACAATTTCTTACCTGGTAATGTGCACATTATATTTGATCTTTCACTTGATGCACAAGCTAGCTCCAGAATTCTAGTGGAATGTAGTGGAAGTTTAGTGCTAATTTCTTTGATATATAATACCAGAAATAATCCATTAGCAAGGCCCCAGAAGATTGCAGGAGTTTTTCACTAGCTGCAGCTGCTCACGTGACAGGCATCCCAGCATGCAGTGCGTTCCCATCCTTTAGTTGCACGGGTTTTTGTTTTTGTTTTTTGCCTGACAAATGTACCGGTATTCCGGCATCGGGGCAGATAGCAGCAGCATTTCCCACACACACCCCCGTCTTGGTACAAGTAAAACAATTTAAAAAGTCAGATCCTAAAGGGAGAGGGCTTGCATGGCGACGGGATGAAATCTTAGACCTCCTACACAGTGGGGAACAGTGTTCATGGGTGAGGGATGAAAACAAGCCGTGTGAAAGACAGTTGCGTGAAATGCCAGTGTATCGGCTGAAACAGCTGCTCTTCCTTAACACAAGAGGTACTGCAGTGTGAAAGGGATTTTAGAAATTGGGACAGAAGCGCTACCTTTTTAATCGGTTAAACTAATGCAATCAGCCCCATGTGTGAAAGCAGCCAGAGAGGTTTGCTTGCTGTCTGGACCCCCAAAGCTATGGGCAATGGGGAGCAAGATATGATGGACTGATAATGCTGTGAACCCTTCCATCCTAAGCTCAGGTTGGAATGTGTGTAAATAAAATCTATATTTCCTAAAAGACACCACAGTCTTCACTGACCTTCTTTCCAAGGAAACCAAACCCTGAGTAAGCCAGGAACCCCTGGAAGTCTCTCACCGCTTGAAGACTGGGGTAGTGCGTAACAATATGATAATTTGGTACCCCAATCCTCCTCCTTTAATCAGTTACCAAAATTATCCTAGCTTGCACACTTACAGAAATCGGAGGATCTGTTTCTTTTTTCTTTCTCTACCCTAACTGCCATATATCCAAAGACCATTCATTACAACCTGCCTATGAGGTTTGCAAAGCTGCAAAGATCACTCTAAAACTGACTGCCATGACTGCTGACATAAGGCACTCCCTCTAGGTGCCAAATGAGCTGCAATGTGCTCAACCCTGTCAGTCTTGCCTCTGAGGATGAGAACATGAATGAAATCCAGAAAATTTGCATTTGCAATTCTCCATTTTAAGGTGGAGAGAATATCATATTCCTTGTAAGTTACCAGGCAGGCCCTTACCTGCTTTGTTTCAAAATGATATGTGCTGAAGCCTCATGTCAAACAGATGTCAAAAATATCAGTTCAAAAGAGGAGAATGCACATCTGGAATGCCATTGGTTTCTCCCTGTGTTATTTCCAGTTTATCTGGACAATGGAAACTCAGCACTTTCTGCTTTTACTCCTTGACTGTGTAGAACAGGTATAGTCAATGTGGTCCCCTCCAGATGTTGCTGAACTACATTTCCCATCATTTTAACCATTGGCCATGCTGGCAAGGGCTGATGGGAGGTGGAGTCCAAGAACATCTGGATGGCACTCCTAGGGCTCATCCACACGGCAATTTAGTGTGTGTCTAGTGCTACTTACATCTCCTTGATTTTTGCACATGATGTTGCAGGCAAGCAGAAGCTATCACAGTTTCCCCCTTTAAATCCATATTAACCCAATCCGTTGGTAATGCAAAAAGGAAAGGAAAAACCTTCTCAGCTGTGCTGTGCTCTTCCTTGTAGGTGCTGTGCTTCAATGTTTCTTTTAGTGGGTGGGCTCTCTTATGCCCCATTGCCCCCCCCTCTCTCTCCCCCCCCGCTGCCCACAAAAGCTGCAGCAGCCACTGCCTACTTTGCCTTTCACTCACTCCCCCCGTCCGCCTTTCACTCAGGCTTGGACAATGGAGAAGGGGAGGAGGGGGGTCTAGTCGGTTTCATTTTTTCTTGTCAATTGCACACCAAGGTGCTCTTCCGGCTTCAGCCTTGAACCGGAGGGAGTAATCATGTACAATTAAAGGAAACAGCGACATTAATCCTTCCTAGATGAATGCCTGTTAGTGTGAATGGAAAAAAGCAGATTTGAAGCTACCAAGTGTGAACCTTGCAAATCTATCACAACAGTAAAAGTAGCATCTTTAGTATGAAGGTATGCTCCCATGTGGATAAGCCCTAGGTCTAGAAGAATACAAAAAAAAAAAAAATTTGCTTTGCTGTTTTCTGCAAGATGCCCCTAGAGGCCAAGGGACAAAAGACTCAGGATGCAAATGATGTTTTCATAGGAAATTGCCTGAGTCAGACCACTAACCCATTGAGTCCAATATTGTTTCCTCTGAATGATAGTGGCTCTCTGGTGTTTCCGGCAGAGCTGTATTTCCCAATCCTGCTTCTTGAGATCTTTATCACTGAAGATGCCTAGGTTTGGATCTGTGATCTTCTGCACCCACAGCTTGTGTTCTGTTATTGAGATATACTGCTGCCTGTCACACATTTATAATTGGTTGGAATTGTTTTCATACTGTCTTTGTATCACAAATACGCCAGTAAAGAGCGAGCATCAGCAAATCACAAACTCTGAAGAAAATCATACCACCCACACATCACTAGATAGTAATATGCCAATAGACTCATAATTAATGCATGTGCATATGTTACATGTTGCATCATTTGTTCTAGGATAGGTTGTGCTCAAGGTAAGTTGCAGGCAGCATTCCAGAAAGCACCAGGCAGGCTCCTCTAGGGGGGCATTCCAGAGCACTGATGCCATGACTGAGAAGGCCCTTTGCAAACAGCAGTTTTCTATCTGATATACAGCTATTAAGGAGAGTCTTTGCCTATATGTCACCTCCAGTGCACTTTGTTCAACATCTGAGGACCTGTTTCACATTCTCCTGCTAAATGAGGTTTGGCAGGTGGGTAGAGAAGCAGGGCCTTCTCAGTCATGGCATCAGTGCTCTGGAATGCTCCCCTAGAGGAGCCTGACTGGTGCCTTCACTATATGTATTCAATCATCTGGTCAATATATGGTTCTTTAAGGAGGGGTGTGTGTGTAATTTAGTGATGATGGGGAGCTCCTACTTCTGCTGAGATGGTGGAAAGCTTTTTTGGCTACTGTTCCCCCCACCTGTCTACTATTTACTTTATTACATTATTTAATTGTGTTATTGTTTTGTCTTTTGATGTTTTTATTGCTTGAAATTTTCATTTAACTGTAGCCACTTCCAAGTTCTGTGCTAGAGGAAAAACAGGATACATTTCTTAATAACAAACAAATAAAACATATGCAAGTGCAGTTACCTCGTAATATGGCAGCCAAGTGCAGCAATAAGATATATGTAAACCCACAAAATGAGATCAGTTTTGGAAAGGAGCCATCTGTTGGGTCAATTTGTGGCCAATATCTGCCTGGAAAAAGTACCTAATGCTTTAGTGATTTGGCAAAGAAGTTGTATACTCTAGCTTTCAGTACCCGTAATTACAACTCTGGTATGCCATCTTTCATCTTCTATGAAACGGAACATGGAATAACTTCCCACCGATAACTACAGAGATAAAGCTCTCTGTATCTATCTAGGCCTGAGGCTGCCAGCACTTGTTCTGACAGCAAGAGATCTTGTCAGCAGAAAGAAAAACACAGAATTATCTGTACACTCTTACAACCACTGAATGGCATACAGTGAAAAAATAAACAGGGATATTTTTAGAAACAATAGCTCATGATGTGTCACGTCAAGACTTACTGGAGAAGGGTTCTGGGTTCTTAGCAGTCTTTCTGCAAAATATAATGCCCCATAACCACTTACAGTTAGGAACACAGGATTTTGACTTATGCTGGGTCAGGCCACTCGTCCATCTAAGTTATGTAGTATTTATGCTGAGTAGCAGGGTTGCTGAGGGGAGATTTTTCCAGCAGCGCTTGAGGAACAGCCGGAACTCAGTGGTAGAGCATCTGCTTTGCATGCAGAAGGTCCAGATTCAATCCCTGGCATCTCTAGGTAGGGCTGGAAGAGATTCCCTGTCAGAAACCCTGGAGTGCCGCTGTCAATCAGTGTAGAGAGTACTGAGCTAAATGGACCAATGGTCTGGCTTAGTATAAGGCAGCTTTCTGTATTCCTATGGGATGCCAGGAGCTGAACCTGGTACCTTCTACATTTATTTATTTAATTACATTTATATACCGCCCCATAGCCAAAGCTCTCTGGGCAGTTTACAGCAATTAAAAACAATAAAAACAAATATACAAATTTTAAAACACAAAAAATTTAAAAACACAATTTAAAAAAAAATTAAAGACAATTTAAAAACACATGCTAAAATGCCTGGGAGAAGAGGAAAGTCTTGACCTGGCACCGAAAAGATAACAGTGTTGGCGCCAGGCACACCTCGTCAAACAGATCATTCCATAATTTGGGGGCCACCACTGAGAAGGCCCTCTCCCTTGTTGCCAGACTCCCAGCTTCCCGCGTTGTAGGCACCCAGAGGAAGGTCTTAGATGTTGAACGTAGTGTACGTGTGGGTTGGGAGAGGCGGTCCATCAGATATTGTGGTCCTAAGCCATGTAAGGCTTTATAGGTTAAAAACAGCACCTTGAATCAAGCTTGGAAACATACAGGCAGCCAATGCAAGCGGGCCAGAATCTGTTTTATGTGTTCAAAACGTCTGGTCCCTGTTACCAATCTGGCTGCTGCATTTTGCACAAGCTGCAGCTTCCGAACCGTCTTCAAAGGCAGCCCCATGTAGAGTGCATTGCAGTAATCTAACTTGGAGGTTACCAGAGCATGGACAACTGAAGCCAGGTTATCCCTGTCCAGATAGGGGTGTAGCTGGGTCACCAACCGAAGTTGGTAGAAGGCACTCCATGCCACTGAGGCTACCTGAGCCTCAAGTGACAGAGATGGTTCTAGGAGAACCCCCAAGCTATGAACCTGCTCCTTCTGGGACAGTGCAACCCCATCCAGGACAGGTCAGAAGAACCACCCACTAGCAGCATCTCAGTCTTGTCTAGATTGAACCTTAGTTTATTAGCCCTCATCCAGTCCATTATCGCAGCCAGGCACTGGTTCAACACATTGACAGCCTCAACTGATGAAGATGAAAAGGAGAAATAGAGCTGCGTGTCATCAGCATACTGATGGTAATGCACTCCAAAGCTCCGGTTGACTGCACCCAATGGTTTCATGTATATGTTAAACAGCATGGGGGACAGAACTGACCCCTGCGGAACCCCATACTGGAGAGTCCAGGGTGCCGAGCAATGTTTCCCAAGCACCACCTTCTGGAGCCAACCCTCCAAGTAGGAGCAGAACCACTCCCATGCAGTCCCTCCCTCTCCCAACTCAGCCAATCTCCCCAGAAGGATACCATGGTCAATGGTATCAAAAGCCACTGAGAGATCAAGGAGAATCAACAGAGTCACACTCCCCCTGTCTCTCTCCTGACAGAGGTCATCATACAGGGCGACCAAGGCTGTTTCTGTCCCAAAACCAGGCCGGAAACCCGACTGAAATGGATCCAGATAATCGGTCTCATCCAAGAGTGTCTGGAGCTGGCTTGCCACCACTCGTTCAAGGACCTTGGCCAGGAATGGAACATTTGCTACCGGCCTATAATTAAGATTTTCTGGGTCCAGGGAGGGTCTCTTCAGGAGTGACCTCACTACTGCCTCTTTCAGGCAGCCAGGGACCACCCCCTCTCGTAGAGAGGCATTAATCACTTCCCTGGCACAGCCGGCTGTTCTATCCCTGCTAGCTTTTATTAGCCAAGAAGTGCAAGGATCCAGCACAGAAGTGGTTGCACGAACCTGTCCAAGCACCTTGTCAATGTTCTCAGGCTGTACCAATTGAAACTCATCCAAGAAATTGGGACAAGGCTGTGCTCTGGATACCTCGCTTGATTCACCTGCTATAACACTGGAGTCTAAGTCCTGGAGGATGCTAAAGATTTTATCCTGGAAGTGCCCAGCAAATTCTTTACAGCGGGCCTCAAATGGTTCTACCATGTCCTTGGGGCCAGCGTGTAATAGCCCCTGGACAATTCTGAAGAGCTCTGCTGGGCACCAGATTGATGATTTGATAGTGGCAGCAAAATATTGTTTTTTTGCTGCCTTCACTGCCGCTAAATACAGCTTACCATAGGCACTTACCAGTGTGTAACTGCATCCACCAGCAGTTTGTCTCCATCTGCACACAAGACATCTCCTATATTGTTTCATCGCTCTCAGCTCTGGGGTATACCATGGAGCCGTACAAGCTCTACACAGGACAGGGCACTCAGGAGCAATAATGTCAACCACCTAGATCATTTCTGTACTCCACAGTTCAACCAGGGTTTCGACAGGAGTGCCAGCCCTGTCAGCCAGAAAACTCCCCAGAGCCCTTTGGAAACCATCCGGAACCATTAGTCTCTGGGGGTGGACCAGCTTAATAGGTCCCCCACCCTTGCAGAGGGGGAAAGCCACTGTAAGACTAAACTTCAGCAAGCAGTGATATGTCCATGACAGATGTAAGGCTCCCCACATTCAGATCACCATCTCCATGTCCAGTTGCAAAAACAAAGTCTAGAGTATGCCCTGCTACATGTGTTGGGATAATGGCATGTTGGGACAGTCCCATGGTTGTCATGGAAACCATGAAATCCTGAGCCGCCCTGGATAAGGTGGCATCGGCATGGATATTGACGTCCCCCAGAACCAACAGTCTGAGGGATCTCAATAGTACACCCGAGACCATTTCTGTCAGCTCAGCTAGGCAGCGGGGTGGGCGGTACTCCAACAGAATCCCCAGTCTGTCCTGCTGATCCATCACAAGGTGCAAACACTCCAGACCAGTAGTCACATGGACAGGGTGCTTACAGATGGAGATGGAACATATGTGACCTCTCACTGAACCATTGCCTTTTCTTCCTGTAAATTGTTAAAGTATTATAATGCCATGATATAAATCTACCTGTAAATTCCATTTAGGAGCATAGGAATGTGTCTTATACTGGGTCAGACTGTGAATCTTTGTTTACGCTGATAGACAGCAGTTCTTTAGGGTGTCAGGCTAGGTCTCACCCATCATGTGCTACATTCTGTAGGATTAGTTAACTGACAGTTGTGTGTGTGTGAGAGAGAGACACACACACACAGAGAGAAGTTGTGGCTCAGTGAAAGAGTCCATGCAGATAGTCCCAGCTTCAATCCCCAGCATCTGCATGCAAAGCATGGACTCTACCACAGAACCACAACCCTTTCCCCAACTGTCAGATCATTGGTCTCTCCTCCCATATGCCCCCTTGGTACTTAAGATCTACTAATTATATTCCACCAAATTGGTACCTACAAGGAACTAGGCCTTTTCTGTTGTTGCTCCTTCTTTGTTATCCTTCTAGAAGCTCATCGAGACCTTCCTATGCTTTCAGAGGCTGAGTCTGCAAACATGCTTTTCTTTGCTCCATTTCTGATATCTTTTGTTGTGCTTGCGTTGTCTTTTAAATATTTATTTATTCATTTTATTTATTATATTTATACCCCACCTTTGTTTTCATGAGAGAAACCCAAGGCAGCTTACATATGGTTCCCAGGCAGTTTCCCATCCAGGCACTGACCAGACCTGACCCTGCTTAGCTTCAACAGGGTGCTGGCCTCATGTGCCGTCAGACCATAGTCTGGGAAAATATTGTGATTTATGATTTGATTGTTGTAGGTGTATTTTATACAGCTCTTTGGCGATTTTATACTGAAAGGTAGTTAAAAAATCTCAATAAATACAACAGTTTTCTTTCTTTTTAAAAAATCATAAATATTTTGTTAACTTTATATATATGTACATACATTGCAAATGTTGCACTCCACTAAGTACCCAAGAAGAGCTTCTGTGCAAATAATTCATAATAATATTTCATCAAGATTACAGAGCAGGAGTTTTCAAATATGACCAGACAGTGAACTTAATTGAGAGAGAAAAATGTTTAGCATCTCCCAAGTGGACAAAACAAAGATACAAAAAGGATGTCCTATGTGAAATTTAATTAAATTGACTCTGGAAGACCTATATGCAATCTAGGCAATAAGCATGAAAGGTCTTAATATATGTTTTAACTCATAACCAGTTAAAAGGGCAGAAGCTGATCAGAGTCTGGAAAATGGGGAGCCACTTTCATCAAAGTAAAGCCAGACTTCTGGCACAGCACATTGACTTTTGTGTGCGAGATTATTTGAACTATAGTTTGGAAGAGAGCCAAGATGTGCTGAAGAAGAATGGTGTAAGACAAAGAGATCTGCATAGGATGTCAGTAGCAATAACTCAACATGCTGGTGATAGAAAATAAATTTTGACTTCACTGCATTTTAACACTAAATAGTACATTATAGCTGCAGATCAGTGTACTACAGTTCCTTAGATATGTCCAAATTATTAAATATATGATTATATCAATTGGGAATTTTTTGACAGGTTCTACAAAACAACTGAGAATATAAGTAGTTTCAAGAATAAAGGTGAGCCAGGATTCATCTAGGTACTTCCAGATAACCTCTTTACTGTATTGAGCATTCATTCTGATTTGTTTGTAGGCAGGTTAGACAACATTGCATCAAGCAAATGTTACACTGCACTTTCCAGTGTATTTTCTCATCTCTTTCCTTATTGCTCAAAGTCATTTTTTTTTAGGTGGGGGGGCAGATTTGTTGCACAAAAGCTCCAAATTAATTTGCTGGTATGTCCGACCTAAAAACACTGAGAGTTTGAACACTCCTCTAAACTCTTCTTCAGAATCTGTAAACTATGTTCAACCTTTGGTCTTCCATTAAATAGGATATTGATGTCTTTGCACTGGTGTCTCCTGCTAACACTTTTTCTGTATATTTCTGATTTTGCTCTTCAGGGATATACTGGAATATAGCTCTGGATCTTTCCATAGCATAATTTTTATGCAAAGAAGAGCATCTGTTTGTAATTTGTTCTGCACTATCTGCACTTGTTCAGGGCCGCCTCTTTTGCAGGAATATCACTTCTTCTCCTGGTCTCAAAACACAACATTTTGTCACTGGGAAAATGTGATCTAAGGCTGTATTTTTGAATGACATTTATTACATGTTTCAAGAATTAAATACTTCCATGTTTTTCCAATAAAGCTTCCGTGTTGAGTTTTTGTGCAAACCACTGTGTGGATCCAAAATATGGTTTCTAGGTTTAACGAAAAATTAATTGGCCCATAAAAGTCTGATTTGTTTATTAGATCTGTATGTTTTGTCTAAAGAAAAACCAATATATAAATCATTTCCCACATGATAGTCTCTATAAACTAGGATTGCTTGAAATAACACTGGTGGCTACAAAGGTTAAGGATGGTATTATTTTTAAACCTAAAGGTAAAGCATAGGTTCTTGTGTTTGACTTCCCAAATCCTCTATAAATTCCTGATTGGTCTGTTTTCCAAGCCTTTTCCTCTGGACAATCTGCCTATGTGAAGAACTATAAAATTACTTTCCATACAGTTTAACTCTCAGAACTAGGTCTCTTAATAATTGTACAATCCTTGGTAATTTCAATCTAAAAGACAAAAGCTTAAGTGCTCTGAATTCAAAATATGTTATGAAGCTGATCATATCTCTGCTATTCTTTCCAGAAAAACACTGAACAGGATGATCCACAAATCAGTTTAGATGAGTAATTACATTTAAAACCCATTTAATCCTACTCTTTCTTCTCAGCAGGTTTACATATTGTGTACCTATTATTTTAAGAGAGAGAGAGCTGGATCAACAGTACGAATAGCTTTTATGTAGGGCATATAACTGTTACTTTTATATAGGATCCATCAACATGCAGCTGTGGCTGCAATTTTAAACTCACTTACCAGGGAATAAACCTCACTAAACACAGTAGAACTTAATGCTGAGTAAATATGTATAGGAATGTACTGAAAATTTAGGCTGGATCTAAATGAGGGATGGTGCCCATGATGTGACCAATCCATCCTATATAAACCTAAAAGTTCTGTATAATTTCACAGTCCTACCATATATGAAAAAGTCCAGTTTAAATGAGGGGTACACAGGAGCCCTTTTCAGGTGTTCAAAGGATGTATGAGGGCATAGTGTGTAGGGGGCATGGAAATGAGTGCACTGGCCCCACCCCCAATGTCCTCATCCTTGCCCACTTTGCCCAACCTTCCCACAGTGAACAGGAAGGTTTGAAAGGCACTTCTAAATGCCTTCAGTGGAACACCATTAGAACATTAAAAGCCCATCTAGGTCTGTTGGATCCAATTAAAGTTCCATCCTGTTCTCACAGTGGCCAACCAGATGCCTATGGGAACCCCACAAGCAGGACATGAGTATGACAGCATTCTCTTCAGCAACTGGTACTCAGAGGCATGCTGTTTTTGATACTAGAAGTAGTACACAGCCATCATGGCTAGTAGCTATTGGTAGCCTTACCCTCCATGAATTTGTCCAACCCCCCCCCTTGAAGCCATCCAGATTGATAGCTATGAAGTTCCTGTGTCTCTGGGATTACCACCTCCTGATTCCCAAACACCTAGATCAGAAAATCCCCAGCAGGACATGTCTTCTGAACCACAAGCTTCAGCCTCACCACCTTGTTCCCAAAAGGTGACTACTGGTGTAATCTGTCTGTAAAATTGGTATAGGTGTAGGTACAGAATAGGATCTTAATATGGCAGCACTCTTGACCAAGCTGACATGTGGGATTTTGAATCAAACAAATAAACTTTATTATATACAAGATGTTAAATGTGATAGTAAATTAATAAATTATTATTGTCCCTATCCTTCCTACCTATGCTACCCGACTAATCCTAATGAAATCCTGCCCCCAAACCCCAGTCCTTCTAACTAGATGTTCTCTTCTTGATCCCTAATCCTATCTAACTCTAACTGTCCAACCCCAGTGGCTTTTCTCTTCAAAACTCCCCACGGAATTCCTACTCACCCCCCCATCAGTCATACCTCATCTGCAGCTGCTAACATTCTGTTAACACTTTGTTAAAAAGGTAAAGGTGTCCCCGCACTTGTAGTGCGAGTCGTTTCTGACTCTTAGGGTGATGTCTTGCGATGTTTACTAGGCAGACCGTATATATGGGGTGGAATTGCCAGTTCCTTCCCCGACCTTTCTTTACCCCCCAGCATATGCCGGGTACTCATTTTACCGACCACAGATGGATGGAAGGCTGAGTGGACCTCGACCCCTTTTACTGGAGATTCAACTTCCTCCTTCCGTTGGAATCGAACTCCGGCCGTGAGCAGAGCTTCGGCTGCGTTACCGCTGCTTACCACTCTGCGCCACAGAGGGTCTTTAAACAGGTAACACTTTCTTACCTGAACACAATTTCAGAACAGTTTTAAACATATAAATAATTCTGATCTTGTTACAGTGGCCATTGCTATAACTTGTAGCAAATTCCATAGTTTAACTATGCACTCTGTGAAAAAAGAATTTCCTTTTATCTGTCCTGAATCTTCCAACATTCAGCTTCATGAATGAGAGATGGAGAAAAATGTGTCCCTGTCCATTTCCTCCACACCACGCATAATTTTATCCACCTCTATCGTGTCCTCTTACTCACTTTCCCCCCCTAAAGCTCCAAATATTTAACAATTTTTAGGTATGCTGCCCAGAGAACTTTGGTTATTATAGGGCAGCACAGAAATATCATTAATAAATAAAATAAAATGAATAGTATAATTGGAAGAGATGAATAGATCATACTCAGTTGTATATTGCTTTGTGGGGATATAGCTCTAAGAAGTGGCTTAAATTTTTTTAAATAAATAAGACCAACATATTTCTCTAAACAGCATTGCTGGCACATAGCTTTTCATGCTTTTATTGGACATTTCCATGAAAGATAATTCTCTTTATAATTTATTCATCTACTATGCAGTTCCTACAGTCTGGAAAGTCTTTCTAGTTTTAAAAAAAGGAATTTACCTTCTGTAGATGAAAGCCATTTTTATTTCCTTATTAAGGCTGAACTCTAATTTTTCCTGAATGTATCCAACTTAAAGCATTGAAAATATCAATAATTACTACAGATGACAATAGAATTGGTTCATGTAAGTGAAAATGCACTTATATAGATAAAGTCAAAGTAAATAACATTTGTAGATCTATTTGATGAAAGTGATAAAAATGTTCCCTCTCTTAAGTTGTCGTTCACAAATGCACACACAGATTCCTCATATGGCTACACTTTAATAATCATCCTTTTTCCCTACTCCACATGGCTCTAATAAATAACTCATTCTCAAACAATATATTATCCTCATAAAAAGAGAGCATTTTAACATACAACCCACCCCTTTGCTTTCAGACCTCTGCTTCATGATTAATCATTAGTTCAGTGTTCATTTTTCATGACTGTGGTTTCGAAAAAACCTGCAACGAAATAAACAGAATAATTAATATGATATCTGAAAATAAGCATGGATTTAAGAAAGTTAACTAGCAACAGCTGAAGACAGCTTGCCCTGGAAAAAGCTGCGGAGAGAGAGAGAGTCATCTAAAGACCATTTCTTCAAACAAAGTTGTTGATATGGTCAAACAAAATGAATGATGAATGGGGTTTGGGTGTGAGGCTCATATGTCAGTCCTTTTGCGTAAATAGTAAACAGCTGCACTAAATGTCTTGTTCCTCGAAGGGCAATAATTGCTAGCTCAAGGTCAAGATCCCTGAAAAAGACAATTTCAGTTACCACAGGACTATGAAATCCTATTCTCTGGGTGTCTACTAACACAGAGAGTCTTGTGTTTATTTATTTATTTTATTTATTTTATTTCATTTTTAAACCGCCCATAGCAAATAGCTCTCTGTTAACATATAACTGTTAAGTTATATGATATTGACAAAGTGGCCCTTGGAGCCCATGGAATAACTGTTATTAATAAAGCTGAATCTTTAGCAGAAAGCTGAATCCAATGATGTCTTCGATGAACATGGCATTCTTCAGGTCCCCTACTGACTGCAGTTGTTCTCTTCAACAAAGGCACGTCTGAAAGTGCATTCCCTGATTAAAGTTTTTGCAAACATGTAGGAAAGCAGCAGAAAATGGCTTGTGATGGGGAAGCAGTTGGATGCACACATGCAGTAGGTAAACTAGGTAGAAAGCTTACAAACACAGGAAGCTAACTTAATACCATGTTAGACCTCTGGTCCATCTAGTTCAGTATTGTCTATACTGACGAACAGCAGCTTGCCTGGAGTTCCTGGGGACTGAACCGGGGTCTTCTGCATGCAAGCCCGTACTCTTCCACTGAGCTACATTCCTTGCAGTTTTGCAAGATGCACATCTGATATTTGCATCCCCATATCAAAAAGTATTGTAAAGACCAGCCTTTCCCAGCTAGTGGGCCACCAGATATTGTTGGACCACAACTCCCATCAGCCTCAGCCAGCATTGCCAATGGTCAGGAAAGATGGGAATTGTGGTCCAACAACATCTGGTGGCACACTAGTTGGGAAAGGCTGGTATAGACAGCCATTGAGTGGGACTAGAAGGTGGAACTAGAACCACATAATATTGTATGGACAGTCACTGAGTGAGAGCCTAGACTAGGATCTGAAACCAGGAGTCTTACTAGAGGGTCAGAGCCAGTTATACCTCTTCCAAGACAGGAGAGTCAATAGGCAGTTTGGATGGGCAGACACCCCAGTACAAAGAACCTTGTACTTTCTAGATCAAGTATGATGTGTGGCCCTCCAGATGTTGCTGGACTCCAACTCCCATCAGCCCCAGACTGCATGGTTGAAGGTCAGGGATGATGGGAGTTGTAGTCCTGCAACAGCTGGAGCAGAGCTTGGAAAAGTTACTTTTTTGAACTACAACTCCCATCAGCCCAAACCAGTGGCCATGCTGGCTGGGGCTGATGGGAGTTGTAGTTCAAAAAAGTAACTTTTCCAAGCTCTGAGCTGGAGACCCACAGGTTCCTATATTTGGTCTATGAAAATGCTCCAGCATATATCCCAGGTAGCTCATCACTCATGTACAACCACCAGCATAACCTTGCAAATGTGTGAAATACTCAAAAGAGTAATAGAATCATAGGGACAATATATTTGGAAAAGGTTACCTATCCCTCATAGAATCCCACCTAAAGAATGTTTGTCAAAACCAAAAGAAAATATGTCATTTGATCATAGAAACCTTGCTCATATGCTCACAAGAACTGGATAGGGCCCACATTTAGTATTGTCCAGCCATTTGAGTTTCCTTCCACTCTGATTTCTTAAAAGGGATTGCTAACTTCTCCGCCATAACTGCAGCTGTGATAGAAAAACAATCCTGGGAATAGGGATGGAAGGATAGTCTTAATCCAGTCCATGTCCCTTTTGTATATGTTCATCTGAAAAGTTGTTTTATCTTGTTTCCACATTAAATGAGTAGGTTTCTCTCCAGCAAACAATGAATTTAGGGCTGACTTTACACACTTCTTCTTTTAAAGTGATACTATCTTTCTGGAGTCACTAGAAAGCACAGTTCTTGCCATGCATCTTAATGGATCTGCAAGCACAATTTCTCTGGAAACATTGTATGGAAAAAAAGATGGCAGCCCCCATAGCCATGTTTTCCCCTGTACAATCTCCCTGGGAGGCACAGCAGATCATTCCCCATCACTCCCAGTGGCACTTGTGGTTCCATTTTTAACCTGTGTGAAAGAAGCTGCACTTTCTAACTATTCCAGGAGGCTAGTTCTTATTTTTTTTAAAAAAGTAAAAGCTCACTTTTTTATTTGCTGGCTTTCCCCTAATGTATTTTTTAAGTAAAGGCCTGCTCTTGCTGCTGATTTTTATTATATGTTTAGTAATGTTGGGTGGCCTGCCTGTTCTTTTAGTTGCCAGTTTCCCAGTATTTTATTTTTATTTATTTATTATTTAACAGAATTTATATACTGCTTGAATGTAAAGATTTCTAAGCGGTTTACAAAAAACATTACAAGTATCAATAAAAGTTTAAAACAGTAATTAAAACAATTAAAACGCCTACACAGCAATCCAAATGATGTAGAGCCGGCAGAAGGGGGGCCGGCGGAGGAGGAGCTGGCAGAAAGCTGCGTGGGATCCTCCTCCTGCTTGGGAGCCAGTGGCTTGGCTGAACGCTAGCTCCATTGGGAGTTCTGTGCATGAGCTGGCCAGAAAGCACTGGCTCCCATGAACAGGCCTCCTGGGGCGTAAGCGCAGCCCATAGGCCACCATGGAAATATTTTTACTGTGCCAGCCTTTTGGCCGGTGGAGATTCCAGGCGGATCGGGACCTGGGGGAGGGCTCCAAACAGGAGGAGGATCTTGCTCAAGTCTCCTCCTGGGGCTTTGCTTCCGCCACTCCTCTGGAACACCCTGTTTGCGGAGCTTCCCCCTTCCCCCTGTCCACCAGGCTGGTCATCCCTGGGAGACCCACTGGTGGCGCCGGTAGGCTCCTGGCAGCACTGCTGCTCAACTGCAATAGAGGGCTGCTGCTGGCAGGGGCTGGCACAGCCAAGCAGTGCCAGGAGCCTGCCAGCGCCGCCAGGGGGGCTGCAGCATCCAACTCCCCCCAGTCCGGCAGAAAGGTGAGTTGGATTGTGCCCCTACTAACTATATTTGCCTGACTGCAGTGATGAACTGGATGAGGCTGAATAAGCTGAAACTAAATCCAGACAAAACTAAATCCAGACAAAACAGAAGTGCTTCTAGTTAGCCGGAAGACTATCTGGAAATAGGGAACTTACCAGTGTTGGATGGGGTTACACTCCCCCTGAAGACCCAGGTTTGCAGTTTGGGTGTACTTCTGGATTCGGCCTTGAACCTGGAAGCCCAGGTTTTGGCGGTATCCAGAAGTGCTTTTGCCCAGTTAAAACTGGTCCGCCAACTGCGCCCGTTTCTGGAGATTTCTGACCTAACGAAAGTAACACATGCCTTGGTTACATCCCAGTTGGATTACTGCAACGCGCTGTATACAGGACTACCCTTGAGAACAGCCCGGCAGCTTAAATTGGTTCAAAGAGCAGCTGCTAGAATGCTAACAGGAGCTGGCTTGTGAGCCCATACAACCCCACTCTTACAACAGCTACACTGGCTACCAATCTACTACCGAGCTCATTTCAAGGTATTAGTTTTAACTTTTAAAGCCTTACACGGCTTGGGCCCTCTCTATCTATCGAATCGTATATCTTTTTATGAACCCTCTCGGCTCCTGAGATCCTCTATGGACCCTGGTCTTATGATCCCTCCATTTTCTCTAATTCACCAGATGGGCACTAGAAACAAAGCTTTTTCGGTGGTTGCCCCTACACCTTGGAATGCTCTACCGATGGAGGTACGATTGTCCCCCTCTCTTGCAACTTTTCACCGTCAGGTCAAAACGTTTTTATTTAGCCAAGCTTTTAATTGTAATGTATAGATTCGTTTTAGAAATTTTAATTTGTTCGGACTAATTTTATAACCATGTTTTTATTATGGTATTTTTAATTTGTTTATATGACTGTAGTTTTTGTACGCCGCTCAGAATTCTTCGGAAATAGAGCGGGATATAAATGTATTAAAAAAAAAATTTTTTTTAAAACATTTTGTACTGTTTGTATTTTATTTTTATTATCATTTTGTGTTTTGTTGTAAGCCACCTCAAAAGAGGTTATTCTCAAAGGCAGCATGTAAATACATAGCTAAATACCTGGGAAGGCCTTCCTTAGTACTATGTATCTATAGGTTACATCCAATGTTAGTCCTACACAGAGCAGACCCACTTAAATTAATAGACATGACTAACTCTGAGTAGAACTTAGCAGGATACAACCTCATGCCTCCTTAACAAGATCAGTTTTTGTATACATTCAGACAGCACTTTATTCCATTTTGACGATGTTTCCTTACCTGCTAATTTTTGTGTTTTATGTGATCTTTCACATAATGTAAAAGCCACTTCTGGAAATCTAGTGGAATCAAGTGGAAGTTTAGTGCTCATTTATTGTGAATTGCTAAAAAAAAAAAAAATTGCAGCCCTGTTAATCTGGAAAATTGCAGGAGTTTGGTGCTTTATTTCTCTCACAGTTTTGTTGAGATCATACCCTGCTACTCATATAAAAAAAAATTGTGGTGGTATTCTGGCATCCAGAAGTGCTCATGTCCATAAGGGAAGGGTGACATGTCTGATGATATCTGCTGTTGTTATGTCACATCATGGCCACTGGCGTAAATGAAATTTAGCACAATATGATGGTATATTGATGAAAAAAACACCACAGTTCCATAACGCACCAGGTTCTGCAGTGGGAAATGAACATTAGAAATCGGGACAGAAGCACTAGCATAATCATGAAAAATAATGAAATGAGCCCCATGTCTGAATGCAGCTTTATTCCCTTTGACAATTGTAGCTTCAAATGATATATTTACAAGCTTTAGATTTATTTCAGTTGTATACCACTTAAGTTATTTTATTATTTATTAAAACATCTCACCTTTCTGCCTCAATATGCGGCACTCAAGGCATCTTACAACATGATAGAAAATAATCAAAATTCATATTGATAAAATATACAACTAAAAAGAAAAACCAAAAACAAACCATTAACCCCACTCCTAATCAACAGATAATATAAACCAAATAAAAACAATAACAAGGAATGTAGCAGGCTTCAGACATGACAAAGGCCCACCAAAACAAAAAAAACGAGTTATAACTTGAATGTCATCAGGGAGGGAGCTAAAGAGAAAGAGCTATTGTGCTCACATCCTGTTTGTGGGCCTCTCAGAAGCATCTGGTAGTCCATTGTGAGATACAGGATTGTGGACAAGAACAGCCTTTGGTCTGATCCAGAAAGGTTCTTATGTCATCACAGAGCAGAGCATTCTAAAGCCATGGCACAGCAACAGAGAGGCCTACCTTGTGTCCATGCCCAATGAATCTCAGATATTGTTGGCAATAGGGCCTCACCAAAGACTCAGCAGGTTCATATGGTATCCCAGCCATAAGCTGTTTGATTTTTAAAGGTAATGACCAATACATGAACTGAGGCTGGAAACAAACTGGATGCCCATGAAGGTGGTTCAGTAATGGAATCACATGATTTAAATAACTGGCTCTAGTCAAAAGATGTGCAGTCACATTCTGGACCACCTGAAGATTCCTGGCGCTCTTCAAAGCCAGCCCTATTATTGCCATCCTTTATTGGCATAACCATGGCTAGAAATGTCTTGTCCAGAAGCAGGTGCAGCTGGCACCCAGGAGTAAATCTGGATCCGAGTAGTCCCAATGTGTGTGAACCTGATTCTTTAAGGGGAGTACACTCTATTCAAAACAGGTTGTATCTCCAGTAGTGGATTGGAAGTACTACAGATCAAGTGCTCTTCAATCATGGCTTTCCCCGAAGAATCATGGGAACAACAGTTTGATGAGGATGCTGATAATAAGAGTTCCTTAGCTCCCTTCACAGAGTGACTACAGTTCCCACCATACTTGCAGAAACAGAATGGCTTCAGAACGAAATTTAGAAATCATGGGCTGTAAGGAAATGCATACATACCATTGAGTAGTTGGTTGAGTCTGTCTGCCTTACTTGCAGAAAGCTCCCACTGAATCCACAGGAGATGTGAGCTTATTTATTGCATTTATCTGTTTTAAATGTAATGGAACTTTTGGCAGCTGAAAATTAGGAGACTCAGAGAAGCCTATGCAAATAAGCTGTCAAAGTAGTCTCACCCTATTTATGTTTGTTGAAACATGTCCCATTATTTTTAAGCTTGGGCATATTCAAGATCAGTATCTGAATGAACACTTTTTGGGAAGATGATAGGATCTTGGCAGAGAGGCACTTGTCAGCATGGATTGCTTGCGGGGCTTTGGTTGTACTGATTATTCTGTTTTGGAGCTGTGCAAATTGGATGCATCTTCCCACAGCCCTGGGATCAAATGGGAGACATATGACATAAAAAAATGCCTACAGCACTGACATAACAGGGGTGTGTCTCACAGGAACACAATTAACTCATTTGGATTACTGCAAAGTGTTATATGTGAAGCTACATTTGAAAGTGGCCCAGAAGCTTCAGCTAGTCCAGCAGAGGGCAGAAAATTTATTAATGGAGAATGCATGATTTGAATGTATGAGATCAGTGCTTCATCATCTGTACTGACTCTCAGCTAGGGATGGCAGAGACGTTTGGTTCAGACCACATTTTAATGTGAACTTACATAATTCACATTTCCCAAAACAATATGTGAACTGAAAAGCAAATTTCCTTCAAAAATCACATTTCTCTGAATTTTGTGCTGGAGTTCTCCAACCAAATAATGTGCACAAAATTGTGTATATTGGGGTAAAGTATGCATAAAAATGCTTATATTTCTGAAAATAACATACAAAAATGCATTATATTAGGGAAAAATGCTTGTAATAATGTACATATTAGGCAGAATTTCATACAAAATTGTGTGTATATTAGGAGATATGCACACTAAAATGCTGTAATGTTTTTTCATAATAAATAAATAAATTCACAAACTGATGCTGAAATATGGCAAACTGAATTTAGGATGGGAAAAATAGGAAATGGAGAGAAACCAAGTTTGACAAATTCATCCCAGCCCATTTCCAGAATGAATCCAAAGTACTGGTTTTGACATTTAAAGCCCTTAATTAATTGGGACCAAGGATCCCAAGAAGGTTTGTCTCCTCCCACATATATCTAACCAGACCCTGAGATTGTTGTCACCAAAATGCTACTCTTCTTCAAAATTCACACTTCTCCAAAGTTTACAGTGCAGTTCTCCAATCAAGGAATGGTTACAAAAGCATGCAAAATACATATGTAAAAATCACATACAAATTACATTCTAGTAGGGGAAATTGCTTGCAAAAATGCATATACTAGGCAATGGTGTACAAAAATGTGCACATTAGGATAAGTGCACAAAAGTGTATATGAATTTTTATGCAGTCTTTTTTTTTTTAAAAAAAGGAGCCACGGATCGCGGGACAAGAGCTTCCGAACCGCCCGCCACCCCCCCGCTTCACTTACCTTTTTCTCTGCTGTTTTTTGCGGTTTGCCATCAATCAAGATGGTGGCCGAGGTTTCCCTAAGGGGCTGAAGCCTCTGCCGCCATCTTGGTTGATGGCACACATGCGTGCTACACGTGCACATTGCTGCCATCAACCAAGATGGCAGCAGAGGCTTCAGCCCCTTAGGGAAACCTCGGCCGCCATCTTGATTGATGGCAAATCTGCGCACGCAGTGCACGCAGCTGCAAAAAAAGTGGAAAGGTAGGTGAAGCGGAGGGGATGGGATGGGATGGGACGGGGCGGCGGGCAGCTCAGAATCAGCCTAGGGGCCCACCTCAGCTTAATCCGGCCCTGCCTAGCTTCTAAAATGCTCCTATGTCTTCAGCCTATTTGTAGCTCTCACTTTAATCCTCAAAGCCATTCATCCTAATTTCAGATGCATGAGGGCTGGTGAGAAGAAAGACAGCCTACACATGCTCAAATACATTCTACTACATTATTATCTCATATGTCTAATTGGTAGGGGTTATGCCTTGGCACTGAAAATAGGATCTGAGGTCCCTGAGCCCCAGTTCAACAATGCTATGGAGATGGCCAAATTGTGCTGTTGTTATCTGTTGTTCCTGTAACATCTTGTGCAGCTTCATTAATCTTCCACATGATTGAGAGAGGGAAAACAGGAGGGAAAATTTGTCAGCCATCTTCTCTAGCCTCACTCAGGGCTGGCCCTACCATTAAGGAGAACAAGGTGACCACCACAGGCAGGTGACATTGGGTATTATGAAAGTGCAAAAAATTGCTATTTAATGTATTACTATTTAACTCCCAGGGAGAGGCGCTTGTGGGATTTTCTGTCTCGGGTGCCAAGAACAATGTAGCCAGCCTTGGGTACTATGACTTTGGCAGGGGGAGGGGGGTTCTACTTCAGGCAGCAAAATCTCTTGAACTGACCCCGATTCCACTAGATGTCAAGACCCCCACTGGGTGAGAGTGGACGTGCGGGGGGCAAGACAGAGGATGAGGACTCAGACTGGGACGAATCACTTGGGGAGGGGGCTGGCAGCAGAATGGACTTAGAGGGCACCCAACCCCTGTCTTGGACTCTATAGGCCCTGCAACTCCAGACCCCCATATGGGAGCTCAGCCAGGCCCATCAGACACTTCCTAGCTAGGAACACCTCCACTTCCCCTGCCTGAACTGACAGTTAGCAGCCTCCACTCTGTTGGAGGGGGAAGACAAAAGACTGGGTGAAGTGCCAGCTTTGTCCCACTTTCACAGACGCTCGAAGCAGGAAATTCAACAGACTCAACTAAGGAGGAGCCTCCGTTTGTGCACATGCTCCCAACCTACTTAAG
This sequence comes from Rhineura floridana, assembly GCF_030035675.1. Classification (NCBI taxonomy): domain Eukaryota; kingdom Metazoa; phylum Chordata; class Lepidosauria; order Squamata; family Rhineuridae; genus Rhineura; species Rhineura floridana. Next base: position 89,347,108 of record NC_084488.1, read on the forward strand.
CAGACTCGGGGGGGGACCCAGTTGCTGAGTCAATGTTTGTAGTTGCGAAGTCATGCTTAGCTAGTGGTGGAGAGAAACCTCCTAGAAAGAGTAGTTAGTTTCATGAGGTGCTCTGCATTGCAACTGTCTATTACTTTACAGTAATAAAAAGAAAAAGCACCACTGTCGAATTTGAGTGTCTCATCTATGGGCAGGACACTAGAGACGTGAATTTGACCCACTGATCTGCTATTGCTAGAATAACTCATGGTGAAGCTGCCACTCCTCTTTTCCCCTCATTGTTTCCAGATCCAGAAGGAGGCAAACAGCAGGGAGAAGATCTGAGAAGACACATTATTAACGCAGATGGCAGGTGATATTGGGTATCATGAAAGTGCAGTAAATAGACAATAGTACATGGGAATACACCTGCCAAATGTCTTCCCTTATGAGCTTTTTGCATGAAACAGAAATCAGGAGTGAGTTCTGCTTCCAATTTGCCTGCTTCTTTTGTAATAACTGAAAATAGAAGATGTTGTGGAAAAACACATTTGGATACAGATGTGCTTGAAATTCCAGTGGTCGGCTTCCAAACATTTGTATCAGTGAAAAAAATGTAGATACTTGTGTGACTTCTTACAATATGGATAAATATATTCTTACCTAGCTTTTTCATAACTTGTAGTTATAGTTATAAGAAGGGGTAGGTAGCTTGTCCTTCCTTCTTATTATGAATACCCACTTTTGTGCTTCTTTTGTCTCAGAAGAACCACTATTTGTAGCTACACTATTTGCAGATATCTTATCCCAGTCTGCATCTTTACTGGAATTGTTTTTAAAGATTTTTTTCAGGATGTTATATTTTTAAGGATTTTTAAAGATGTTTTTGTTTTTAAGATGTTTGGATGAACCCAGCTGATCAATGACTTTGAAGAAGACTGTAAGAAGATCGCTGCTGCCTCTGGAGCCTCCCTCCCGAAACAGTTCTTCATGGCTCAGATCTTTAAGGAAATGACGGAAGGAGAGACTTCCAACTACCCTCTCCTGCGGGCAGCTGTGACGCTCAGAAACCATGGTAAAGGGTTCCTCCACTCTGTAAGGGGCTGCTGGCGGACAAGCCTGTGCCTCCTATGATTTAGCACTGTATTTGCTGGAGTGATTCATAACACAGATATTTTTATAGCTTTGTTTTTAAATGAGCTTAGAAGAAGCTGTTTGTTTATGTATACCCTACCCCAAGAAGCCCGCTCTGGTCCCTCCCTGAGGGTTTTCAGAGATTTTTTTAAACCATCTTGTTCTTGAGAGCCAGGAACTGATGGGAGAGCCCGAGACTGTTTTTATGTCTTTTATGTTAATTGTTACTTTTTAGTCCCTTTAGCACCACTCCCATATATATATATATATATATATATATATATATAGTATTTCATGTATTTTAATTGTATTTTATGTATTTTAATTTACTCTAACGTTTTTGTGTTTTTTATTGTGTACAATCTTATTATGTATGTGTGCAATTTTATTGTAAGCTGCCCTGAGTGCCCTGTTGTAGGGTAGAAGGGCGGGATAGAAATAAATAAATAAATAAATGTTTTATTTTTCAGATGCTTTTAGTGTTTTATCATCTGTTTGCTGCCCTAGACTCTCTTTGGGAGAAAGGGTGGGATATAAATTTAATAATAAATAAATAAAAACTTGCAGCTGCTTTTGAACAACTCACACAGCACAATATGGTATGAAGGGAGATACATATATTCTGCGGCAGAGTTATCCTGACTTGCTAAGCCTTAGCAGCTTGCTGTAGCCAGGATGGGAAATATGTATGAAATCTTTATCTTTTTTAAATGTTGGATTCTGCCCTTCCTCTGCAGTAAACTGTAATGAGGAATAAAATATTGGAGATTGTTAATCTTTGATTCACCTCAGTGAATCAGAGTTTGGAAAAACCTGCAAAGATTCCTGTGAAAACAGCCTCTCTGTGACCTCTGAGTAGCTACATATCTTGAAAGCCTGATACAGACTTCCTCACTCTTATGAAAATTTGGGGAATGTCGCCCATTAAGAAGCAGGTGCTCCTTTCAAACAAAGAAATAGTCTGCAGAATGTTTATGATAGTCTTAACTTTTAGGAGGAGACAGGATAGTGATTATCTGAAACATCAGGAATGTACACTAGGGAGATTGCAATCATTATCTGGGAATTCATCGAGGAATGGTTTCTGGGGAAAAACAGATTCCTTGATCAGTGATCCTAAACTCTTTCATTGTTCTTATTTGTCACATCTGCAGCTTCCTGGTCACAATTACATTGGGGTTAGTTCAGTTAGAGCAGGTATAAGATATGAGGGTTTTGAAGGGGTGGACAGTTCCTCTTTTTGGAGGGCTCCAAGGGCTGCCTTACTTACCAACGCACTCCAGCATCATTGGGACAAAAGCTGAGCTTCAGAGTTCTTTCAAATCTAGCGCTGGCTGCGCAAGGGTGAAACTCTGGCTCATTGGGCTAAATAAGAAAGTTTCTCTCTCAGCCTTAGACTCACAGCAAATCTTCAGGAAAGGTATACACAACTTCTGGGCTCCTTTCTTTCCTTTTTCTTTCTGTGTGGGTGAACTGAACTCTGAAAGTGATCATAGGTTTAGTCTCTTTGCTTTAGTCTATCTAGTGTTGCTGAAAGAATGAATAACAGTTAGGATGCTGCTCATTGTTCATTGTAATTGTAAACTGCAATATTTTTCCTTGTTTCTTCTCTTAATAACACCACTCTTTATTTTACCTTCGCTCTGTGTTATTGGGTTAAGATCAGATATATACACGCTTTAGGGGTGACATGCAGGTAACTCCCTGAAAAGGTTTCACTGCCCTCACAATAGGGGAACTTGTATTTCTAGTGAGCTATGCTTCTGAGAGCCTATGACCATACTACCCTGAACAAGCCTGATGTCGTCTGATCTCGTAAGCTAAGCAGGGTCAGGCCTGGTTAATACTTGGATGGGAGACTGTCTGAGAATACCAGGTGCCATAGGCTTAGAGGAAGGCAATGATAAACCACCTGTGAATACCTCTTACCATGAAAACCTTATGAATATATCCAAAAGGTTCATAGGGTCGCCATAAGTTGTAATCGACTTGAAGGCATATACCAACAACAATGCTCATGAGGAAGTCCAAGGTCCATTCATAGCAAAACAGAATAGTCCAGCTCCCAGACACATCAAGGGAATGAAGGGGCATAGGACCCTGTGGATCCCTGAGTGTCCCAGCACACTCTGAAATGCCCATTAGAGCTTCCACTGCCAGCAGAACATTGTCAGTGGGGCATCATCTATGCCTGTGAAACTTGCCATGGTAGTACCAGTCAGGTGAGCAAGCTGGGCTCTGGAAGCGTAACTGACATCCTGCCCCCCTGTTGTGTAGATGTATTGTGGCAGGCTGACCTGGCAACAGTGCTATGAGCAGCACCAGGTGACTGGGGGGAACTATTGTTTTCATTTCCCACAATGCCCCAGAGCAATGCCACATCATCAGCATTGTAGGAGATGGCAGCTAGTCCCAGTTGCCAGTGTTGCTTGGAACACCAGGCTGGAAAAAAACCATAAATAAAGGGGGTCAGTGGTAAGTCCTGCCAGAATGTTGGGGCCCTGGCACTACCCAAGGATGCTGATTTTAGGCCTTGGGTTTATTCTCCACATCACATTTAACTCCCCAATAACTGTGTATTGGAGCAAAATATTTTTTTTAGTTGCACTATCAAGCAAGGGGGTGATCAAATGTGCTAGGTGAAGTATCCAAGTGACCTTCAACAGTAGCTCTATGTTCAGCATATTGCAGCTGTAATCCCTACTGGAGGTCGTACACATGGATCACTCTGCTGCAATCTACATCCAAGAGAAACAATTGTAAAAGGCTAGGCAGATGGAAAATGGGCTTTCATGCAGCTTTCATAGCCTAATAAGAGAGTGAAAGTGAGAGAGTACATCCGAAATAAATATTGCTTCTTCAGCAAGAAAGATTAGCAGATTTACAGCTTTCAGTGAGCAACCCCTTCCCAAATTAAGCCATTTGGAATGATTTGATTTTGAGAACCATAATTTCATTGTGATTGATATGCTGTAACATTTTATGAACACAGGCAGACAGAGAAAATTCCTCTTCTGCCACTAGGAGGCAGAAGATCTATTCCTACTTTCTGCCCTGGGACACCACTGACATCCCTGTCTGTCTGCTGCTGGTCATAATCCCTCACTTGAGAATTCCCTTTACAAGTTAACAAGTGGGGACCTGTGAGAAATTGTAGCAGTAGAAGGTGCTACTTCTCCCTTCCCTCTACCCTTCCTTGAATACTGATCTTATTCCTGAACACTTCCAGGAGGCTGCTCTATAAGCTGCCTCCATAGGGGAACCTCTTGGTGCTGCCTCATTGATTGGAGTAATGGCAGTCGTGATGGCAGCAGCTCTTAAACCATTCCACTTACGGGGGTCTGCAAGGGGAGAAGGCAGCAGGGCACCCATTCTCCTTTCGTTTAAGACACTTTTGCTTATTATCAAGAAATGATAGAAATATGGTGGGAAGGACTGTAGCATGAATATCAATGGCAAAATATTGGAAGAAATGGCAGACATAAAAGAATGGGAACATGTAATCTGGAATAGGATATTAGTGAATAAAACCTCCTATTATATAAAAAAGGTTTTGGGAAGTTATAGTAAACATGCCAAAGGATTAATTAAAATGTTGGTATAAGTTTATTTTATAGTATAGTAACACCCAATATATAAATATTGGGAAGGCTGTCATGGATGCAATATGAATAGACAATAAATCTGATTCAAAGAAAATAAATATGATTTAAGGACTTACTGACATTCATACAGAATTGTAAGGACCCAAATGTTGGTTTATGGTGGACCCTCTGGAAAGTTTGAAAATTATATATAACATGTTGATATTAAGATGGATTTATTAGTTCCATATTATTTTGCATATTGCTTTGCTTATTTAAATCAATCAATCAATCAATCAATGAAAATACACTTTTGCTCAGTAAGCACTGATGATTGTAACTGAACTGGCCAAAGCAAGTAGGAATAGTATTTCACTATGTGCCCAAATCCTTATTGAGAGCTGAAGCCATGAGAGCAATGGTGGCTCTGAGGTATGAACTAAGAATTCCCTGGTTAAATCTGCTATGAACTCACTAGGCAGCCTTAGGCAAGTTACTTTCTCTCAGCCTCAGTCTGCCCCTCAGCAATAGGGGACTAATAATAATAATAATAATAATAATTTAATTTGTGGGTCGCCTATCTGGCCAATGGCCACTCTAGGCGACGTACAATTTAACAACAATACATTACATCATAATAAAATACATCATAAAATACAATATAACAATAAAACAATAAAACAGTTCCAGTACAGAGTAGTAGGCTATTGGTCGTAAAAAATTAACCCTCCCCGTAAGTCCCAAAGGCCTGTCTGAAGAGCCAGGTCTTCAAAGCTTGGCGGAATACATTCAGGGAAGGGGCATGTCGAAGGTCATACGGGAGGGAGTTCCAGAGAGTGGGGGCCGCCACTGAAAATGCCCTCTCTCTTGTCCCCGCCAACCTAGCTGTTTTAGTTGGCGGGATTGAGAGAAGGTCCTGTGTGGCTGATCTTGTTGGGCGGCATGGTTGGTGGCGCTGGAGGCGCTCCATCAGATAAACTGGGCCGAGACCGTATAGGGATTTAAAGGTTAATACCAACACCTTGAATTGGGCCCGGAAAATAACTGGGAGCCAGTGTAGGTCGAACAACACTGGGGTGATGTGTTCCCGGCGGCGACAGTTTGTAAGTAGTCGAGCCGCAGCATTTTGTATAAGTTGTAATTTCCGGACCGTTTTCAAGGGTAACCCCACGTACAGCGCATTACAGTAATCCAACCGAGAGGTGACCAGGGCATGTACCACCAGTGGGAGCTGATGAGCAGGAAGGTAGGGCTGCAGTCTACGAATGAGGTGTAATTGATACCAAGCTGCCCGGCTCACTGCCGAAATCTGAGCCTCCATGGACAGCTTGGAATCAAGAACAACCCCAAGGCTGCAGACCTGGTCCTTCAGGGGCAATTTCACCCCGTCGAACACCAGGTCAACATCTCCCAGCCTTCCCTTGTCTCCCACGAGTAGCACCTCAGTCTTATCAGGATTCAACTTCAGCCTGTTCCTTCCCATCCATCCACTCACGGATTCTAGGCACTTGGACATGGTCTCCACAGCAGACTCTGGTGAAGATTTAAACGAGAGATAGACCTGAGTGTCATCCGCATATTGATGACACTGCAGCCCAAATCTCCTGATGATTGTCCCCAGCGGCTTCATATAGATATTAAATAGCATGGGAGAGAGGATAGAGCCCTGTGGCACACCACAATTGAGAGGCCAAGGGTCTGAAACCTCCTCCCCCAATGCTACCTGTTGATGCCTGTCGGAAAGAAAGGAATGGAACCACCGTAGTAGAGTGCCTCCTATTCCCGATTCCTCCAGGCGATGTAAAAGGATACTGTGGTCGACAGTATCAAAAGCCGCTGAGAGATCGAGGAGGACAAGAAAGGTGAATTCTCCCCTATCTAATGCCCTCATATCATCAACTAGAGTGACCAATGCTGTTTCAGTTCCATGTCCAGTCCTGAAACCCGATTGGTATGGATCCAAATAATCCGTTTCATCCAAGTGTGTCGACAACTGATTAGCCACCACTCGCTCAATGATCTTGCCCAGGAATGGTAGGTTCGAAATTGGGCGAAAGTTATTGAAAACTTGGGGATCCAAGGAGGACTTCTTTAAGATGGGCTTTACAATTGCCTCCTTGAGTGCTAATGGCATTACACCCTCCTCCAAGGATGCATTGACCACCGCCTTAATCCCCTCGCCCAATTTCTCTTTGCAGCTCACAAGGAGCCATGATGGGCAAGGATTAGTTAGACAGGTGGTAGGCTTCACAGTCAAGAGCACCTTGTCCACATCCTCAGAAGGAAGAGGTCGAAACCTATCCCATTTGACCGGATTGCAACTGGCCAACTCTGTTTCATTTACTGTGTCCACGGCGTACAGAATTGAGCTCCGTAAATGTTTGATTTTGTCAGCAAAGTGCTTTGCTAATTTGTCACAGGAGGCCTTAGACTGTTCCAAGGGTTCCTGAGCAACTGGACCGACCAGGCTTCGGACCACTTGGAACAACCTCCTGGGACAGCAGGACTAAACCTATTTACCTATCTTAAAGGGTTTGTTGTGAGGACTACACAATAATGTGTGTTAATGGTAGGAACCAGTAGCCCTTCAGATGTTGCTGGACTACAACTCCCATCACCCCTGACTACTGGCCATGCTGGCAGAGGCTGATGGGAGTTGGTCCAGCAACATCTGGAGAGCCATAGGTTCTTCTTCCCTGATATATGTGAAGCTCCTTTTGGACATCCCAGTGTGCTGTTAGCTAAATGTTAAGTATGATTATTATATTTGAATGGAATAATCATTTCCCCTGCAGTGAGCATGTTTAGATTGGAAAGTTGTGAGAAATCACCAAAAGAAACAAGAATAGATGATTTAACTGTGCATATATCATCACACGATATAAGTAAAAGGCATAGAGCCTGTTATTTTCAGCTTAAGGCTGTGACTTCAGATGTTAAACAGCTTGTTTAAATGTGCCTGAAATGAATACTGCAACCCCAGGGGAAAAATGTTGCAATGCAACTGACAAGGCTCTATATAACATTCTGCTAGCATAAGAAGTAAAAGTTAATACCATATATTTTACATCTTGCTTGAAAGAACTAAGAAGAGAAAGGTTGCTGTTGTTAATATCCTCATCCTCTGATGAGACCCTGGAAGAAAAAGAATAAGAGATCTAAGTACTTCTTATTCTACGTCTAGGTAACAGATAGGAAAATTTCCACCCACAACCTTGTTCTCTCACATCTGCCAAGGCAAATAGAACAGGACTTGCTAAATTAACTGTCCAGGATTATAGTTAGTCATTAGAGATAAACCTTATATGTGTTCAGTTGCATCACCTTTCAGATCATCCTTCATTTCCTTAATCCCATAATATAAGAACTCCTCAATACCTGGAGTATATTTACTTTGTGTGCTGCTTGATGCTTTATACAGGGTAAGAGTGTTTGATATGGCTACATCATTGTTACATTGGTGTTTCCTACAGGGAAAAAAATACGTAGATGGTCAGGGGTGGACAAAACCATCAATTTCAGTTTCTCTCATTTTCCCAATCATAAATTTAGTTCTCCACATTTCTGCACCAGTTTGCGATTTTTTTAAAAAAAAACCTCACAAAATTCATCAGCATTTTAGTGCAAAATTCTCCTAATATATACATTTTTGTATGCAGTTCTGACTAACATAGACATTTTAGAAAGCAATCTCCCCTAATAAAATGTAATTTTGAATGCTAACTCATAACTTACAGATACTCTCCTCTGATATATGCATTTTTGTGCACATTATTTGGATGGACAAGTTTGGAGTTCAGAGGGTAATTGTGTTTCACTTCGCGTATTGGTTCAAGCAGGGCAAATTCAATAGTTTCTTATTAAAATGCAAACAGAATTGAATTTCTCCCCCATCCTTAGTAGATGGTACAAGAGGAACAGAATGTTCAAAGTGTTTTAAAAATATGCATAGCTGTCACTGTTATCCACTGAAAATCTATATTCCTAAGCATTTTTGTATTTTTTTTTAGAGTGGCAGAGGCAGGTTCATAGAGTTACTACTAGCAATTCACGTCAGTACTGATTGAGTGAGAGATAATCAGAGTCTTGTTTAAGCAAGCAGACCAGAGAAATGTTAATTAGGAGTTATTTTTCTTTCCTTCAGAATGTTTTTCCCCCTCTCCAGCTTCTCTTGAGATCAGTTTGAATTGGTTGGTTGCCTTTTCAGTACTTGCTATTTTGTGCATCCTAATGAGTTTCTTGTACTGTTTCTCCTGAAATGCATGAGATTTAAAATGCTAGTGTCTTGCCAATGAAGTTTGCAACACCTTGAGAGCCGTCAGAGACGATCTGATTCACATCGCTACAGTTGCATGAGAATCCCACCCTAAACGTTTTGCTACTGCTAAAGTTTATAATGTTTATAAACTTAATTATGAAATGCGATTGGCTTTTGTCCAGTGGTGGTTCACACAGAAGTCACTTCTGATCTCTCATGTATGTAAAATAGAATTGAGATGATTTTTTTTAAAGCTTTGAATTTTGTGACAGTGACATATTCTTTGCTGGACAGCTATGCAAAAATTGAAAGAGTTTCATGTTTTCAGCCAAGTCCTGGACAGATACAGCACTACTCGCTGGGTGATGAGCAGGAAATCCCAAAGGGCATTTTTTCCCCTTCAAGGGTATACTCTATTCTTGGATGTTTGGCAAACCCCATTGATCCATCTGAGAAAATACCCACACAACCCTCATATATATACTGGGTGTAAATCCTTTCATTAGCCCATGTAATTGTAGGTAGGACTCGAAGGTGAGGCGGGGTGGGACTTATCTGTCATAGGCACATGTACATGGCATCGACCCCATAACCCTCACAGAGCTACAATTCTCAGAGTTCCCTGGGAAGAGGGACTCATTGTTAAACCTTTCTAGAAATTGTAGCTCTAGGGGCCTCCAAACAATTCTCAGCACCCTTAACAAACTACAATTACCATGATCCTTTAGGGAAAGCCATGACTAGTGCAGATGGGGCCAATGCCATGCTCTATCATAAATTATTATTTTCCTAGCTGAGTAGAACATGACCAAGTGACTTTGGCTTTTTATATAAGTGATATATTTCTTTCTTTTGAGAAGTGATCATATGCCTATTACAGATGAGTTCTTGACATCAGCAAATATAAAAATATATCACAGTCAGGGCCGACGCTAAAGGGCGGCCAGGTTGGGCCCTGGCCAAGGGCCCCTTGATAGGGTGGGAGAGGAGTAATGATCCTCTTCCATGATCCATGGCAGAGTACTGCCACGGATCATAGGGAGAGAGCTTTCCAGCTGCCCGCCCGTTCGCTGGTTCCACCTACCTGTCTCTCCTGTCTTGTGTGGCTGCGCGGGCTGTGTGCGCAGGGCTGCCATTAACCAAGATGGCGGCAGAGGCTTTAGCCCCTTAGGGAAACCTTGGCTGCCATCTTGGTTAATGGCAGCCCAGTGCTCACAGCCGCAAAAGACAGGAGAGACAGGTAGGTAGGGTGTGCATTTGCACGTGTGCCAGGGCCTAAGGCAAGCTGGTGCCCAAGGGCCTCGGAATGCCTAGCTCTGGCCCTGATCCCAGTATAAGCAATGTTATTACTTTAAACAAAATACTATTTTCAACTACAAAATACAGGCCACTGCATTATAGATTACTTAAGTGGAGGCCTCAACTTGCAGATTAATAGTAGATTTGCATTTTCCTACACATAGATGATCTCCATGAAGGAAAATGGCACTGTTGGAAGCAATCAATTTATTGTCTTGGAAGAATGGAATTATTCCAATCCCAGGTGTTGGACTACAACCTGGGAGACCAGGGTTCGAATCCCCACATAGCCATGAAGCTCACTGGGTGACCTTGGGCCAGTCACTGCCTCTCAGCCTCATGAAAACCCTATTCATAGGGTCGCCATAAGTCGGAATCAACTTGAAGGCAGTACATTTACATTTTTATCATCGAGCAGGATTTACTTCCATGTAAGGTTTGTTTGTTTATGTATGTATGTATGTATGTATGTATGTATGTATGTTAAAGCATTTATCAACTGCTTAGTATTCTAAAAATCTGTAAGCCCTTTGCTCCTTTGGGAGGAAGGGTGGGATATACATTTAATAAATAATAATTATAATAAGTTGCTTCGGAGGCAGATTTCTGTGTGGATCACCACCTGTGATAGCTGTGCCTAGGCAATATATGTTTACTGTCTACTCCTAAGATCAGTTGGGTTGGTGTCCTGGCTCAACCCCTCAGAATCAGATTTGGGATCACTGGCATGCTTTTCTCTATTATTTTTAATGTACAACTTAAATGTGGTACATAGATCAGGGTACAGATTATATTAGTCTCTAGGTCTCTGCACAGCATTGCTAGGCATGACTGCTCAAGTGAAGACGTTGTCCCAGCAATTGGACTCCTTAAGTAATCTTGGGGCAGGCACACTACTGTTGTATTGTTGTATTGTTTTATCACATTGATGTTTACCATCCTGACCTCCTTTGGGAGGAAGGACAGGATATAAATTTAATAAATAAATAAAACAATAACTCTACGCTTTTGTATGGCCCTGTGCCTGATCAAAGAAGCCATGTGTGCTGTTAAGTAGCAAGGTGCTGAGATTATGGAGCACCTTCCTCCTTGGTAATGATGATCATTCAATAGTGGGAAGGGATTAAATTCTGTGGATCAGACTCAACGTGTTAAAATGGGGTGCATATGCCTTTATTTAACTTTGAGCACTTTTAAAAGTTACATGCTAATTATTGTGGTTGTTTTTAAAAATTTAACATAAATTTAAAATATATCATATGCAGCTGGAAAGAGGAAGTAAAGAGCCATGAATGACAAATGACCTCCATTTTATACAGTGATTTCCGGGTTTTCTCCTTCTAAAATGCCAGATGTTGACAACTATATTTTATTGGGAACAATACAAAACTATGTAAAGGAACTGCTGATGGGTTTTCCAGGTGAATCAGAGGTTTTTAAAAATATATTCCATCTTTTCTTCACTACCAAATGAAAAAAGAATTGGTAAATAAACAGTATTTGCCTGTGAAATAGGCTTTGCTTATATGTCAAAGTAATTAAACCTTTATTTCATTAATAATAATAATAATAATTTAAATATTATTTCATTTAAATATTATTTAATTATTATTATTTTAAAATAATAATAATAAGTATTTCTCACATCATTTTGCACGTATATATAATTCCTGAAGAGGGCTTTACACAGGCACTTATGAAAGTCTCACAAACAAAATACAAAATGTCAGCAAAGAGGAATCTTGGACTACCACCCTCACTCAGTCAGACTACACCTCAGCTACAAGATATTTCATAGTCTTAGTCAGCAGAGGGCTGCTTCTCATCTCCCCCCCCCCGTGAGTGGAAAACAGAAAAGTGAGAGGGGGAGAGATTAAATTGTCCCTTCCCCAACCATTTCTAGGAACATAGGAAGCTGCCTTATACCAAGTCAGACCCAATGGTCCATCTAGTTTAGTATTGTCTATACAGACTGGCAGTGGCTGTCCAGGGTTTCAGAGGTCTCTCCCAGCCCTACCTAGAGATGTCGGAGACTGAACCCATGGACCCTGGAACAGGAGGGGCAGGGATGATCAAGCCCCCCTAGGACTAAGCTTGGGTGGGCTGAGCCACCCCCAAAGTGACCAGATGAAACTGATAGCGATTCTTAAGTTCTGGCAAAAAATGGTTTCCCACACTGCCACTACAAACAGGTCACCAGAGCATGAGCATCCCTTCTGTAATCTATGGAGACCACGCCAGGAATACTAACAGATTACTGTGTTAATTTTGTTCTGTTTTCATCAAGGCCTTTGCCTGGCAGCCATTTTAGAAGCAGTTCCAGCCAGCAAACTGGAGCATGCTCAATCTCCCTTTGCTATAGCAATACATCTGCTCTTTGGCCACGAGGTGGCAACACATTTAAACTACTCAGAATACTACACCTTCACCCAGTGGCCTAGAGATCTCTGCTGGGGCATTAGCATTTCTTCCCTCCAGATTTCTGTCCCATTATTTGGGGTGTATTTTGTTCATAAAAGGGGCTCACAAACCTTCGAAAGGAACACCTTCTCTTTCAAAATACTTTTCTTGAGCTAACAGAGGGACTGCTTCTTGGAGCTGGGAGAACTCAGGGAGGAGAGCTTTGCAGCAGCCATTTTTAATCTGTATGTTGGAGCCCTACTGAAGATTAAGAACAAAGGCCTGCAACACAGTGACTCGATCGTTCTTCAGTAGGGTTACCAACCGTACTCTTTTAAGACTACATGTACTCTTTTTGAGATGGTAAAACAACGTACTCTTACTTTTCACTTATCGAAGCCAAATGTACTCTTTTTGAAATGACAAAATAAAAAAATCAGATTATCTAACCTAACTTAATTTATTATTTTATGTTTACTATTTATATAAAAAAATCATGCTTGTACTCTGTAGCTAACGGTCGGTAACGACAATGAGTTCTGTTGGTGCCAGTGACATCTGTACCTGGAATTAGAATGCTGAAACCCGACACATAACCTCTGTGTACCAAATTTAACGTGTCCTCACAGTTCGCAGTTGATGAGTTGACAGTTCTTTCGCGTTTACGGCAGATAACTGCAACACCAATTTTGGTGGTCTGCAGAGAAGGGGACAAAATAATGTTTTCTTCCGTCTACAAAATGTATTTCAAAAAGAATTGATTGGAGTTGGATGCCCAGCTCATATCTTGCACAACTGTGTGCAACATGCTTTTGATGGTCTGCCAATCGATATTGAATCTTTGATCATGAAAATTTATAACTACTTTTCCATTTATACAATCCGAACTGAGGCTCTAAAAGACTTCTGCGATTTTGTTGAGGTAGAATATCGAAAACTGCTATCTCATTCTGAGACCAGGTGGCTGTCATTATTTCCCTGCATACACAGGGTGTTGCAAATGTACTCAGCACTTCAAAGCTACTTTCTGTCGCAGGAACATCCACGTGTTAATAAAATTATTTTTTGAAAATCCACTAAACGAAAGTTATTTGTGGTTCATTCACTCGCTCGTGAACGTTTTTCATTCCAATATTGAAAAGATTGAAAGAGAAAAAAATAATTTAATAGAAATCATCGACATTTTAGAATTTTACTGGCGCGAAAGTCTCAAGAATTTCTTTTGCTCAAAGTTAAAGAAATTTTAAGAATTAATTCTAATGAACTAAGATCTGGCACTATGAAAGGAGAGTTTGTCAACATATATGACAGAGCTTTGGAATATCTCAAAAACTGGACGTCTTCTCTAGAGGAATTTAAAAATTTCAGATGGATGAAATTAAAAGACAGACCAACTTGGGATGAAATTGAAAAAACTCTTGTGTATTTAAAAACAAATGTAGAAATCGATGACGCTTTGTTATTCAACCAAGCTTCTAATTTAAATATATTTTCGGAAAACATGGACACGAATGCGGAATTTTCAAGGAAAATATCGTCGGATAAATGGGTAGATTACTTCAAAAAAGTGAATAAAACTGAGTTTTTAAAAATATGTTCTTTCATTTTTGCAATACCAAGCCACAATGCTAACGTTGAAAGAGTCTTCAGCATGATGAACGCTCAATGGACTGATGAAAGAAATAGACTGGCTGTCGACTCCGTGAAAAATTTGTTAATGGTTAAATATAACTTCAAAGAATTTCATTGCTTACAATTTTACAGTTATTGTACAGGAAACAAAAAATTGTTAGCCGAAGTTCGAAGTAAGGCAAAATATTCATTCAATTAAAATTTTATATTTATATTTATATTATAGGTTTTGTTAAAGCTCTAATTATTGATCTCTTTCATGTATGTTTATTGGAAAAGTACTTGCAATGTACATGGTTACCTACTTTAATTTGTGATTTAATTTGATTTTTGTGATGATACTAATTGAAGGTACTGGTCATTCAATTAAAATTTTATATTTACATCAATAAAAATTATGTTCCAGAATTTTTTTAATTTTATTGAATACCTACTACATTTTATGCACATAAAAAAAAATACCCCCTCCCTCCACCCCCCAGATCATCATCTTCTTTTAAAGAGTGTACTTGTGTACTCTTTTCTTATGATCCAGGGATGGTAACCCTATTCTTCAATGAATATAATGCTTTATAAATATCAGTTTGAGCTAAATGCTGCTCATATATTACAGCTGAAATTGTAATAAAAATCAAATATACAGGATTCTCAAACTTTCATACAGTTTAACATAAGCAGGTTCACCAACTTAATGCAATTAGTTTCATAAGTAGAGATTGTACCTTATACTATGGTTATGTTGACAAGAGTAGAGACATGTCATTGTTAATTTTTTTTGTTCTCAACTCAGACATGGTGTGAACCCCTAAATAGTTTAGCTGACCTGCCTAGAAAACAAATCCTATTTAGCATCAAAATAGATTTTAGGTTATAGTTATGGCATGAATAAATAAGGGATGCAGAAATAAGCTACGTAGCCTAATTTGTATGTGTGTTTACACAGAAGTCCATAGAGTTATGAGATTTACTCCAAGGTAAATGTACATAGGAAGCAGCTGTTTAAGCCACAATTCCAGAAGACAGAAACAAAATTCAAAGGGACCTTGATAGGCTGGAGCATTGGGCTGAAAACAACATAATGAAATTCAACAGGAATAAATGCAAAGATCTACACTTAGGAAAAAGAAACCAAATGCACAGTTATAAGATGGGGGATACTTGGTTCAGCAATACGACATGTGAGAAGGATCTTGGAATTGTCGTTGATCACAAGCTGAATATGAGCCAACAGTGTGATGTGGCTGCAAAAAAGGCAAATGCTATATTAGGCAGCATTAACAGAAGTATAGTTTCCAAATTGCATGAAGTATTAGTTCCCCTCTATTCAGCATTGGTTAGGCCTCATCTTGAGTACTGCATCCAGTTCTGGTCTCCGCACTTCAAGAAGAATGCAGAGAAACTGGAACAGGTTCAGAGGAGGGCAACAAGGATGATCAGGGGACTGGAAACAAAGCCCTGTGAGGAGAGACTGAAAGAACTGGGCATGTTTAGCCTGGAGAAGAGAAGATTGAAGGGAGATATGATAGCACTCTTCAAGTACATGAAAGGTTGTCACACAGAGGAGGGCTGGGATCTCTTCTCGATTGTCCCAGAGTGCAGGACATGGAATAATGGGCTCAAGTTGCAGGAAGCCAGATTTTGACTGGACATCAGAAAAAACTTCCTAACTGTTAGAACCATACGACAATGGAATCAATTACTGGAGAGGTAGTGGGCTGTCCGACACTGGAGGCATTCAAGAGGCAGCTGGACAGCCATCTGTCGGGAATGCTTTGATTTGGATTCCTGCCTTGAGCAGGGGGTTGGACTTGATGGCCTTATAGGCCCCTTTCAACTCTACTATTCTATGATTCTATGATTCTATGATTCCCAACACGGAGTTCCTATTGGGCAGAAGGTTCCCCAGTACGTTCAGGAATTCTGTAAAAAAATTAAAAATTCATTTTTTGTTCTAGAGCCACAGTGACAGCATGGCTTCTTTGCAGCATACACTGATTTTTCAATACATACACAAATAGAAAGAAAAAATTGTTGCTTTTCCTGAATGGTTGCAGGACAATGTCCAAAAAAGGCCATTGCTTGATGCCTGGCTGCTGCCATCAAAGAAAACAGCTTCTGCCTCAGAAGAATTGCCTAAAAGCCCATATCAATTCAGCAAGCTGAATGAAGATGATCAACACCTTGAGGTTGATCCTCAAGAAAGAGATGGACCGCCATATTCGACCACCAGATTTGTGCCAACAAAATCCTATAAATTTCCAAAAAGTAAGGTTAATAGGTCTTGTCAGCTGAAATGGTTTGAGAAGCTCACCTGCCTTCATTATTATGTGGATCATGATGTGGCTCTTTGCCATGATTGCTGCAGAGCATTTATAGAGAAGAAGGATTTTTCAAATGTAGAAGTGAGTTTTATTCTAAAAGTTTTCTCAAATAGGAAACATGCTGTTGAACAATTCCAATCTCATGAAAAGAGCATTTACCACATTGATTCTGTGAGATACCATCTAACAAAAGAGAAGAGTATGAATATTGTTATGCTCCTTAAAGTAAGCAGCTGCAGGAGGCTCAAGAAGCACTATGTGCCATCGTTAGTTCAGTGTGCTACCTTTGCTGTACAGGTCAAGCATTGCAAGGGTGCACCAAAAAGATGGTAACTTGATTGACCTTTTGGAGGAACACTCAGAAAATGTACCTGCTCTTACAAAATAGCTGACACCAAGAGACAAATGGCTGAGTGGTGATATCCAAAATGAGCTACTTGAAATTATGGCTCAAAGAGTGAAATGTGACATCTTTAAAGAGGTGAAATCAAGCCATTTTTTGCGAATAATTGCTGATGGGACAACAGATGTGACTGGAGACAATCAGTTTACATTGTGTCTGCGTACGTAGAGAGTGAATTATTGAACATATGAGAAGAATAGCTTGGTGTTTATAACCCTCCTGACTCTACAGCTTGTACTCTCTTCACTGCTGTGAAAGACATGATCATTCGACTGGGGTTTGATTTCCATGCTTTGTGTGGACACTGCTTTGATGGTGCAGCTAATATGTCTGGGCATTTCTCTGGTGTTCAAAAAAAGATCACTGATATTCAGCCCAAGGCAGTTTAAATACACTGCAGCAAACACTCACTAGATTTGGCTCTGCAAGAGGTTGCCCACAGCTGTGACATGGTTGGTGATGCACTAAGTACTGTTAAGGTTGTAACAAACATGATCTTGATCTCAGAAAAACGGAAGAGCAATGGACCAACTAGTGACACTGGAAAATGTTTTAGTGACTGCTTCATGCGGAAGGCATTTCAGCAGCACAGAAGAGCTCAGAGAGGCCCTTGGAGTTCACAGCTGTGACTATGATCTGAACAGGCTTCTGGCTCAGCTGTCACTCCTTCCAACAGTCATTCCAACTGCTGGAGTAAAGACTATTGAAGACATCTCACAATCATTGAGACGACAGCCTCAGCCAGTCCGAAATCTTAGACCAAGTTATGCTGGTACAGCTCTTACACACCATACTTGCATCATAAGCATCAGGAGAACGTTCTTTCAGTGCTCTGAGAAGAATAAAGACATACTTGCGTAATCGCATGACTCAGAAGCAACTTACACATCTGCTTCTTCTTCATGTGCACAAGCAAAAATTCAGTTGGAAAACATTATGAATGAATTGATCACCAGAACTGCTGTAGGCCAAGCCGCCTTTGTCTCAAGTGTGCCACAGTAATGTTTATGGTTTATTAATACACAAACAAGGAGTCTATGGCACCTTAAAGACTCACAAAGACTTAAAGACTCACAAATTTATTTAAGATGCCACAGTCCCCTTGTTTGTGTTTTCATATCTCAGAGTAACATGGCTATCCCTTCTGAATCTATCTTTAAGGTTTGTTGTTATTAAGTATGATACATGCCTATTATGATATCCGTGTTATAAATAACAGAATACAAGAAACACAACTATACTATTTATTTTAAAATCTTTATTTTATTTATTTATTACATTTTATGAGACCTTTTTATTTATTTTATTGTTCTTTAATTTAAAATGTATTCTATGATCTTTTTATTTATTTATTTTAATTTATTGTACTTTTAATTAATTTATTTTAAGATAAAATAAAATAAGACCAGGCTTCGAATCCCCACATAGCCATGAAGCTCACTGGGTGACTTTGGGCCAGTCATTGCTTCTCAGCCTCAGAGGAAGGCAATGGTGAAACCACCTCTGAATAACCACTTCCCATGAAAACTCTATTTGTAGGGTCGCCATAAGTCGGAATCGACTTGAAGGCTGTCCATTTCATTTTTCATTTCATACACCTTTATTTTAAAGGTGTTACATGAAGTTCCAGTAAGAAATGGAAAGCTTCTATGGTTTTACAAAAGACCTTGCAAGTGTATTGATTGTGACAGTGCTAGAATATGACAGATTTATTATTTGTTTAACCCATTAAATAAGCAGATGTAAAAAATGCACCTGCAAGTAGGTCATCATGACCTGACCTGCCCACTAGTCTTGAGCCCCCCCACCTTGACTGAACCTGGGGCTTTCTGCTTGCATGACAGATGCTCTACCACTGAGCTGTGGCCCTTCCCCTACTGGTCCATCTAGCTCATTACTGACCACCAGTGGAGACAGCAGGGCAGTGTCAGCAGGGTAGTGAATCCACTCTGGGTTTTAGTCCAAACTTTCAAAGAGCAGATTCACTGCCCCACTGACATGGGAGCCACCAGTTCCCACTGATGAGCATACTGACTGTCAGTGACTCGCCAAGGTTTTAGACAGGGTCATTCCCAGCTATACCTGGAGATCTCAGGGATCAAACCTGGCACTCTTTTTGCATGCAAAGTCTGTGCTCTACCACCGAGCTATGAAAATAGGAAGCTTACAGCAGCCAATATTCCCAGGTGGTCTCCTATCCAAATACTAACCAGGCCTAACATTACTTAACTTCCAATACATGCTAGGGAATATGTATACAGGCTTGTGGACCATATTTCAAGCTGGTCTTAGAAATTTAGGAAAAGTAGGAATCAAACTGGGGATGGTCAATAGCAGTACCATAATCTCAACATGATAGTTGTGTATTTTGATTCAAAACTGGCTAAGATGGAACTTTACTGATGTCAGTAGACTGATATAAAGCAAGCCTTTCCCCCCCTAAAGCTCCAAATTAATTTTCTGTTGTATTTAAGGTTAGGCGTTGCCCAGGCTCATGCCACTAAATCTTGTAAACAATCAAAGGCTATCATAAAATCACAAGCCAATGATGTTTTGGGGTAACAGATCTGCTGCATTTGCTCCCAAAACAGTACACAAGACGACAACAAAAAAGGGAAACAACTTTATATTTATTATTATTATGGCAAAGCTGCTAGTGATAAATTATGGAGGGAAAAGAAAGGACGGAAGGATAATTGACTGAAAAACAAATGTCAGTCAGAGTAAACACAGCAGATTCTACTGAACCTATTTGCAAAATGTCAGAGGAGTTGTTTTCCTTCACAATATTTGTGCTGGTATAAAGGGACTGTGGTTTAATTAAATTTCCCCACTGACACTGGGTATTCCACTAGATGTCACTTTGAGAACTTGCTAAGATGAAGGACAGCATTCTGATTAAAGGATGCAGCAACCTAACTGTCTAAATTGGCTAGAAGTTGGATCTACTTTTGCTTGTGGAAAGAGCACCACTCACTTGAAATGTCCAAAAATTTCCCCAATAGAACATCTTGTGTAGAACTTACCCATTATATGGCTTGTCCAGGTCCTCTACAGTGGGATATAATGCAAAAGGAGGGGAGCCTAGAGCAGGGCTCGCCAATGTAGTGCACATAGGCTCAATTATGCCCCTGAGGTCTTCCCCTGGTACTGACAAAGTATCTGAGGGCCTCCACTTGTTGTCACCTTGATTATGAGGTATTGAGGGTTGTTGCCTTTGTCTCCCTTGAAGAGTACGTAGAGCTGAAGAAGGAATTTAAAACAGTATGCTCTTTCCCATTCCATCTTTTACCTCTATATGCTCTTCAAGACTAAGAATAATTCTACTGGATCCAGATCCCTTGGAAAAGCTAAGTGTGTGCCCCTACACTTGTTAGTAAAGTGACTGGAATAAAGCAGACAGAGTCCAAAGAGAAAAGAAACTGATTTTACTTTACTAAGGTAAAGTGAACAAGAACAGTATATGATATGAGGACAAATAAAACAGAAAAAATTGTCTTTCTTAGGTCAGGCCTACACAGGGGAAAAACTCATTCAAAACCACATTCTCTCTACATTTGCACCAACTGTCAAATCTCTACTGTTGTTGTGCTTACTACTAGTTCAGCCTTGTAAATAAGCCCACAACAACGACTAGCCTGATCTTTTAAAACTAACCTGGAAAGAGGCTATGAGTCTGTGTTTCTATGCTGTCTGTAAGAGAGAAGCCACCTGCCTCTTCTCAGCCAGCATGGAAACGTAGGGTATTAGTCTCTTAGGCTAGTACGACAATGACTTCCACCAAGTGGGCGGATGTAGAAGGGATGCCCCCTTTCCATCAGCCCACAGCATGTCTGTGGTTGTCAAGAAAAAAGACTTCTTTCCTTCCATCTCTAGCACAGAAATTTAGCAAGCTGGTAGAGGAGGAATTGAACAATCTGTCTCCCCTCTTCCAGCCTGCTCATTCGCCTGCATGGAATTCCTGGTCACCTCTGGCTAACAAGTTAGTTGTTAAATACAGGACTGTACTATTAGGTTTTCTGAAAGGTCCTGGAAATTGCAAGCCTATGCACACTAATTAGGAGCTAATCCTGTAGGAATCAGGTAAATGTACTTTTGCATAAAAATGCAGAGTATTTTAACAAAGCTCATTTCCTCCAGCTCTCAGCTCTGTGCAGCACCTGGATAGAGAATACAATCCCTTTTAGTAACTATAAGGTGAAAAGCAGCAAAATAAAACAAAGAAAAACACTGGCGATCAGGTTTGCACTGGTTAACACTATTCAGGTGATGATAAAAATGGCACACAATGAAGTACAGTCAGCAACTTGATTTAAGATAAGCAGAAGAAAGAGAGGGAAGGGATAAATCTCAGTTTGGAAGGCAGAATAATGCCAGTAAATGTGTCTGCAAAAGCTTGCTGCTCAGAGCAAAGGAAAAGTCATTTTGGCACAGCTCATTTCTGGGTTCGGAATAAAACCTTCCAATACGCCTGTGCTCAGCTGTTAAAATTGCATGCAATAAACAGCTGGGACGCAAAATGTCCAGGAAAAAAGTTTTTTTTTTAAAAAAAAAAGTGTAAAGAAAAGAATATGCCTATGCATTAAACATTCTGTGTTTTTTCAGCGCCTGCCAGCAAGGCCTCCTGAAAGCTCTCGCAAGCTGCATTCTGTTTGTGCAGTAAACAAGCAGCAGCTTCTGCACCTATGCACGTTTATTTACTAAACACAAGGAAACAATGGAGTTCAATTAAAAGTAGATTAGTCGCACATGTACCAAAGGAACATGTACTAACAGACTATGGCAAATCCGACTCCAGTTAAATCCCTTGAGAGGCTGCTGCGGCATGTCTGTCTAGGTCTTGCTGGTAACTCCCCCACCCTTTACAGACTGAATGATGGTTCTGGAATATGTTAAACTGAACATATAATAATGGAAGGACAGATGTTGTGCTAGCAGTGGTTTGCTGCAACTGTGCAGATGGGATGGTAGATGGCCATGGGATTGGACGCATTGTCTGATGGGTTTGTTGCCATTTATTGCCTAGGCCAGCACCATATGCGTCATTGGTCTCTCTTGCTCTAACATTTCTTTTCAAGGGGCATAAATCAAACTGATGCCAGGATAGTGGCACCTAAAGAGAGAGGGCAGTCCAGTTCTCTCGGTGTCCCACCAGAGTGAGTGGGGTTTTATGCCATCAACAGCCTTTAAAAGTCTGGATTGATAATCAGTTGGCAAAGCTCCCCATTCTGTCGGCTGATAAAGCACAATAGAAAAATATGGCTTGAAAGACAATAGATAATACGCTGCCTATTTATTTGTTTTCTAGAAACATTTTGCATTATAGCAGATATTGGAGCTGTGATCTTGTGCTTCCCTGTGATATGCCTCTAAGGGACATTGGTGTCACTGGCATTCATATGCTGAAGATGCACCTCCTCACCCTGGCAGCTGACACTTGGGCTATATATTTTTAGTACCCTCTCTAGTTGTGATTGTAATTTGTTTTAAACTGTTTTCAGTGTGTGTGATATAGTGTTGTGACCCACCCTTGGACCTACTGGTGAAGGGTGGGTAATCAATTTAATAACAACCACCACCATCACAATAATAATGTTATTTTAAAGCAGTAGGAGAACATGAATTCTTGCTAATGCATTCTGTATGCTAACAAACGATCAGTGGAAAAGCTCTGTTCATGCACAAGGAACTTCAAAGTGAAGAGTTCCAAATGTGAGCAATATTAGAATTTGATTTTTCATTCCAGATTCAAAGTGGATTTGAACCCTTCACTTGTGCTTGTGATGTAGGAAAGAAAAGTTGGAGTGTAGACCATTACTCCGAACAATTGGCCTATGCTGGATGCTCTCTGATGCATGCATGCTTTTGTCACAGATATCCTTTGGGTGGAATCACATTGGTCCCCTTGAGTTCATGGGACAACTTTTTGTTCATGGAAGTATCTGCTAATGGAAGAGAAGGGGAAGGGATTTTTGTTGATTCCTGTCCCTCAGCAGCCCATCATATCCTCAACATTCAGTTCCAGAGAGTTGGGGGACCTTCCAGAACAGGGTGGAAGCTGGCACAGAGGGCTGCAAGGGGAAGGGCAAATTGTAAAGAATTCCCTCCCCTCCTCTTCCTTTAGTAGACATCTCTGCTGGATCACCAATTGGATCCCACCCTTAGCATTCTAATCTACATATAATTTTTATTTAAGTATAACCTTGGATTTTTTAGATCTCCCACACAGTGATGGGTGGTGCCTGTTGAGATTGGTAGGGCACAAGGCAGGGAGACCAACGGTAGAGGCAGAACCAATAAGAGGCAAAACTACCCCATAACTGATAGTAAGAAGGAAGGCAGATGTGGCCCAGCTGAGGGCAGACTGAAGTTGGTGGGGCAGTGCCCTGTTTGTCCTAATGAGCCAACCTCCACTGCTCCCATACCACAGAAAATGTTGAACAGCCATTGAGAAAAAACCAGACCCCAAAACTCTTTCCCAAGCTTTTGGCAATTTAAAGATAAATGTAGCATTTGCTGAGTGAGGCCTGAAGATGGAGCCATTGGCAAAGAATTCAAAGGAATAGTGACAGGTCTAAAATACAGAACACATCTGATAGAAGCAAGCAATTTAAGTTGCTTATAATGGTTGCATCCTTTGTAATTTCAAGGGGAAGCAAAGTTGTGTGGTTTTATCCTAGAATGAACAATCTCTGAAAGTAAGGGTCAGTTTTGTCTCTGCTCTGCAATGCTCCTTGAGGACCCTTTCACACGATGAATGTCTCATTTGAACATTGTTTTCCTTCAATAGAGTTGGTGTTCCTTGTTTGCAATGTGTCTGAAAACTCATGTTCGGGAACAATCATGGAAACTGCCAATAATAAGACTGGCAATATTCATGGACTGTATGTAATACATCTCCTCCCTTGGTGGGTATTGCATGGAGACAAAATTAACCATACAAATTGATCCAAAGATATCAGTGAATGGAATTTACTGTTTTTGTTTGCTGCCCTTGGCTCCTTTTGGGAGGAAGACGGGATAGAAATCTTATTTATTTATTATAATAATAAAATAACAGTTTGATGAGGATGAATGACAGCCATCAGAGCTTTTCTTCTATCAATACTTACAACATTCACTGGGTGCATGTGAGTGTGAGTGCAGAGAGACAGTTTTCACATTGTCATTATTGGGCTTTTCCTCCCTCAGGGTGCTCATGCTATGTGAAAAAAATGTATGGGGTGTGTCACTGATACATTGATGACATCTAAAGCAATTCTCATGATTCCTGGAGGTCAATATGGAGTCGTCCTAAATGTGGAAACTGCCTCTGAGTGCAGGCAGCAGCTTCTTAGAGCCAAACGACAGGTTATGCTAAATGCATAGTGTGACATTGTGTGTATGTGTGTTTTCCTATAGCAGCTGCAGAGGGGTCCGATCAGGACTGGGAATGCTGTGTGGAGAGGAAAGAGATCTGCTGGCCCAGGCCTCTCTGTCTGGCCCTTGGGACTCTCCCTAGGCCCTCTCCCTCTTCCCATGCCACACCCCTCACTGCTCCTGCTTTGCTCCCTCCCTGAGTGTTTTTGCCTGTCTGGAATGTGTCCTTGAACCATGACGATCAGGGCTGGCACCAGGCATGCCGGGGCCCCTGGGCACCCGCCTGCACGCCCCACCTACCTTTCTCTTGAAGTGAATGCTGACTGCATTCATTGAAGTGAATGCTGACTGCACTGTGGGCATATACCTGCCATCAACCAAGATGGCTGCAGGGGCATCAGCCCTTTAGGGAAGCCTCAGCTGCCGTGCCTGTAGTGCAGCCAGCATTTACTTCAAGGAAAAGTTAGGTGGGGGTGCAGGCGAGCATCGCATGCCTGTGCGGTAGTAGGGGAGGGTGTCTGGGAGCTCCCTCTCTGAGATCTGAGGTAGGGTCGGGAGCCAATGCTGCTGCGGATTGTGGAAGAGAGTGCTACCCACTTACCCTAAGGAGGGGCCCTTCAGGGGCCCTGGGAGCCTTCGGTCAGGGCCAACCTGGCTGCCCTCTGGCGCCAGCCCTGGGGCTGATGCCTCTTGCTTAGCTAGATGGAGGATAGAGAGATGAATAGAAACATTTGGCTTTTGTGTGGCTGAAACATAACCTACTGCACAAAAGTAAGAGTCACACCTGTTATTCCATCCAGTTTGCTTCTGGTCCCTCCCGTTTTTTCTCTGGCCTCACCTACCACTGGAATGTGTTCATTGGAAGGTTCTCCACAAAGGAATGCAGCCCTTCCCTATCCCAGGTTTAATATATTAGTCTGGTTTCATGTAACTGAGTAGCATGCTTGTGCACTAGGGATGGGGTTTGCTGCCTAGTTCCGATCCGCTTGCATTCCGATAGTCCATTGTTCAATCCCGATCTGCCTTTCATTTTGTTCCCGCTTGCTTTTGTACTTGCCTATTCAATCCACTTTTTTTTGTGGTGAAAAAACCTATTTTTTTAACATAAATGCTTATGTAAATCCATGGAAATTAATGGATAATAGTGACTGTAATTATGAAGATAATTATGTAAAATCAGGAAAACAATTCAGGAAAAAAAGTCTTGCTGATTACAGCCACAGCCTGCCGCAAGAAATCTGTGCTGGTCCCAAAAGACAGTGGATTGTTGGATTCAGTCAAAATCTGGTACTAAGTCCAATTTAGTGGATATTCTCCCCAGTGGCGTCACTAGCAGGAGTGCGGGGGGGGGTGCGGACGTCCGGTGCGCACCCTCCCAGGGGCATGGACAAGGTGGCTGGGCTTGCATGCGCGCACGTGTGCACGCGCACTCGAGGCCAGCCACCCCGTCCATGCCCCTGGGAGGCAGCGCCGGAGGGGCACCCAGCTGGAGAAAGCCTGGGAACGCCAGCGCGCCTCCCTCACCCCGCTGACGCTGCTCCCGGTCTCACCCGCCCGCCCGCCCGCGTCCGAGGAGGAGTTGGAGCAGCCTTGCCGGGCAACGGCGCGGGGTGGGGCGGCTCTGGGTGTCACCCCCCTCATGGTGACACCCAGGTGCGGGCCGCACCCTCTGCACCCTGGTAGTGACGCCCCTGATTCTCCCCCATCCCTAGTCAGTGCACACAGAGAATACAGTTGGCATGCACAGATAACAAAGTGCCAGGATTTCAGACAGGGTTCTCTTCCACCTCTAGTTGCAGATGCTGGTGATTACCTGGGACTTTCTGCATGCAAAGCAGATGCTCTTCCATGGAGCTACAGCCCTTCCTAAAAATGAACGCTTCCTCAACAGTGCAGCCACTGATGAAACTTGATTATATTATAGGATTCTCATTGTGAACACAGGAGGCTGCCATGTACTAAGTAAGACTATTGGTCCATCTAGCTCAGTATTGCCTACACTGACTGGCAGCAGCTCTCCACGCTTTAGACATTGTGCCGTACCTGGAGATACTGGAGACTGAAGCTGGGACCATGCAAAGTGGTTGCTCTACCACTGAGCTACAGCCCTTTTCTGATCTCCAAAGTAAAGAAAAGACTGGTGAGCTGCCACTTCTGTCCCCTCCACACAACCCAGCTTCCAACCCTTGAGTTGATTGTCTCACTCTGTCCAAAGGTAGGGCTGGCCCTGCTGATGCAACACATGTGATTTGTTTAGGAAGCAGAATCTTATTATGTATTCTGAAGCATCAACAGCTGGCATCTTGCCATTAAATATAGCCTGACCACTGTTGTCCACGCAGTGGTAACCTCCAGGCTGGATTACTGTAATGAGCTCTATGTGGGGCCGCCCTTGAGGTTGGTCTGGAAGCTGCAGCTGGTGCAAAATGCGGTGGCAAGACTGCTCACTGGGGCAGGGTATTGCCAACATGTCACCCCGCTGCTGAAAGAATTGCACTGGCTGCCCATTTGCTACCAGGCCAAGTTCAAGGTTCTGGTTTTGGTGTACAAAGCCCTATGCAGCTTGGGACCAGGATACCTGAAAGACCATCTTACCCCTTATATACCCAGTCGATCACTGTGCTCTGCAGGTGAGGTTCTCCTGCAGATACCATCTTATCAGGAGGTTTGTTCTGCACAATATAGGAAACAGACTTTTCGTGTGGCGGCACCTACCTTGTGGAATTCCGTCCCCTTAAATGTTAGGCAGGCGCCATCTCTGCTATCTTTTTGGTGCCTGTTGAAGACCTTCCTCTTTCAACAAGCCTTTTAAGTTGAGACCTATCCCAGTCTGCATCTGTGTTAGAATTGCTTTTTAATTTTTTTTTTATAATATGTTTTTAACCCTTTTTAAAAGCTTTTTTAAAAAATGTTTTTAACGTTGTTTTGTTTTAATGTATTTTAAGGTCTGTTTTTATGATGTCTTAAAGTGATTTTAGCATTTCTGTTTGCTGCCCTGAGCTCCTGCTGGGAGGAAGGGTGGGATATAAATCAAATAAATAAATAAATCAAATAATAAAATTAATCAAATTAAAAAAATTAAATATGCATACCCACACTGTTATCAATCTGGAGGATGTATAATTTACAATACTTTCAGTTTGTCAGTAGTATTGTTTTGATCAAACATAAAAAGCATCTTAAAATTAATATATTAACAATTAGGAGAAAAACTAATCTAATCTGTCCTCAAGTAATTTTAAATCAACATGCTCAACACCTCACTTTCAAAGCTTATATGGTGGGGCTCACTGCATTGCCAATCAGATTTCTTTCTTTCTTAAAGAACTGGTTCATATTGTAATATCTTATTTAAAAGCCTTTGACTGCTACTCGTTAACCATTTAGTACTGGAGTACTCCATAGCTGGAGGCAGTCTGCTTCTGAATACCACTTGCTGGAAACCACAAGAGGAAAGAGTGCTCTGGCACTCAGGTCTTGCTTGTGGGCTTCCCATGGGCATCTGGTTGGCCACCATGTGAACAGGATCCTTGACTAGATGGGCCATTGGCCTGATCCAACTGCTCTTCTTATGTTATCATGGAGCAGCTCCATACCTCTGAGGGAGGCAATTTGAGACTCCAGCTTTCAGGATTATGGAGTTTTTATTGTTCCCAGTGTAGATATGCGGACAAATGTACACTGTGCCTGCTGACTAGCAGGTGATGGCTGCAGCATCATTTGATGTTGGGCAAAATGGCAGTTGGGCCATCTGAGGACTGGCAGCTGGATGAGGAAACCGTGTTTAGTGAGGGATTCTAACAAGATGAATGCCTGTTTGGTTGGAATTTAAAAATATTGTAAGCTACCTAAGAACTTTGGTTAGTAGGCAGGATGTAAGTAGTCCTAATTAATTAATTAATCAGGACACAATCCAAACCCTCATTCCCCTGCTGGTGGGGCTTTGTGGAATGGCAGAGCCACCACTGCATCTGCAGTCTGGGTGCTCATACTAGCTGTGGTGGAAGATTGTGATGGGAGAAGAAGAATGAAGGGGTCCGATCCCAGCTCCAGGCTGGTACAGTGGTTGGGGTTTGGCTTGGGCTGTTGCCATTGTGTGACGTTGCTCTAATTGGGCCTAATGTCAGTTCAACCCTTTCTCCCCACGCTCAAAATGCCCTGTTTTGAGACTTTCTGCAACCTTCCACCCATGGACAATCCACCAGCATGCCTTCCGCCCGCATGTTCCACAGCTGGTGGAAGGCTGGCTCAGCTGGAGGGAAACTTCTGCTCAGTACCCCCATATGGGGGGGGCTGTATCACTCTGCCAGTCAGTTAATGCCTTTCATGTATAAAATAGCTACACAAAATGAAACTCTCTAGACAGAGCTTCCATATCATCTGACACCAGCTCAGACACAATGGGTGGATTCACAGTTCCTGTGAGTGGAATTCCACTTACGGGATGCTCTCCGCCTGCAGCCTTGTGTCCTCTTTATGTTCTTTCCTAGAATATATTCTTTTTCAAAAGCTTAAGAGTTGTGGCCAGTTCTTGCAAAGATAAAAAGCTGCACTTCGAGTGAGAATAAAGTGGCCTTGGGCTTTCATTCTTGGACCACCACATATGTATTGCCTGAAGGTATTCAACATATTACTTATTTTGCATGGATTACCTCGTCAAACTATGAACAATCACTGTCTTTTACAGTGCATGGGAAGTTTAGAGTTTTCAATAAATCAAAGTTCTCTCTCTCTCTCTCTCTCTCTCTCTCTCTCTCTCTCTCTCTCTCTCACACACACACACACACACACACACACACACACACACACATACACACACACACTTTTCTGCCTTATAGGTCAGTTTTAATTAAGATGTTTTAATCAAGTTCCAGGTCTGGTAGAGTAAGAATTAATTTTGGCAGTATTTCTGGATATAAACAAGCTGTCTGCTTTATTTTTTTAATTTAGGTTTTAAAGAGCACTGCATAAATAACATAAAAGATCATCAACTCCACCTCTAATTATGAGACTTAACTAATTATGGAAGTTTTACAAAGTTTTTTTTTAAAAAAAATTGCAAACACATCTGCTGGAGAATTTTAATGCTAAGAAAACACCTTTTCCAGAAGACCATAGCTTAAGGAAAGAGTCAGTAAATGGAAAACAAAGGAATAAGTTTATTAAGCCAATGCACACACACACAAGAAACAACATGGATTCCCGCCACCACTTTCATATTCTTGTCAAAATCTTTTTTTTAATGTTGATGTCAAATATTCTCTGTTGCTTGAATGTTCTCCAGTTTTCCAAATATTGCATATTACGCTAAGCCAAACCATAGCTAAACGTGAATGAACAAGTGTGCTGATATACTGTACAGAGTGAAAACCATGACTGCTTTGCTCCTCCCTCAGTCCTGCTGCCACCGTGCAACCAGAACTAAGCCATGGTTTGTTCTTAGCATTATGTGTGAACCCAGGCTCATGGTTTGCCTCGCTCCAGATGAACCAGGGGTTGTAGCCATTGATTGTTTTTGGCTTACTGATCATAGTTTGTTTGGGGGAGACAAATCAAAACCCTCAATTCACACAAATGTTAAACCAAAGTATGGCTTCGTTCTGAGTAGCATGGCAGCAGCAGGAGTGGAGGAAGAGCAAAGTGGCCATGGTTTTTCATTCTGTGCGCCCATATGCTTGCTTGTTTATGCTTAGCTATACTTAGCATTACATGTGAACTGGGCCTATCTGTACTTGACACCCACTGATACTTCAACATTTATTTATTTAATAAAAATCATATTCAGCCAAATTCAGGGGCTAACAATAATAGCAAAATATTTTTTTTTAAAAAAAGAATAAGAACAAAAATAAAAATGACATAAAACACCCTCCTTAATACATTAGAGAAGTTTAAACCCACCACCAGGAGATACAGTAATTAAACCCAGTCACAATCCATTAATCCCCCCGTTAAATCCATTTACAAAAAAAGAAGAAGCAGCGAAATAGAGGGCCAAAAGCCACCCTACAAAGGAAGGTCCTCACCAGTCAGAGGAAGGCAGTAAGAAATGGACCCTTCCTTGTGAGTGAGTTTCATTGCCTATGTGCTGCTATCGAGAAGGCCCTGTCCCTGCTGCCAGACAAAAGGACTATAGGGAAAGATGCGGAACAGATCAGAGAACCTTCCTTGATTACAATAATGAGCGGGCAGGTTCTTCTCGAAGAAGACAGTCTTTCAGATATTTTGGTCCAGTAAGGGGATTTAGAGGTGAAATTCAACCACTGTCAACAGTGAATATAACATTAGATAACAACATAGATAACTGATTAGCAATCTTTTTACATTTAGGGAACACTTTACATATTGATGACTGGCAAGGAACCTCTTTGTGTCTGAAACCCCATGCATCACAGAGGATTCTGGGCAGTATATTCTAAATCAGGGGCAGACAGTAGCAGACAGTTGGGTTGGGCGGCAATGCCTGACTAACCTCTGATGATTCATATACCAGGATGGAGTGGGGGAGGGGCAAGGTGGCAAAGAGGTCACTGTGGTGCAAACACACTGGAAAAGCCAATCTAGTGCTCCTGCTGGTGCATTTGCACAATACTGACCTCACCCCTGCCACACCCATCCTCCTCTCTGTCCTGGTTTTTGGTAGGAACTTGGACAACCACAGGTCAGGTGAGTGAGTGGAAGGATTACTTCTAGCAAACAGGAAATACCTACATCTCTTCCATTTCCGGATAGGCTGAGTGCTTTGCCTCCGTGGCCATCACCAAGAGCCTGTAACATTGAAGGATGATGATTTATTTCTGTGAAAATTGGGACTTCCCTAATCCCTATCCTGATGGAGTTTTAAAGAGCTCTAGTTTGCAAGGAGTCATTCTTTCCTTACCAGGATACCATTCAAAAGGGAATTTGAGCCTTGCTAGCTTGGAGGGAGAAGAGAAGCCATGCTAGAGTTACCCAGGAAGTAAGCTTGAATTAGTTTTTTTGTTGTGTTGAAACTGAACTGATCAACATACATTTCCACATATTTTTCAAATTTCCAGCAATATGCTTGCTCATTAGGCTATGGTCTTACTGATTAACTAAGTTTGTTAATTTGTGACCAATGTTAATTTTATGTCCCTGATTTGTCACTTTAAGTGTTTCATCTGCTGTCTTTTGTTGTTGCTTATTTTTAAAAAAATATTGCTGATTTTTAACATGTTAATTAGATTGACTGGTGCCCATTGGGTGGCTGGTGCCCACTGGGATTGTGGGGTAGAACTCAGGTGGAGTCCGAGCCAATGATAGGCAGAGCCAAGTAATTCTGGTTTTGTCCCCATCTTATTCCCTGATGAGTTCTAAAAAGGCAATCCTGAGACTAAGGAGGTCTGACAGTCAGTGCCAGTGCCATCTCCTAGACTGGGGGTAGGGAGGTGGGGCTGGCTGAGGGCAGACTGAGCTTGGTGGACCAGTGCCCCACTTGCCCCAATGAACCAGACAATTTCACATCCTCCAAAAAAGCTGTTTTCATCATAGCCCTGCTTCTCTTTTAGTTTCCAAATCGCGTGAAGTACTAGTTCCCCTCTATTCAGCACTGGTTAGTCCTCATCTTGAATACTGCGTCCAGTTCTGGTCTCCACACTTCAAGAAGGATTCAGACAAACTGGAACGGGTTCAGAGGAGGGCAACAAAGATGATCAGGGGACTGGAAACAAAGCCCTATGAGGAGAGACTGAAAGAACTGGGCATGATTAGCCTGGAGAAGAGAAGACTGAGGGGAGATATGATAGTACTCTTCAAGTACATGAAAGGTTGTCACACAGAGGAGGGCAGGAATCTCTTCTCGATCATCCCAGAATGCAGGACACGGAATAATGGGCTCAAGTTGCAGGAAGCCAGATTTCGACTGGACATGAGGAAAACCTTCCTAAGTGTTAGAGCCATACGACAATGGAACCAATTACCTAGAGAGATAGACACTGGAGGCATTCAAGAGGCAGTTGGACTGCCATCTGTCGGGAATGCTTTGATTTGAATTCCTGCCTTGAGCAGGGGGTTGGACTTGATGGCCTTGTAGGCCCCTTCCAACTCCACTATTCTATGATTCTATGATTCTTTTCACAACATGAAGCCACATCAGCATAGAGAAAGATCAGCAGGAGTAAAACTCTGGAGGAAAACAGGGTTGCCACAATGGAAGAGGACCTTTAGCCTAAGGTAAAATGTGTGTGCTGTTGCTTCTTGGCATTTTGGCTAAGATCAAGTTTAAACTATTTGTGCTCCTGCTACACAACTGAATGTTATGCCTAAAGCATAGAGAAAGATCAGCAGGAGTAAAACTCTGGAGGAAAACAGGGTTGCCACAATGGAAGAGGACCTTTAGCCTAAGGTAAAATGTGTGTGCTGTTGCTTCTTGGCATTTTGGCTAAGATCAAGTTTAAACTATTTGTGCTCCTGCTACACAACTGAATGTTATGCCTAATAAGCCAAAGATAAGAGTTCACAGTGATGCCGGGGTCAACAGCTGGCACAAATTATTCCACAATTGTTCATAACACAGTGACTACAAAAACAGTGGTGGCCACTGACCTCCATCTCAGCATGACATTTCCACTGATATTTGACACTCAGGGCACTTGTATGAGCTACTTAGAATTCTACATCTCTATGTGCTACTTCCAATGCTATATCCATTTATAGCTTTTCTAATACTGTCTCAAAAGGAAAGGAAAGCATATACATTTTTTTGATGGATAATTGATGAAGAGTATTTTCGTGGGTTCTTCTGTACACTTTAGAATATCATGAAAAACATATACAAAAATGTAGTGGTCCCCTGCCGCTCAAAGGATGATATTTTGAAGTGACTACAGAATAGGATACTCCAGAAATTAATAAACCACTGGCTGTCTGATAAGGCTATCAGTGGCCATCAGCCATGCTACCACTATTTTATCTCCACTGTCAGAGGCAGTTGCTGGGAATCACAAGTGAGGAGAGCACTGTTGTACTCATGTCTTGCTTGTGGGCACCACATAGGCATCTGGTTGGCCACTGTGAGATCAGGATGCTGACAAGATTGGCCTTTGGTCTGATCTAGCAGGGCTCTTCTTATGTTCTTCTGAACAAACTCACCAACCTGGGAAAGTTATTTTGGAATGGTGTTTCTATATCACTTTAGTAGGACTGATTGGGTGTCAGGGTTCAAGGATTTTTGAATGAATCCTTTTTTATCCCCTGAAAAGTTACATGGAGGAAACACATTTCCATCCATATTTTCCTATGTGTTCAGAATAACTTTGAAAAACACTAAATAATTACGCCCTGCTCGCCGCACAGCTGATGGGCGGGGCATAATTGCTGATGGGGGCAAAGCTGCTGCCTCCATCTTTAAATGGGGCAAAGTCGCGCGTCGTACCTATGACACGAATGCAACTCGGCTGAAGGGAGGGGCGAACCTGGTGGGCCTATTTAAGCTCAGCTGCCCCTCCCACCTTCCTCTTTGGTTTTGCGATGTCGAGGGACAGAGCAGCTCGGAGACGGAGCTGCGGAACAGTGGCAGCGGCCATTTTGACACAGCCGCGTGGTCGGCGCCATTTCAGGTGCTTGGCGTTGTGGCGCAAGGAGCCTTTTGCGGGCTGATTTTGGCCTCCTTATTCCCCATTAAGGGTTTGGGCTGCAGGCAGGGTGGTCGCATGCCTGGAGGAGAGGCTACGGCTGGAGTGGGCCTCGTTAAAGGGGCCTACTCAGACAAACGTGGCTGGCACCCCACCCGGCTGGTGGGGGAGGGAGAAGCCTGGTGTACTCCAGCAGCACCACCTCAAGGCTGCCTTGGCAGCCAGTTAAACAAGAACACAACACATTTATATTTAAATCACACATTTAGATAGATTATATGAATATAAATACATTATAGGTGCTGCAGGGTTTATGACTGGGGTTTTATACATTAAGCAGTGTATTATAATAGTTTAACAATAATAGGTATTGCTTTGTTTGACACTGATACTGTTATATATCTATTGTTGTGATCTAAGAACTGCAATACATTAATTTCACCATATAGTCAGTGGCTTGTAATAATAAGACTACTTTGACTGGTAATTACTGATAAGCGAAGGCTTGGAATAAGTGCATTGCTTCATATGGTCAATGGCTTATAATAATAATAATATTTTGCATAAATATTATTGTAGGCCAAGGTGTGGTATACGTAGTTATGCCACCCAAAAAAGGGAAAGGGGGGGCAAAAGGTAAGGGGAGGGCTGATAGGCCTCCTCAAAAGCGCACTCCCCCAGCACCTGGCTCTTCGGATGAGGAGGAGGCACCACCATGGGCTGCCATCCTAGCACGCCTGGAGGCTTTAGAGCAGCAGGGGTGTGTGTGACACCAACCCCTGCTCCCAGGTCACCATTGACTGCTGCGGAGGAAGAAGCTACTGGGACTTCCACAGGGGGGTTTACCAGGCCAAAGCGAGCAAAAGCCAAGGCTCAGGGTGGCACAAACAAGAGTCAGCGGCAAGGGTCTAACAATGATATCCTTGCATTGATTTTAACAAGGCTTGAGGCTCTTGAAACCCGTCCTGACTCTACCCAGATGGTGAGCGATTGGCCAGTTGTTACTCCTGCGCCAGCAGCGGCAATAGGGACTGGAGGAGAGGTGACTACACCCCAGGCTGGCATGCTATCAACAGCTGCAGTGGAGTGCCAAGCTGCAGGTGTGACTGGGCCGCTGGTAGGAGCAGGTGAGTCTGCCAGGCCTGCTCAAGTAGCTAGGTCGCCAGGTTGGGGGTGGCCTCCTCAGGGTCCATGGGTCACCAGTCCTGGAACAGTATCTGCTACTCCTTTCAGACTGGAAACGAGTGGTACATCTCAACCACAGCTCCAGGCTGCATGCAGCCAAATTTGACAACATGCAGGCAATGCACAGGTGATGGCATCAGCTGTGTCACCTGAGGGGACGGCTCCAACAGCCATTCTGGCTGCTGAACAGCAGCAGCCAACCGCGACAAGAAGTCAGGGTATTTTGTCAGACCCTTTGGGGTCAGTGGCAGTTAATGCTATTCCTTTTTGGGAATACATGTCGCCTTGGGCTTCCACCTGCTCCCTTCAACAAAAGAAAAAATTTGGCGGTGGGAGTATGTTGATGTCTTTTCACTTCTATATAGGGAACACCCTAAAAGGGACAAAGACAAGGAGGCTGAGGGTGAGATAGAGAGGCCTAGGCGTAGGAGAGTGGACCGCACATGGGCCAATTGGTTGCCAGCGTATTTAATATACACTGGAGTGCTGATGGAAAGGCAACCTCAAAAGGGCCTGTCTCTCTTGAAGTACTTGGATATAATCTACAGGGCTTATGTGGAGTTCTCCGGACTGGACTGGCTGTCTTATGACGAGGCCTTTCGTATGCGTGTGGCATGCAATGGGTCTCTGCCATGGGACAAAAGAGAACCAGAGTTATGGCTGCAGTTCATGCCTGCAGCCAGGGCCATGACTGGGAATAGGTGTGACAGTGGGAATCTTCTCAGCAGGCAGTCAGCTGCTACCCTTCCCCGTGTTAATGCGGGGCAAGAGGTTCAACCATGGCTGTTGTGCTGGGACTTTAATGCCCGGGGGGTCTGTGCACGCAACCCATGTCGTTACCGACATGACTGTGCTGTCTGTGGAGCTGCGCACTCTTCCACTGCCTGTCCCAGAAACAGATTCTATAGGGGAGGTGGTAAGGACCAGCCGGGGGCCAGAAAACAGCCCACACCGGGAGTAACTCAAGGAAAAGGGCCCCTCCCCAATTAAGTTGCAAGTTTTGCTGGCCTTACTTGCTGGTTACCCGGCAGTTGGGGATGCCTGCTTTTTATTACAAGGGATTTTGTCAGGCTTCCGTATTCCTTATGACGGTCCAAGGGTCACCTTCATGTCCCCCAATTTAAAATCTATCACGAGCATTGAGGTGCTTGTGCAAATGAAAATTGATAAAGAAGTGCAGGCAGGGCGGGTACTTGGCCCATTTCAATCGCTCCCCTTCCTAATCTTAGGGTATCCACTTTAGGTATTGTGCCCAAGAAGGCAGCTGGGGAATTTAGATTAATACACCACCTGTCATACCCGTGTGGAGAGTCAGTTAATGATTTCATTTCTGACAGTCTATGCACTGTCCACTACACCTCTTTTGATGTTGCAACGCGCATGGTGCGCGCTTGTGGCCGAGGTGCCTCCATGGGCAAATGCGACATCAAATCCGCCTTCCACCTTCTACCCGTCCACTCTGAAGATTTTGAACTGCTGGGTTTTGCTTTTGCAGAAAAAAATTACATGGATCGAGCATTGCCTATGGGATGCTCAATCTCTTGCACAGTTTTTGAACGTTTTAGTACCTTCTTGGAATGGGCTATTAAAAGACGGACAGGGCTGGATTCGGTGGTGCATTACTTGGATGATTTTTTATTCATGGGTAGCATTGGCACAGGTGTATGCCAACACTTAATACCACAGTTCCATGACTTGACAGAGGAACTTGGGGTTCCTTTAGCCATGGAAAAGACTGAGGGTCCAGCCACCGTTTTGACCTTCTTAGGCATTGAAATTGACTCTGACAAACAATGTTGCAAGCTGCCCCATGAGAAGCTTCTTATTCTACATAGGAAGATCAAAGAAGTCACAGGTGCCAAGGAAGTCTTTCTTTCCACCCTTCAGGAGTTAGCAGAACACCTAAATTTTGCATGCCGGGTCATAGCACCTGGCAGAGCATTCCTAAGGTGAGTCAATGATGCCATGGTGGGGCTTTCCCGATCCCACCACAGGTTTCGGGTTACAGCTGCATTACACGCTGACCTTGTGTGTGGTCCTCCTTCTTACAGGATTTCAATGGGATATCCTTTTGGAGGCAGGACCGACTTTTAGAGGCAGAATTAAAAGTACAGTCTGACGCGTCTGGGGGTTATGGTTTTGGGGTAGTCTTCGGGTCTTCCTGGTGTAAGGGACGATGGCAGGATCTGACCTTCCTAGAATTTTTCCCAATAGTTGTGGCAGTCTATTTGTGGGCCGAGGAGTTGAGGAACTCCACGGTCCACTTCTGGTGTGATAACATGGCCACAGTCCAGGTTATCAATTCCCTTACATCCAGGAACGCCAGGGTTATGGGTCTCATCCATTCCTTTTTTCTCCAATGCCTGTGCTTTAATGTTCTGTTTCGGGCACGGCATGTTCCTGGCATTAATAATGGTGTTGCTGATGCTCTGTCACGGAACCAGATGCGTCGTTTCTGTCAGTTGGCGCCGTTGGCCAGGGCTCAGCCAGAAGCCGTGCCTCCTGCAATCTGGGAGATTGGAGAATGGAGTCAGAGAGGGCCATAACCCTTTCCATTGCCCCCAGCACGCTCACCAGTTACTGGAGAGCGGGTAGGGCGATGCAAGAATTCTGGGCCACCAAGGGCTATGCTCCTGAGTGGCCTATCCCGGTAAGTCATCTCATGGAATTCATGGTGGATGGCAGGAAACGGGGCCTGTCAGTCCGTGCGCTTCAAGGTAAGCTGGGTGTGCTTTCCTTTTTAGCAAAGGCAGGTGGTTTTTCGGATCATGCTGGGGACTTTAGGGTCCGCCGCATGTTGACAGGGTGGGCCAGGGAACAACCCGTCACACTTGATTCCCGTCGCCCTATCTCTCTGGACATGTTACTCGGCATGGTTGAGCAATGGGAAGCAATTTGCTCATCCAGCTATGAAACCAAGCTATTCCAGGCAGTGGCCCTTACGCTGTTTTTTGGAGCTTTCAGGATTGGAGAGGTAGTGGTCTGCTCTAAGCGAGATCTGTCTGGACGTGCCCTTCAGTTTTCAGACGTCTCCATAGACGGAGGTGGTGCCTGTATAATCCTGAAAAGGTCTAAAACAGACCAGAGGTGTAAAGGAAGACTCGTGCGTTTGGCCCCGTCTTCGGTGCCTAACCTCTGCCCTGTACAGGCTTTACAAGTATTCTTAGGAGACAGGGGGTCTGGGGATAGATATTTATTTACCCACGCAAACCAGGATCCCATCTCTATTTACCAGTTTGGGGCTTTAACAAAACGTGCTTTAAAGGGGATTGGGCACCACTCTGCACAGTTTGGAACCCATTCGTTTAGAATTGGAGCTGTTTCTACAGCAGCAGGTTTTGGTTTTCCCCAGGCACAGGTACAGGCAGTTGGGCGTTGGTCTTCTGATGCTTATAAGGGCTATATTCGCCCCCTCTAGAGGACATGGGAATGTAGAAGCTTAACAATTTGCATTTATTTTGACAGGTTGCTGGTTGGGGATGGAGCAGACATGCATCCTAATTTGCGGCCATAGCATGGTGTTCTGGGGAGCCCGGAGGGCAGCAAACTCGAGTGTTGGCTTGCAGTTGGGCCTGAGTAGATGGGCAGCTATACAGTGGCTTGGCCAGCGAGAAATGCACTGGGAGGGGCTCCTACCTGCTCTATTCCAGCAAGGTGTGGTGCGGACAACTCCGCAGGTGATGGTCATCCACCTCGGTGGGAATGACCTTGGCTTGATGCAGGGCAAGGCCCTCATCATTCAGGCATGTGCTGACATGCAGCTTATCAGGCAACAGTGGCCTGGCGTACATCTGATGTGGTCAGACATGCTCCCACGCAAGGAGTGGTGTGGTGTATGGGATCCACGGGCTATAGATCGAGCACAGAAGATGGTCAACTGACGGATTCGGTTGGCCCTTCTTCGATATGGGGGGTTAACCATCCCACATCCCCACATTCAGCACTGGAAGGGTGAGCTCTACAGGGCCGACGGCATTCACCTGTCTGACACAGGTAATGCCTTATTTCTTGGGGAGCTGCAGAGGTGTCTGTGAGAGGTGCTTCTTGGCAGTGGGGTAAAAGGGGACTAAATAGAGATTTGTCCCCTTTTTGTGGTGGGAAGGTGCGGGAAGGGAAATAGTTAAGGACAGCTAGGTGGCCCCCTTAGGCACCTTTGGAGGTGATTGGCGGTTCCGAAGACCTGCCTGGCAAGGCTTAGCGGCTCGAGGGCAGGATATGGGCTGCTTCTGGGGCCAACTTATCTCATCTACCCAAGGGTTATTCAACCCTGGGTGGGGATGATGTGGGAAGGCCACCCTACTCACCTACAAGGTGTGGCCGGGGTAAGGGGTAAGCAGATGGGCTTGCCCTTGCCCCGGTAGGGGCTGGTCGCCCAAGAGCTGTATGGCAAGCTACTTGCTTATAGATAGTCCCTCACCTAGATTTTCCCTCTGCAGGTCACTTTAAAATTGGGTTTGTCTGCTGTAATTTAATAAAGTGGCCCTTGTTCAACCCAAGCTGATGTGTCAGTGTCTTATTTCACCCCTCAACGGCAATTACATCACAATGGCTCTCAGGCATCAGGACTAAGCTGAATTGTCACTAGTCTCAATTATCATGTCGAAACTTCTCCCTTCCTTCTTAGATTATGTGAATATTCACCATTTCCCCCTGATTCAACATCTGTTTGTCCATGGCTGCAACTTCTTTAATATTGTACCTCCACTTCCACCCATTTCTTTTTGTCACATGGGTGTTCCTACCTAATCAGGGATCATGTCATTAATGGAAAGATGTTGTACATTTATGGTATTATGTTGTGACTTAATTTTGAAACAATAATGTCACCAGACAAGAGTAAATACCCATAACTAATCAGATTTGGCTATGTGAAAATATCACTGGGGACAAGTAAGCAACTGAGGGGCAAGAACTAGTGATAGCAATTTCAACAAATGAATTAACATTTTCCCAACTTACACACAATGACTGTTGAAAACAAGAGTCATTTTTAAGCATATTTTTCAACAGGCCTTTTGAGTGGCCCCCACTGAAGGAATTTGATTCCAAATGAGATCAGGCAGTCCTGTTAATTTTAAATCATGACTTAAAGATTTTATTTATTTGGGGTCTTATTAAATCTGTAAGTTGGATGTTGACTGTTTAGCTGGGTTATTTTTCTTTTATTGTATGCATGGTGTGCTGATCTGTATACATTTACTGATTTTATAGTTGGATTTTATGGATTTCTTTTATACATGGTTGTAACAGTCTATTAAATAAAATCAATCAATCCGTTTTAAAAGAAATGGTAATTTATTTTGGCTCGTTCCTACTTAGTATATTAATATACTTGCTGAAATCCAATATTGTTTTTTAAAATGTTGGGCAAGATTACCCAAACATCTGGGCTAAAATTCTGTACTTGCTAACACTAAGTTACTTAACTGCAATTTGGATCCATGCTACTGAAGTATGGTTGGATATGAATGACAGCTTAGAATGGAGTACACAAAATATCAGGCTTAATCAGATTCTTCACTCTGAGTCAGAAGGTATTAGCTAATCCGATCATGGTACCCAGTTATACCAACACTGGCTGGGAGCCTGAAACCACTTTTCATGAGTGGTCCTGTTGAAACTTATAGGTATTATATATAATACCTATGCAATGGTTTTAATACTGTGACCATTTTGGGCATGTTGAACATGCTGCATTCCTTTGCCCTTAGTCTTAAAGGTGGGCTGTTCATGTGGGTAGACTAATATTTGTAATCCTTTGATTACATTAAGTTAGTAATACACAAAGAGAATCAGTTCATGTTTCCACTGACAATGAAGAAGGTCAATCCTCTCCTCAAACTAAAGTGATGTATTTTACAGCCTCTAAGATAGATGTAACCGAGTTGGTATCTTAGGCCACATTCACACCATACATTTATTTCATAATTGTTCTACTTTAAACAGTCATGACTTTCCCCAAAGAATCCTGGGAAGCAGGGCTGTGGAGTCGGAGTCAGAGTCGTGGAGTCAGAGCAGGAAGCAATTTTGGGTGGAGTCGGAGTCGGTAGAAATGTACTGACTCTGACTCTGGCTTCATAATAAAATTAATAATTTATTTTTTTTTTGTTTTAATGTATTTTAAGGTCTTTTTGTGATGTCTTAAAGTGTTTTTAGCATTTCTGTTTGCTGCCCTGGGCTCCTGTTGGGAGGAAGGGTGGGATATAAATCAAATAATAAATAAATAAAATAAATAAATAATATACATTTGCCATTTATGAAGGAGTCGCAGTCGGACAGCAGAAAAATAGAGGAGTCGGAGTCTCAAGTCGAAGGTTTGATGTACCAACTCCACAGCCCTGCTGGGAAGTGTAGTTTGTAAAAGGTGCTGGGAGGTGTTATAAGACCCCAATTCCTCTCACGGAGCTACAATTTCAGAATTCTCTGGAAAGAGGGACTGACTGTTAAACCACTCTGGGAATTGCAGCTCTGTGAGGGGAATAGGGGTCTCCTAACAACTCTCACAAATTACACTTCCCAGGATTCTTTGGGGGAAGCCATGACTGTTTAAAGTGAAACAATAGTGGAATAAATGTATGGTGTGAATTGGCCTAAATTAACCTACACCTGAAACATTATACCCTAAGTATGAAATGCTGAGTTTCTAGTGGGTCATAATCACTATATCAATTCTAACTCTCTCTCCTCTGGAAATACTATTTTGGAACATTTACCAAGTTGTGGTTCACTTGGTTCCGGTGTTACCTGAAAAGCTCACCATTCATAGATGTATATAAGGCACACTGCTCAGCAATGTTTTAGGCCATTGCCTAAAT
Organism: Rhineura floridana; assembly: GCF_030035675.1. NCBI lineage: Eukaryota > Metazoa > Chordata > Lepidosauria > Squamata > Rhineuridae > Rhineura > Rhineura floridana. The sequence goes on from NC_084488.1 coordinate 89,389,070, forward strand.
ATCAATCTGAAGGCAAGTTTACACATAGATCTCTTGAAGTGATGACAAGGACATGTGAATAGGGTGTGAGAGCTATAACACCACAGCTTTCATATCACAACAAATGCAACGTTTCTCAATGGAGTTGGTTCAGACATTCAGCCAGCAGCAGCTGGTGGCTTCATGTCAGTGGGGCAGTGGAATGCACTCTGGGTTTTAGGCAGAACTTTCAAGCAGCTGTCCAAAGTACTGAAGCTCCTTGGAAGTTCAGACTAAAATCTGAAGCAGATTCCAATGCTGAATGACATGGAGCCACCAGCTGCCACTGCATTCAGCTACCACAAGTTTGGAGAATGAAATTATGTACATATAAACATGAGCCAGCCCCCAGCACTCAATTATAATTTCTGTAATAATGTTCTGAAGATTGTCCATTTTTCCAGTTCCATATGCTGGAAGTTTGTACAAGAGCCTAGGTCTTTTAAAAAATCAGTGTGTAGTATGCATGTTGATAATAGAGTATATGCTGTTTTTATATGGCCTGGTACAGACATTATAAAATCTCTGTTCATGGAATAGGCTAAGTAGGCTGAGTGGGCTTGTGGACAGAGCCATAAGAAGGAAATAACATATAGAATCACCACTTCATGATGGCAATTTGCATGACTGTGGCAACTAATGTAATGCTAAAGTGATAGCTTTATCCATACACAGCCTGGACCGGACATTTTATTTCCTTCACACAACTGTGTTTAGTAAGCTCCCCCATGGAGTGATGTATGACAGTCTAATACAGTCTAATGCATAAGGCAAGGATGGGGAAGCTGTGGTCCTTCAGATGTTGTTGGACTCTAACTCCCATCAGCCCCAGCCAGCACAACCAATGGTCAGGAATGATGGGAGGGACCCCATCCCTGGCATTAGATATTTATATTTTTAGATCATCTGCAGCCAATTTGGCAGGTATAGCAGGTGCCAGCCTTTTTGCCTCTGTCAGCAATAATAGCCAAGAGCTCACCTTGTGGTGGTGATATATATTATCTGTGAAATTTCAGGGCAGGATGAGCCAATGTATGTCTGTACTTTCTGGGAAGGTGATGCTTAACCCAAAAGAAAACTTTGGCCAACTCATCCCATAGTTCTACAGACTTAGAATCAAAAGCTTAACTATTCTTAAATAGAAAACCCAACTACATACAATAGTGGTTGGGACAATCCTGGAAGAAAGAAAAAGGAACAATGAGTGCACTGATCTTCTATTCAGCTCTCAGAATGACATACACTGGAATTTATAGTAGCTGATCCCTTGCAAAGAGCGTGGCTTTTCAGATTCAGGTTATGAAAAACAGCACTAGTCAAGGTGTGGCACTGTACAAGCATGGATATATATATATAAAAGAATACAGCTCAATGTCATTTTAACAAACAAATTAGGATGTGGTGACATTAGGGCTCTCTTATTTGCAAATGTACATGATTTCATTTCCGGAAGAATAGTGGAAACATCTAACTATGAATTGATTTTATTATGTGGAAAGGTATTATGTGGAAAGGTATGATAGCAGTGCTGAGTCAAAAAGTTGTGTTTTGCGAATAATTTTGATCCCTATAAAATGCCTCTCCCTTAGGCAATTTTTCATACCTCTTTCTAAAGGGTGGGAAACCACTTGCAATAGTACATTGCACATTGCCATAATATTGCCATGAGTTTGTGATTTGTAACAGCAGTTCCCAAAATTTCCCTCCCACAGACCACTTGAACATTTTTCAGGTGCTCTCTCCTGTCTTCAACCACAAATCCATAGACATGCTGCGGAACACCTAAATGAAGCTCATGGACCATTGGTGGTCCATGGACCATGGTTTGAGAACTAATGCAGTTCTGTTTAGTTGACTCAGTGGGGCAAAATGTACTATTCAGGTATACATCCAAGTACACATCCTATTGAAAATAAGGTGGATGACACTCACATAGAAATGTTCAGCCAGATGCAAATCTGAATGTGGATGTTGTCTATCAACACAGCATTACTTTCAATAGGATGCATTTTCAGATTGAGATCTGAGTGCACATCCTTATCCATAGTCTGACCCCATGGATGACTACTTGCCATGCAGCACCGTCAGATAAAAAAAACCCTGCCAGTGCAAGATGGCAAGGAAACAAACATTGGACCCATTACCTGGGCACTGAGAATGTATTCACTTTCCCCTCCACCCTCCCTCACAAAACAGAAGCACATTGGAGAAATAATGGCTGCAAATAGGCTGAAAAATCTGCACAAGAGTGGAAGGCAGAAGGTTTTTCTGAACATTTTCATCTCCCCACCCACCTTTGAACTTTTGCACTGAAGATTATGTGACAGTCTGTATGATCCAACAGAAAGATATTGACCTTATCTTTTATAAGATATTGATGGGAAAATCTGGATTCCTAGTCCAGCTCATTTTACGAAGGCATTATCAGTTGGATTTATCCATCTTTAGAAGTGGAATAAACAGACATTTAGTGTGGCAGCACCTACCCTGTGGAATTCCCTCCCTTTGAATATTAGGCAGGCGCCATCTCTGCTATCTTTTTGGTGCCTTTTTGTCCTGCCCAGAGTGAGACTCACGAGACGGAGATGAGGATGGAATTAATTTCTGTTTGATTAAAGTAACATTTAAGGCAATAGGTTTCATAGGCACACTATGCTAACTCACTACAATCCCTAACTAGGCTACCTAAGTACACTCTGCAGCTTGTGAAGAAAGTTGACTCAGCACCCAGGTCAGGGGGTAGCAGGCTTAAGTAGGAAAGGTCTTCACCCATAATCTCTGACTCCTTCGAAGACCCTTCCTCTGACCGAAGTGCTTCTCCTGGCATCTGGCGTAGGGTGAAAGGGGCCGTGCCTCTGCTGGCTCATCTGACAATACAGTCTCAATAGGTGCCGACTCAGCTTCAGGAGGCGGGGAAGCACTTGAAGTGCCAAGAAGGGAGCTCGGGGGGTGGAGTTGGCGTGCGCACCAAGACATCCCCCAACGGCTCTATGGGGGCATCTGGAAGTTGAGCGTGGTCATCTTTGACAGGAGAACTGTCTGTGGGAACTGGCACAGTGTCAACCACACCCCCTCCTGCCTCGTCCTTCAAAGTCTCAACACCCTCTGATTCTTCCCCTTGCCCTAGCGACTGGAACTGATGCTCATCCAGCCCTCCTCCTTGATCCTCCTGAGGGAGCTGGGGCTCATCACTTTTGAAGACTTTCCTCTTACAACAAGCCTTTTAGGTTGAGACCTATCCCATTCTATGTCTGTGTTAGAATTGCTTAATACATTTTTTAATAATGTTTTTAACCCTTTAAAAAAGTTTTTAAAAATGTTTTTAACGCTGTTCTGTTTTAATGTATTTTAAGATCTGTTTTTATGATGTTTTAAAGTGTTTTTAGCGCTTTGTTTGCCACCCTGGGCTCCTGCTGGGAGGAAGGGTGGAATACAAATTAAATAAACAAACAAACAAATAAATAAATAAAAATAAGAAAGAAATTCATTAATAGGCAAAAAACCTGGAGTCTTCTCTCAGCACCCTTCACAAACTACACTTTCCAAGATTCTTTGAGGGAAGCCATGACTGTCTCAAATGAAATCAAAGTCTGGTGTGGGTGTGGCCTGCTGATTAGGCAAGCCCAGCAGCTGTGAGTCTGGCTTTTAGAACACTGACAGTTGGTTCTTACTGAGCATGCCCACCCTTATCATTGGCTTCCAGCCAAAATTTCTTAAATTAATTAAAAATCAGCCAGGCATTTTTTTTAACTTTTAAACTGCAGAAGATGAAGGCCAGAGTATGGGGCAAGGTCAGTAATAGGATTACAGGTACTCTGTGAACATGGCTGATTTTTAATTAATTTCAGCAGATTATGAGAACTCTGACAGAAAAAAGTCCAAAAGGGCTCTGGGTTTTTCTGTCTCTCATTTTACACTTTGAACTCTCAATTCTCTCTGACTGTTTTGTGTATCACCATGAAAATGTAGAGGGTTGTTAAGCAAGCGTTTCTGAGTTCAGGACTGTAAGTTTTGTAAGGTTTTGTTTTGAAATGAGCTTATGGGAAGCATCAGAATGGCATGGAAAGTATTTTCAATTTAACATTACGAAATGCGAAAAATCCATGCTGACTATAGTATTCAGCCACTCTTGTGGCTGTATAATATCTCACGGAATTACTGAAAAAAAGTTATATTACTGAAGAACATTTGCATGCTATTGCCTATTTATCAGTTATAGTTGCTCTAATGAACCCATTTATTTGATTGTACCAGCTTCATGCTCTCACCATGAGTATGTTGAGTAGTCTCTTTCATTGATATGCAAGGAATGGTTCCATATGGAGGATTTCCAGGTACACAGCATAGAAAGGGATCCAGGTTGAGGTGAATACATAAACAGCAAGGTTCTCAAAAACTGACTTACCTCAAGCATTTGCAGTGTTCCACATTCTCTAACTAGAAATCTGTAGTAAAATGAACCTGAATTTATTTTGAACTGAGAGAGAAGAAAAATAATATTCATACAGTATTTTTGTAGCGTCTAAGATTTTGAGTCCTGTTCCCCTGACAGGGTCTTTTATGCACTATTATCAACAAGGATGACTATTATACTACCAATGATACCTACAACAAAATACTGCAGTGATCCTATTCAGGGTTCTAATACAGTTATCCAGCATGCTCCATTACATCTCCCCATAATGTTCCATTTCTCCTTTCCAACTGACAGTCAATATTCCATGGCTACTGAACAGGGCCAGACTTCCTTTAGCTGGTATTCCTGCCCTCTCCACTGTTTGAATCTATCTCATGTGCTGAGTGGCTCTGTGCTTCAGTTAAATCTCTGCTTCTCCCTCCTTTTTTCTCCATGTGATCACATGAACATGCAGTCTTACCATACTATTTTCAGCCTACCCTGGGCCCCGCCGCTCCCCTTCCACAATTCACAGCAAGATCACTGCTGCGGATCGAATCCCGAGAGCTCCAGAGCCCCTGCCATTCCCTTGCTCAGCCTACCTTTCTTGGCTGTTGTGGGGTTGTGTGCGCAGCACTGCCCTTAACCAAGATGGTGGCCTAAGTTTCCCTAAGGGGAGGAAGCCTCTGCCACCATCTTGGTTCATGGCAGGGATGTGTGCACGTAGCACGCATACATGCCATCAGCCAAGATGGCAGCAGAGGCTTCAGCCCCTTAGGGAAACCTCGGCTGCCATCTTGGTTAAGGGAAGAAAATAAAAAACATGGTTCTGGGGCACTGAAATGGGGAGGAAGGCAACAAGGAAGGATGTAGCTACAGTTTAGAGGAGAGAAGAGCAATTCCCATAGATGCTCAACTGAAAAAGTCTGAAAAAGAGTGATGTGGAACAGGGATGCAATTTGCATGCAGTTATAGGTAAAACTTATCATACAACCTCACCCTGAATTTGAAATGCCTTCTTCACACAAGGTCTGGCCTTGGACCTGAATGTCATTACAAAACAAAAGGAAAAAAATATGGAGCTTCACAAGCATGTGAAAAGACATGATGACTGATTCAATGTTTAATAGCCATTTGCACCTGTATGAATTCTATTTTGGTGCATCTGTTTGCAAAACACAACCTGTCATCACACTTTACATTTTTAGGTGAACACATAAAACATTTCAGATCTTGAGCACACACCTGAAAAAGGCTGTATATGAACTGGCCCTTATTTGTCCCCAGCATTAGTAGTAGAAGAGTAGGCTAAACTATCCCATAATTCAGTTGTTTTTGCTGTTAGCACTTTATTCTCAAGCCATCAGTGAAGTTGCATCTTACAGGTCTGTTATTTTAATTATCACGTTTCCATTTTTCACCAGTTTGCTCAGACATAATACAGTAAAATTATCATGAATGGGGCAGATGAATGAACACTGACCGCATAATCACAAACAGTGGGTGATTCATATTGGATAGACACAAAATTAAGCTTATCAGGAGGACTACTCCCAGGAGGCATCTGATTTTCAGACAATTGGCTTTTCAGTAAGCATGATTTCTTTACCGGAGCTACGCCTTCCTGTCATGCCAAGGCAAGTAGATCTAATCATCCTCATTCAAAGCATTGCTGGTGGTTAGGAAAGCTGATGGGGTAATCCATCCTGAATATTCTTCTCCATCTCTATACACATTGTGAAGAACAAAAAAAAAAAAAATCCCTGCCGTAGCAGGCCAAGATCCATCAAGACTAGCAGCATTATCTCTCTATCAGGAGCAAGAGAGAGGCTTAGTGAAGGCTGCCATCCAGGGTCGACCCTATTATTCGGCAAAGTGAGTTGACTGCCTCAGGTGGAAAGTATAGTTAGGCAAAGTTAGTAGTTGACATCCCTTCCTCCTGAGCCTCTCCCACTTGGCTGCACAAGTCATTCCTCTTGGGTAGATGGGGCCCACCCCCTGAAGGGGTGGTGATAGTGACAAAACATGCACAAATCCATAGGATATATACTGTGTCTCGATAGCAAATATTCAGATATGGTGTCATCTCAATATCATAGAATATTAGAATCATAGAATAGTAGAGTTGGAAGGGGCCTATAAGGCCATCAAGTCCAACCCGCTACTCAATGCAGGAATCCAAATCAAAGCATTCCCGACAGATGGCTGTCCAGCTGCCTCTTGAATGCCTCCAGTGTCGGAGAGCCCACTACCTCTCTAGGTAATTGGTTCCATTGTCGTATGGCTCTAACAGTTAGGAAGTTTTTCCTGATGTCCAGTCGAAATCTGGCTTCCTGCAACTTGAGCTCACTATTCCGTGTCCTGCACTCTGGGACAATCGGGAAGAGATCCCGCCCCCCATATGACAACCTTTCATGTACTTGAAGAGTGCTATCATATCTCCCCTCAGTCTTCTCTTCTCCAGGCTAAACATGCCCAGTTCTTTCAGTCTCTCCTTATAGGGCTTTGTTTCCAGTCCCCTGATCATCCTTGTTGCCCTCCTCTGAACCTGTTCAATTTGTGTGTGTTTGTGTGTGTGTGTCTGGAGCCCCCATATCTTCATCCCTCTGGAAAGAGGGGGCAGGTGACATATAATATAGATCAGTTTTCTTCAACATTGAGTCCCCAGATGTTGTTGGACTACAACTTCCATCATCCCCAGGTAGTTTAGCCATTGCTCAGGGATTATGGAAGTTGTAAATCCAACATCATCTAGGGATAGATTGAAAAACACTGTTGTAGATTGTGTTTGGTCTCCCTACTGACATGAAATAAAATATTCAGGGGTACGATGAACCATGATGGGAAGGAGAATCATTTGCTGTTCTATTTCAGGCAGGGAAATGCCTTGGGCCAGCCCTGCTATGTCCATGAGGCATTCAGATTAGCTGGCCTAATTTTCACACTTTGAATTACAACATGGAAAAACAAAGTCTTTTAACACTGTTAAAAGGAATCTTGGCCCCCACAACTGGTGATCTACAAAGCTGAAGGTTGCTAAGCAGGATTGTACTCTGGCCTACCAGGTACTTGACCTGTTCTTGCAATTCTATTAATGTCACCAAAACAGGAGGTTTATTAAGCTGTCATGCATGCCTTGGTGAATCATGGTGAATCACAAATTGTGCAGACCTAAGATAAGGGCCATGTGAATGAAAACCATACTTCCTGCAGTATCAGCTGATCCCTGCCGACTCCACATGCTCTCTTGCTTTATCCTTGTTTAACCTTTGCTATATCTACAATTCCTGTCACATTCTAGGCAATATTGTAACATTGCAGGCTCCAGAGCACTGTTCGAAGCACATGATGCAGCAACCTTGCTGAAGATATTAACTCTGTAAACCATATACATGTTTCTCTGAGTACCATGCAAGCAAAGCAGGATATTAAATCAGTCAATGACTCAATCATGCTGCCATAGCAACCCTTTGAAGAGGCATTTCATGGGGGAAAATGGACACTACAGGACTTTGTTAAATTTCATTTTCAGTTTTGCAGGTTGGTGGCAGCCATATCTGGAGCACAAATTTGAAGACAAACAAATGAGACCTGAAGCAAAATGTTGTAGTGTGTAGTGCTGTTGATTAGCCCGCCTGCCAGCTCTTCCAGGATACTCCGTTCCATTCCCGTGCCTCCTAATTCACTCCCTCAACAATTAGCAGTCCATGGCTAGTGAGCATGCTCAGTCCTCACTGGGATGCTTGGAAGGTGTTCCTCTCTGCCTTATGTCCCCCCCCCAATGATTTTTGTACTTCTGCAAACCTTGGGGTTTTCTCAAACCTGCTGATACTTCTCTCTTGTGTGTACAGGCCCTCTCAGGGGCATTGGCCACTTCCAGCTTTTGAGGCCCCTAGCCATATTAAAAATAAAAAATGACAACACATGAGAACAAAATTAAGCACCAGAGAGAGAGACAGGGGGGCATATTCAAATAAGTTTTAATTTAACACATGCTTTTCTAGACTTTTTCTGTGTAGACACACTAATTACTGACAAAAAATGTTGCTGTTATGCAATGTCATCGTTGATATTAAGCATATGACAAAACCTATATTAGTTAACAAAAAAATGTCTTTTACCAGGTCACATCTCTCATTTGTTTAAATTTGCAGCTGTAAGCTGAGTGTGTATGTCACAAGTTGGTCCAATGTGCATAAAAACAAATTGCAAAACTTTTCAAATGCCAAACAACAAGTGTCTAAGCCCCTTTGAGCTTGAGGCCCTGTGCCAAATGGCCCTTCTGGCACCTCCCTCCCCCCCATTGTGCACTAATAGTACTATTTGATCTATGAAAGGATCCACATTTAGAGAAATCATGCACACACACACAAATAGCAAACCTCTTCTCTGAACGTGGACCCTTATGTAGGCAAAACAGCACCATCTATGCTCAAAAAGAAAATGTACTTGATGCAAGTGCCGGGTAGGCAGGCAAGATTGGACTTCAACTGGCTGCCAACAGCCACGTCTATGACCTGGGAGACCAGGGTTCGAATCCCCACATAGCCATGAAGCTCACTGGGTGACCTTGGGCCAGTCATTGCCTCTTAGCCTCATGAAAACCCTATTCATAGGGTCGCCATAAGTTGGAATCGATTTGAAGGCAGTACACACACCAGAGCTTGGAAAAGTTACTGCAAGACCTTGGTTAGGACTTCATTCAGTCCAGTAGCACATCCAAATGAAAGCGCTACACTAATCCTTCAAACTGCTGCAACATCCATTCATGAACAATGGTATGATGCCTTTCTGACATCCAAGTAACCAGCAGCATCATAGACTGAAATGTAGAATTGCAGTGAAGTCAGAAAGCTTCATTAATTCAGGTGAATGGAATGTTAAAACCTAGCTAGTGTCAGTTACATACACAAAACTAAAGGCAGCTAGATTTGGTACATGTTTTAAATCTGAGACAGTTCTAATGGGACCATTACTGTTGGATGATTCCTTATGGCAAGCAGAGTGCAGAAAATATATTTAAGTAGGATCAGTGTTCTTGTGGCATTTTTTAAAAAGCTGACATGAAATGGCAATTTCATGTTTGATAGTTCTTGTGAATTGACATGTGATGCTATTTACATAATAATAATAATAATAAAATTTTATTTTTAGGCCGCCTATCTGGCTGAATGAACAGCCACTCTAGGTGGCGTACATAATTAAATTTAAAATATACTTATAAAATACATAAAAATACAATTATAACATATTCAGTTACCCCCATCTGTACACTATAAAACTAAAATTAACTAGGGATTCTATATGCCCGCTGAAATAGCCATGTTTTTAGTCCTTGGCGGAAACATACCAAGGAAGGGACATGGCATAGATCGTATGGCAGAGAGTTCCAGAGGGTGGGGGCCACAACTGAGAATGCCCTCTCTCTGGTCTGCACCAGTCTAGCTGTTTTAACTGGTGGGACCGAGAGAAGGTCTTGAGAGGCTGATCTTGTCAGGCGGCATACTTGGTGATGCTGGAGGCACTCCTTTAGATACACTGGACCAAAACCGTGTAGGGCTTTAAAGGTTAATACCAACACCTTGAATTGGGCTCGGTAAACAACTGGTAACCAGTGTAGATCTTCAAGTACTGGGGTGATGTGATCCCGCCGGTGGCTGTTCGTAATCAACCGTGCCGCCGCATTCTGTACCAGCTGTAATTTCCGGACCGTCTTCAAGGGTAGCCCCACGTAGAGCGCATTACAGTAGTCTAAGTGAGAGGAGACCAGTGCATGCACTACCCGTGGGAGCAGATGAACCGGAAGATAGGGTCGCAGCCTCTGTATCAGATGCAATTGATACCAAGCTGCCCAGCTCACTGCTGATACCTGAGCCTCCATGGACAGCTGGGAGTAAAGAATGACCCCGAGGCTGCGAACCTGGTCCTTCAGGGGCAAACTAACCCCATTCAGCACCAGGTCAAAATCTCCTAATCTTCTCTTGTCTCCCACAAGCAGTACCTTGGTCTTGTCGGGGTTCAGTTTCAGCCTGTTGCCTCCCATCCATTCACTTACGGACTCCAGGCACTTGGAAATGGTCTCCGCAGCCAACTCTGGTGAGGACTTAAATGAGAGATAGAGCTGAGTGTCATCCGCATATTGGTGGCACTGCAGCCCAAATCTCCTGATGATGGCCCCCAGCCGCTTTACATAGATGTTAAACAGCATGGGAGAGAGGATAGAGCCCTGTGGCACACCACAATTGAGAGGCCAAGGGTCTGAAACCTCCTCCCCCACTGCCACTCGTTGGTGCCTGTCAGAGAGATAGGATCGGAACCACTGTAGCACAGTGCCCCCGATTCCCAATCTCTCCAGGCGATCCAAAAGGATACCGTGGTCGACGGTATTAAAAGCCGCAGAGAGATCCAGGAGGACGAGGAATGAGTATTCACCCCTATCCAATGCCCTTCTCAAATCATCCACCAGGGCGACCAAGGCTGTTTCAGTTCCATGTCCAGTCCTGAAGCCCAATTGGAATGGATCTAAATAATCTAAATAATCCGCTTCCTCCAAGTGTGTCTGTAACTGTTTGGCCACCACGCGTTCGATCATCCAAGAGGCAGCCTGTTGGGTATGGTTTAAGTTGGATTCCTGCATTGAGCCGGGGGTTGACTCGATGGCCTTAAAGGCCCCTTCCAGCTTATTATTCTATGATTCTATGATTTTACATGACATTTCCAGTTCAAAATTTTGTATGCAAAATTTGAATGGCAAACTTGGAGTTCTAGAAAATCCAGACATTTGGAAATATCAGTTTCAGTTCTAGTTGGTACTATAGAAATATATTGCATAGTAGCAATAATAGCTGTGGTATTCCCACACATAAACTTGCATATAAATATTTGGAATTCCTCTTGGCAATCATATACTTTAAAATAGCAAAAAAATGCTTTTTTACTGGCTCAATTTTGGGATGTACAAAAAAGTCTTTACAAATGTATGAAGCTATCCTGCTACCAGAAGACATTGGTTTCTTAGAATCAGCAGCCTTTTTAGTTATTGTAGTTGTGTACACACTGTAGTATAAATCTGATAGGCAGTACATTTGTAAATTACGGATAGTTTATTTACTCACAAATCTTTTGAGGCCTGTAAATTTAGAAACAGAAATGGCTCCTACTATTACTGGGATTAATGTCTCTGGTTGTTTGTACTTGTTCCCTCTCCTGCAGGTAGTTGGCTGCCCTGTTGACTTCTGCCAGTACATAGATAATGGCAGCATGAACTAAGGAACTCTGGGACTTGTAGTACTTAAGAGACCATATCTCATGGGAAGGCGCACTACTTTCTGGGTGCTATCACAGGAAGTATTCCGCAAATTTCTTTTCCTTTCCGTTCCACTTTTATCAGAATACAGGATAGCGCAGTACTGTCTATACCTTTCCGAATCTTCTGTTTTTACATTCATGGCATTCCAGTGGGTGGTGCATGTCTGAAAGAGCCTGTTTAGCTCAATCATAGACCCTCCCATTTCTCCATGTTTCCACCTCACTACCTGCTACACCCTACTGAGTAGGCACACAAAGCAGGGGGTGATTTTTGTCATTCTCCAACCAGAAGAAGTGCTTGATATATCCACTGTTGCTCATGACTCTTGCTGCACCTGCGCCTGGGTTTTTAAAACAACAAACAAGCAGCAAAAACTGAGTGGGATTTGCATGCCATCAAGAAGCCCAGCCTGGGATGTTTTGCAGCAGCACTCATTCCCTTTTCCTTGCCTGGTGCAGTGGTCTACAACTGGGGGTTTGGGGCTATATATCCAAAGATGAAGAACTGGCTTGGCCAATGGTATCAGAAGACTTTTAGCAGTGCAGGCTGGGAATGGAGAGGGTACTATGCTCCCAGCAGAGCTTGGAAAAGTTACTTTTTTAAACTACAACTCCCATCAGCCCCAGCCAGCCTGGCCACTAGATTGGGCTGATGGGAGTTGTAGTTCAAAAAAGTAACTTTTCCAAGCTCTGACACACACACATTAGGTTTGATTTCCCTTACCTTCATTGCTTGGATCTGTTCATCATGTTCTTTTGTGGATAATGCATTTGGCTATGACTGAGATTGCCTATTTTTGATTTCCAAATCATGGGCAGCTGTTAATGGTAGCCGCTGAGTGCTTCATACCAGCAGGAGGAAAGACAAAGCATGTCCTTACCTGAAATGGTTGTGAAGTGATGGTGGAAGCATGTGGGACATCTCAGTATTGTATAATCGCATGGTTGCTGACCACTTGGGATGGAAGTGATAGAGGTAAGGTGAACCTCTGCCGCCACCACCACTACCATTACCTGTGAGGAAGTCAGAAGCTGCTGGTGGACCTGGCTGCTTTGAAAGAGGTGACTGAAAGGCCTCTGTTGTCAAAGACCTCTTTGGAGGAGGACTTTTAAAGAAGCCCACTTTGGATGGTTAATATCACAGCTTATATTGCTAAGATCTGGTAACAAAAAATGGACATGTTTGCTGACTGACTATCAGCCCCTGGTGATCTCAGCAGCTTGTGCGATTCACATATGCTTGCCAGTAGGCAATCATGTGCTTGCACAGTACTGAATAACCCCCCCCCTGCATCTACTGTCACCTCCTGACCATTTTTGTGAAAGACTGACTTTCCCTTCTTCCCTCACTCACCTTGCAGCAGCTGTGAGCCATTCTTGCTGGCAAACCACCTCACAGGATGTTGCTGGCTCCATTGCACACACAACCTCTCTCCCTCGTTCTCTGTCATTTCCCCCTCTGTTTCTCCCTTTCCATTCAATATCTGAGAAAATATTTCCTTAATTCTGCAAAGAGATGTTTTCCTCTGTAAGAAGCCTAGAAAAGGTTGGGTCTTGGCATAATTGTGGGTCACAACCCACCCAGTGTTGAAGCCCAATATAATAGATTATAATGGGCTAGGCACTTTTATATTGTGTATAACCGATTAGATTTTACTTAGGTGATTATGCCACTGAGGGCAAATACGGATAATTAATAACAAGAGCTAGTGATGGCGACATTTTAGACAGGAAAGTTGCAAGGGAGGCACAACTCCTTATAGTACATTGCATGAATTCACTTTTAAAACAATGATCTTATTTCATTAACATTTATATTAATATCAGAACGTAGAACATGCAAATGAAACAGTAAGGGTATTTTTGTCTTTGCACAAGACCTATACATCTTTGGATTATTATATTCAAAACATATCCCCACCTCCCACACACACACATCCAGACCATCTAGTTTTGGCCTATTTGGAAAATAAGATGAGAAGGCAAACCCAGTGCTAAGGGTGAGATATATTAAAATGCAAATAAACAACAGCCCCATTTTGATCAGCAGCTGTAGTTTGTATTGGATAAAAAGGGACCAAAGCAGCTTTCCCTTTGCCACGGTGACAGGTCACTGTTTCTAATCTCAGGGTCATGTCCAAGTTCTCCTCTTAGTAATTGCTTAGGTTGACATCTAACTTGACCTTTATTTACTTTGTCCTTTCCAAGTATGGCAGGGTCACACGAGCAAGAGGGGAGAGGAAACTATCATAGAATGTAATGAGAGTTAAAGAAGGAGGATGCAAACACCTTTAGCCTTTGGTAGAGATATATGCATAATGTGCTGTAGCTTAGTTGTTTAACCCTTTCACAGCACAAATATTTTTCATGTTTTGGGGGCACAAAGAAGCTCTCTCTTTCCCCTCACCCTTTTCATTTAAATCAGGGACGGGGAACATGTGGTCCTCCAGATTTCATTGGACTGTAGCTCCCATCATTTCTAACTGTTGTCTATGCTGACTGGGGCTAAGGGGAATTGGAGCCCAACAACATCTGGAGGGCCACAGGTTCCCCGTCTTTCATATAGGAGTGACATTTACTTTTATGCACAGCTTCTAGTCACTTAAGTGAGGCTGGTGCAGGAGACTTTCATATGGCCATGATAATTATCTTCCTATATGTATCTTTTTCTTAAGCTGTTGTCATGCAATGAGATGACAGCCATCCATGGCAGCAGGTGAGAAAGCAATGTGGAGGGAAGCAGAATGGGGCAAGGCAGCAGTGGTGAGGGGTGAGTGAGGCAGTGGCAAGGGGCAATCTAAGCTTAATGGACAATATAAAAACTGACAAATCACTGGGCCCGGATGGCATCCACCCGAGAGTTCTCAAAGAACTCAAAGGTGAAATTGCTGATCTGCTAACTAAAATATGTAACTTGTCCCTCGGGTCCTCCTCCGTGCCTGAGGACTGGAAAGTGGCAAATGTAACGCCTATCTTCAAAAAGGGATCCAGAGGGGATCCCGGAAATTACAGGCCAGTTAGCTTAACTTCTGTCCCTGGAAAACTGGTAGAAAGTATTATTAAAGCTAGATTAACTAAGCACATAGACGAACAAGCCTTGCTGAAGCAGAGCCAGCATGGCTTCTGCAAGGGAAAGTCCTGTCTCAGTAACCTGTTAGAATTCTTTGAGAGTGTCAACAAGCATATAGATAGAGGTGATCCAGTGGACATAGTATACTTAGACTTTCAAAAAGCTTTTGACAAGGTACCTCACCAAAGGCTTCTGAGGAAGCTTAGCAGTCATGGAATAAGAGGAGAGGTCCTCTTGTGGATAAGGAATTGGTTAAGAAGCAGAAAGCAGAGAGTAGGAATAAACGGACAGTTCTCCCAATGGAGGGCTGTAGAAAGTGGAGTCCCTCAAGGATCGGTATTGGGACCTGTACTTTTCAACTTGTTCATTAATGACCTAGAATTAGGAGTGAGCAGTGAAGTGGCCAAGTTTGCTGATGACACTAAATTGTTCAGGGTTGTTAAAACAAAAAGGGATTGTGAAGAGCTCCAAAAAGACCTCTCCAAACTGAGTGAATGGGCGGAAAAATGGCAAATGCAATTCAATATAAACAAGTGTAAAATTATGCATATTGGAGCAAAAAATCTTAATTTCACATATACGCTCATGGGGTCTGAACTGGCGGTGACCGACCAGGAGAGAGACCTCGGGGTTGTAGTGGACAGCACGATGAAAATGTCGACCCAGTGTGCGGCAGCTGTGAAAAAGGCAAATTCCATGCTAGCAATAATTAGGAAAGGTATTGAAAATAAAACAGCCGATATCATAATGCCGTTGTATAAATCTATTGTGCGGCCGCATTTGGAATACTGTGTACAGTTCTGGTCGCCTCATCTCAAAAAGGATATTATAGAGTTGGAAAAGGTTCAGAAGAGGGCAACCAGAATGATCAAGGGGATGGAGCGGCTCCCTTACGAGGAAAGGTTGCAGCATTTGGGGCTTTTTAGTTTAGAGAAAAGGCGGGTCAGAGGAGACATGATAGAAGTGCATAAAATTATGCATGGCATTGAGAAAGTGGATAGAGAAAAGTTCTTCTCCCTCTCTCATAATACTAGAACTCGTGGACATTCAAAGAAGCTGAATGTTGGAAGATTCAGGACAGACAAAAGGAAGTACTTCTTTACTCAGCGCATAGTTAAACTATGGAATTTGCTCCCACAAGATGCAGTAATGGCCACCAGCTTGGATGGCTTTAAAAGAAGATTAGACAAATTCATGGAGGACAGGGCTATCAATGGCTACTAGCCATGATGGCTGTGCTCTGCCAGCCTAGTCAGAGGCAGCATGCTTCTGAAAACCAGTTGCCGGAAGCCTCAGGAGGGGAGAGTGTTCTTGCACTCGGGTCCTGCTTGCGGGCTTCCCCCAGGCACCTGGTTGGCCACTGTGAGAACAGGATGCTGGACTAGATGGGCCACTGGCCTGATCCAGCAGGCTCTTCTTATGTTCTTATGTTCTTAATCCAGGCAGTGGGGAGTGAGCAAGGAAGATCTGGCAATGCTGTGGGCCCATGACAGGTGGCAAGTGTGGCAGGCGAGTGTGTGAGGAGGTGGCTGCGTGAGCCACAGAGGAACAATCAGGACAGACCTAGCAGTTGTTCCTGTGTGGCTCACCTCAGCTGGTTGCCTCCTCCTTGTGGGAGAAGGTCTAAGGGTGGGGGAGAAGGCTTGGCTACTTGTGGAGGAGAGGAGGGGAGAGGAGAGGAGGAGGCTTGGTGACCTGTAGTGGGGAGGAGGCTTTGCAAGTTTAAGGGGTGGGGGAGTTTGGCAAACCCTGGGGTCAGTGAGGGGTTTGGTGAGGGGGTGGGTGGGGTTCCTGGGGTTTGGTGCTGGGGCTGGAGTACAAAGTGTACAGGGGCAGGACCCCCTAGTGTGCCCATAAATGTTTATGGAATAATCACAAGAGTTTCCCACAAGTGTTTAGACATGACTGGTAGCAAATGAACTACCAATACACCTGTTTTTTGTGAAATCCCCCATGCCACATAAATGATTTCTGTTTCTTTTTAAAGGCAGCAGAATTTCCATTGTTATTTTTTATCCATCCGCACACTTAACTATCTTATTTTTGACATTTACTAGATGCTGTTTTCAACCAAACTATTCCTGGAGGCTTTTTTCCCCATGGCTTTCATTGGTTCTCACTGTGTGAATGATTGTGTATTTAAACTCCCAAATGTGAAGAAATCTAATATCTTTTTGTGTAAATGCATGAAGTTATTTGGTTGGAAGTGTCAGTAAACACATTCCCTTCTACCACATTATATGAAAGATGATGGGAAGCACCATTTCAGAGAGTCACCATGAGATATTTATTTATTTTATTCAACAATGTATATACTGCTTAATGCTTTAGACTGCAATCCAATACACACTTACCTGGGAGTAAGTCCTATTGAAACCAATGGAGTTTACTTCTGAGTATAAATGTTTTGGAATGCAGCCTTAGTTTCTAAGTGGTCAAATGCCTGTCCAAAGCCACTTACAATAATAACTCTGGTAATCTGATTAACAGATATTTTCCTCTTTTTTGCTAAAGTGAAAAACTTTCCCAGGCATGTCAATCTGGTTGCCATTTAAAGAAAGAAATATGAATGGAATTCTCAGCTACCAAGTGAGAAAGAACAATGCATAATAGGCTCAGATATTAGCATCCAAACCAATGTGGGGAGTGACTACTCATATAATCTGTCCTGAGTTATTCATTCTCAACAAGTGATAACTTTCCCCTTCTTATGCAATAGGCTCATTACCCTGACTACACTATGGCATCATTGGTGGTGCTATGAGGTTTGTGTCAGAAATAGTTCTTTAATGAAATCATTACTACTAGGAAGAAAAATTGGTTCACCGCATAAAGAGACAAGTGGAATTATTATACATCATCTCTCTTTGTCTCTGACTCTTGTGGTAGAAGTAGATACCAGGGTGGGGATAGGCACTGAGATGCCCAGTTTCCCAATCTGACTGTCTCATTCCCAGCACAGCATCTGATCCCCAGGATCAATGGTATCTGCTCTTTCTTTGTCTCCTAGGATTAGCCACATGAGTGATAGGGCCAATCTGGGATCGCATATAGTGGATGGTAGTAGGTAGCCAATCAGATTTGGCTGTGTGAAAACATCATTGAGGGCAAACAAAACAAATGAGTGAGAACAGTATTCCCTAGGTCAATCATGACAAGGATTGACTGTCATGAACAGGAAAATGCCATGATGCTATGCAGATGGTCAGTTTGGCTATTTTATCTTATTTTATTATTTATTTTATTTCAAAAAGTAGATACCACTTTTCATTTATAAATTGCAGAGTGGTTCACAATATACATAAAACCATTAAAATCAATAAAGCAACAACAGTTAAAATATCCAGATATTATTATTGTTGTTGTAGTTTATTTATTTATTATTATTTATTTTATTAATTGTGCTTTTATACCGCCCTTTAGCAATAAGCTCTCAGGGCAGTGTACAACAATAAAAACAGGTTAAAATACAAGTGAGTATAAATAAAATGCACTATAAAACATATGTGAAAACAAGATTGCAACAAAAAAAATTAAAATTAACATTTGAAATTTAAAATTTAAATTTAAAAAGCCTGGGCAAAGAGGTAGGTCTTTACCTGGTGCCGAAAAGATAACAAAGAAGGCGCCAGGCGTATCTCATCAGGGAGGTCGTTCCATAATTCGGGGGCCACTACTGAGAAGGCCCTAGTTCTAGTTATTGCTCTCCAGGCCTCGCTATGCGTTGGAACCCGGAGAAGGGCCTTCGACGTCAAGCGCAGCGAACGGGTAGGTACATAGCGGGAGAGGCGTTCCGCCAGGTATTGCGGTCCGATGCCGTTAAGGGCTTTATAGGTAAGAACCAACACTTTGAATCTGGCCCGGAAACATATTGGTAGCCAGTGCAGTTGGGCCAGAATAGGTGTTAGAATGTATTGCCCACCCTTCACCTAGAGATCCCAGAGCAGGTTACAACAATTTTAAAATATATAATTAAAACAGTAGAAAACAACTGAAACAAAATCACAGAAAATAGGGTGGGTCCCAAAAATATAAATCTCAGGTGTTGAAGGCAGGGGTAAAGAGGCACGTCTTCAACATTTGCCGAACGTTGTACAATGAAGTTGCCAGATGCACCTCAGTGGGGTGGGAGTTCCACAGCTTAGGGGCTGCCTACCCTCTCCTCGGCCACCACCGCCTGAGCTTCTGAGGATGGTGGAACTACCAAAAGGGTCATCTCTGCTGATGTCAACACCTAAGAGGGTCTGTAGGGAAGGAGGCAGTCTTTCTGATATTTGGTTGGTTAGGGCTTTAAACACTAATGTGAGCACCATGAACTAGGTCCAGAAATGAACTGGCAACCAATGTAGCTGTTTAAAAACAGGGGTTATATGTGTTCTAAAAGGACCCCCACCTTGCATTTTGGACCAATTGAAGTTTCTGAGTCGTCTTCAAGGGCAGCCCAATGTAGAACGCATTGCAATAATCCAGTCTGGAAGTTACCAGAGCATGGAGCATTGCGGCCAAGTCTTCTCTGTCCAAAAAGGACCACAGCTGGTGAACCAGCCACAGCTGGAAAAAGGCACTCCTAGCCACTGAGGCCACCTGAACCTCCAGTTAAGTGTTGGATCAAGGAGTACTACAGGTGTGCAAGGAAGTTTTAAAAATATTATAGTTACATTTTGCATTTTGTATTTGAAGTCCTCATTCGTTGTGTGACTTCATTCATTGCACGACTCATTGCTTACAATCAATCCAGTTATTAAAGGCATGAATGTTTCATTACTTACTGTCCCCCCCCATTTGTTTTGTCTTTCTTGAAATCCCCACCCTCCTGCTGCCTATCATAGTGGCTGCAGGAGAAATTATTTAGCAGCTGTAATCTCATCCCCTCTGAAGTTGGCTTTCATTGGCAGTAGCTTTTTTTTTAGTGTGTGGCTTTTCCCTCCCTCACAGGAGTCCCATTTGCGCCCATTCAGATTTTAGTGCAGGGCTTCTTCATATAAAGCCCCCTGCTGCCCTCGTGTTTTTACACAGATTGGATTTTTAAGGGTTGCTAGAAAATTATGGTAGTCAAAAAGGGGGGTTTGCATTAGACAATTGACTTGATTTATACTTTTTACCCTGCTTTTATGTTCACAGATACACCAATAACATATTAAAATATAAGTAACAATTGCCAGAAAGACAGTTGGAGACATCAGCAGATTATTAATAGATCAATCCATTAATTAACTGCTTAATGCCAAAATAGGCTTCTAAGCAGATGAAAACCAGCCAACTCTTGAATCCCACAGTCTCCAAAGTCTTGCCAAAGTCCCCAAAGTGGGAAAATATTTCTTTGTTTTAGAACATTTAGATACCGCTTGCTCAGAAATAAAGATAAATAAATAAATTGGATTGGTGAACAGATCCAATATAATATAATACATGACTGCAATACACAGACCAATTAGAATTAACTATGCATAAAACCATCACTAAAAACAAAGATAAAAATCAATAAAACAAATGTAACTAAATCATGTGTCTGGATAAGCTTGCTGGAACAGAAAGGTTTTTAGTAGACATCTAGTGCAGACATTATCCAAACCATGTTTGGTCTGTACTTACATATAATGGCAATAACTAGAAAGGTTCTGTGACACAAGAAGTATCCAAGAGCACACTTTTTGGGTTTTTTTTTTTGTCAAAGTCAGGGAGGGTGACAGTAGGGCCAAAAAACCAACTGTAGGGCCTCTTTTAAACATGCATACCCAACTGACCACTGAACACAATGTGGAATAACTGTAAATGGATTTGATTAAAGAAATTCAGTTTAAAAAGGACTGTCGATAATCCCCTAACAAAAAACTGCATATTGCTTCAGGTTCTCCTGTAATAAAAATGTTTTAGTAACACAACAATCCTTGAAAACAGGAAATGAAAGAGCCAAGGGTTAGCATTTTCCCTTTTGCCTTTCTCAGGGCAAGGTTCTATTGTAATGTATTATAAGAAAGAGAAATCTTCGGTAATATTCCTATTATTCCAGCAAAGTAAATCCTATCAAAACAAAGTCATGTCATTCCAAGTCATATGCCTGACATAGGGTGGCTAAATAAACATTCAGTTCTCCTGTAGCATTTCCTTCCTTCTCCCCCTGCAAAATTATCAGTTGCTCAGCAGGACAGGTGCATTGGCAGGATGCCATTCTGCCCAAAGGGACAGATTGGAATACACTCCATATGATACAGCTTCCCACATGGATTTGAAAGCAAGACGATGCTGGGGGTGCCTTTGCTTTCTCAATGTGAGCTTTTGTTGTGGAGGAGAGATTATACTATAGTGCCTGGTAGTGATTGGTTAGGCTGCCATAATGTCACAGAAGGTTAGTAGCAAAGAGAAAGGTCTCTGGCTTCCATTGGTTGGCCTGCTTAGGCCCTAGAGAAGATCAGAGCATGCCAAAAAGCCTGGAGAGGGATGGATAGTAGAAGGCCTAGAGAAAGGAGGCAGATTCTAAAAACGTAGTAGGCCAAGAGAAGGAAGGTTAGCAGGAGTGGCTGAAATGTTACTCATTTATTTAATTAATTTATATTCTGATTTTCCTCCTCGAGGAGCCCAGAGCCGCAAACAAGCAATAAACCATCTTAAAAACAATTCCAGTACAGGTGCAGATTGCTATAAAGATAGCTGCTTAAGAGATTTGTTGGAAGAAGAAGGTCTTCAGTAGGTGCTGAAAAGAGAACAGAGATGGTGCCTGTCTAATATTCCAAATAGGTGCCACAATGCTAAAGGTCCATTTTCTATGTTGTGTGGAATGGATCTGATGAGATGGTATCTGCAGGAGACCCTCACCTGCAGAGGGCAGTGATTGATTGGGTATATAATGGGTGAGATAACCTTTCAAGTATGCTAATCTCAAGCTGTATATACACCAAAAGCAATACCTTGAACTTAGCCCGCTAACAAATTGGCAGTAATGAATAAGAGCAAGAACAGAGGAAGAAACTGGAGAATGAAAGAGAGTATGAGCAAAAAGAAGAGCGGTACATGATCAGTAGTGCAAAGGCAAGGAAGGCTGAAATTCATAATATTGATTTGAAATAACCAGCCAAATCTTTGGTAGTGGCTACCAAGCACTTATATGCCAAAATATAAGTAGCTGGAGCAGAGCTTGGAAAAGTTACTTTTTTGAACTACAACTCCCATCAGCCCTAGGCAACATGGCCACTGGATTAGGCTGATGGGAGTTGTAGTTCAAAAAAATAACTTTTCCAAGCTCTGAGCTGGAGCACCTGAGATTTTTATTCATTTATTTATGATTTGTGATTTGATTTATTTATTTATAATTATTTATTTATTTATGATTTGATTTATATCCCGCCCTTCCTCCCAGCAGGAGCGCAGGGTGCAAACAAAACAAAGGCACTCAAAACACTTTAAAACATCATAAAAACAGACTTTAAAATACATTGAAACAAAACAACTTTTAAAACTTTTTTTAAAAAGTTGATGTGGATTAAGGAAATGATAGCCTTAGAAGTCAAGATAGGGTGCCTCTCATTGCTTTGTTTGCAATACCATCTTTAGATTAAGCTGGACTGATTTGCCACTATGCTTCAAACAGGGGGACCGCACAATGGAGAGTCCACTGGCAGTAAGCAAGAAACAACGTGAATGCAAGAATTTGTTCCTCACTGTTTCATACAGATGATAGAATTGGTACTGGAGAAATTGGCACCTTGGACTTCAGTGAGGCTTAAGCACTCACTTCTGAAGAGACACAGACCTTTCCAACCCTTGGTCTACCAAGAATATAAAATCTCAGACATACACAGAGAGAATAATAGCGACAGGCATTCCTCCTTTTGGGACAGAACTAAACTTTAGGAGAGTGGTTCCCAAACCTTTTCCCCTGCAGACCACTTGGAAATTGCTGACAGTCTTAGCAGACCACTTAATGATTTTTCTGCCTCTTGCTCTGTCTTTCACACTCCTGATCCTCCCCACTCCTTTCAAGTCACCTCCTCTCCTGGTCACTTCCAGTCAGTCCTGCTCACTTTCTGGGTGGACCACTGGGTTCTTAAAATGATGGAGCAACCAATGCACCCACTATTCACAGCCATTGTTCCCATTGTTCTTCATAAACATGCCATGGGCCACCAGAATGAAGCTGAAGGACCACTTGTGGTCTGCAGACCACAGTTTGGGAACCCCTGCCTTAGGATAAATATGGGGCATCTACCTAGATCAGTTCCCATTCTGCTGCTGTAATGGAAGGGACTGTAGCTCAGTGCTAGAGCACCTGCTTCGCATCCAGAAGATCCTAGGTTCATTCTCTGGCAAGTCCAGTTTAAAAAGGATCAGGGAGCATATCATGTGAAAGATCTCTGCTCAAGACTCTGGAGTGCTGCCACCAGTCAGAGTCAGTAGTATTGGGCTAGACGGGCAAAGAGCCTGACCTGATATAGCTGCATCCTATGTCCAGTGTTTATATTTGGATATCAATCAATACACTGTGCATTTGTCAAGCCCCGTTCCACATCTTTAGGTATGGCTGATGGAGGTAGGATAAGGCACAGCAGGATGACATCAGAGCCTGAGAAAAAATGGTTACAGTGGAGGAAACCTGACATGGGGCTGCCATTTTTCAGAGGCAACCTTGTCTTTCTTATACCATGTAGTTCTGAACTTCTGCCTTTAAAATTCACAATTCAGAGAACCTCTTAGTTTCCCCTCCTCTCTCCATCTCTCTGCAAACACCACAGGCAGGGTCTTCTCCAGCCAGGGATTTTGAAGTGTTTTAATAATATGTTTGTCAAGAAAGAGGAAATATAACAATAGGGGCAATCTCAAGGAGGAAGGTGAGGGAAAAGATGGGGGGATGGAATATTATGAACAATTTATTCAGCTAGTTTATGTTAGTTTTTTGTTACATATTGTTTACCTTTCTAATAACTACAGTTCTTCTCGCACAACGGCATTACTGTTTTCTCCAGGATAGATATGCTGAAATTGAAAAAAATCCTGTTGAATCAAAGCATGTAACGAGAAAATGTAATCCATCGATATTAAAAAAGGGAGCTTACCTTTATCTCAGTGTTAAATAATACAAATCCATGAGAGTCAGTGAATGTTTTGAAGCCAAGACAAAGGGCATTACTGCAGCTAAAGTGGATTTGTCAAAGAATTATATGTGATACTTTAGAAGAGGTTTCATATAAGGTCCAATATAAAGAACGTGGAGAGGGGGGAGGAGAGAGGAGGGAAAGAAAACAAGATGAAGACTACTTACATGTTTTCTGCATCTTTAAACACTGAAGCAATGGCCAGTAAAAAATAGTCAACACTTCTCTTGTATTTAGAAGGGAAGGGTCGTAGCTCAGTGGCAGAGCATCTGATTTTCACACAGAAGGTTCCAGATTCAAATCCCAGAATTTCCAGGTAGGGCTGGGAAAAAGACCCCTGCTGCAACCTTGGAGAGCTGCTGCCAGTCAGTGTGGACAATACTGAGCTAGATGGACCAATGGTCTGACTCAATATAAGGCAGCTCCCTATGTTCCTAGAATGAAAACCAGTGAGTATTCTTGTATGACTTGAATGCTTATCTGGAGGGCAGGCAGATTGGGTACATAACCTAATTTGCTTTTTCCACTTGGATAGAAGCTCTTTCAGATGTAGTTTGCCCAGGGATGAACAAAACTCACTTGGAATTTGGGGGAAAAGGTGTTTGGGGCAGCCAATGTGGAAGAAGATGATACTTAATCCAATGGGCCCTCTAAGAGCACCTTTTTCTGTTCAAAAGGGGGACACTGGCGTAATTTGACATGCATCTGTGTGTGACATCTAGTTTGGCCTAAGTGTGTTGGAGACAAGAGAGACACATCTGACATGAACATGTCCCTTTGCAAATGTGAACATTTCTTGGCCTATTCAGTGCTATGGCAATCCCAAAATATGAGACATTCACATAATTTTACTAGAATAAATGCACATGGCACATCTCATCTTCACTATGTGCTTATATGCTTATTGACATGAAAGCAAATAGAAGACTGAATTCCTAAGTAAAATGCACTGTCATAGTACAAGTGTAATAATTGATGCTCACATAATCAGATGGCAGGATAAGATTCAGAGCCAAACTGAGGGCAACTGGTCACTTGGGCCACTTTTGGTATAATTTAATGATCAATTAAGAGCAATTTAAGGTGCTCAAATAAGCTACTGACCTTGATCTTTTGTCTCTTCTTGCCATTTGAAAAGCCAGTGTGCCAACACTCAAACACTACTTTATCAGTTTCCAGATAAGGAAACAATCTATTGTGCATTCTTTCTATCTACTAGCTGTGAGCTTGTGCCATGAAGAATCAAAGTTGCCTATTCTATGAACACCCCTTAAAAGTCTCGCAAGCAGTAAATTATGCCTGACTTCAAAGACAAGCCTCAAATTAGACCATAATGGAAGAAAGGACCAGCAGCAATCATTAATCTTGCTGAAGGCCATATTTTTCCTTACAATGCATAGTTTTCAAGCACAAGACTAATGCAGAGACAGAAGTTCACCGCTGTGCAGTAGAATACTAGTTATTACTATAAACAATATTGAGAAATTATCATTAGAGACATACATAGTAAGGGTGTGCATCAGTTCCAAGATTTATTTTGGGCTCCGATTTGATGTATTGGGAGATAACCCTCCTCAGTCTGAGGTGCTTCAGTCCAAGGTGATTTGGTCTTGGATCCGTCCATATCTGCTTCATATTTCCCTCCACTTCATATTTCCCTCCACTTCACTTTCGGGAAATCAGAAAATGGCTACATTTTTCCCTTTTGCCAGAAGTGGAAGTTCTGCAGGCATACTAGCCCCTCCAGAGTTGACAGAATGTGTCAAATTATAAGCAAATAGGTTCAATGGCTTTTGTTATAGGCACCTTTAAAGTCTGCATGTTTAAAAATGAAATCCCTATTAGTTTATTTTTGCTGAATTGGATAAAATTTGTAGGCAAGGTCACCCCTTCTGAAGGCATGAATGCCGCCATATTTCATAAGGATAACTGCAGTGGTTTTTCTGCAAAGGAAGCCAATACACTTTTGGTGTGTGGGAAAAAAGGAATAATTTAATCCACCGCCCTAGTGTCTTGTGGGCAATTGGTCTGAAAATTGCAGACATGAGGGTGATGCCCCAGGTAAGAAACTTGCCAAATTGCAGACAAATAGATCTAGGGCCTGTTTTTCTAGAAATCTTTTATTTTTGCTTGGAAAGAACTAAGAGGTATTTGCTGTCTGGGTAAAATAATTCCTCCTGATTATAAGCTAGACCTGACAGTTGCGAAGGAGTTCTCCTTCCCTTTTGCCTATCCTGGCATCTTTCCTAAGCTCAGAGACATATATTTTGTCCTTGCAAAGTTGTTTTTCCTTCAAAGCACTGGGATGGGACAGCAGAGAGTCCTTCCCTCTGATAAAAATCCAGAGTGGCTGGTCTTGAAGGAGCTCCCTCACTCCCTCTTGATCCTGCTGTTTTCCTTATAATAGAGACTTACATTTTGCTTTTGCTAGACACTTGTCTGCAGCTTCTTTTTATCAGGCCTGTACAAATTGTGATCCACCAAACATTAGAAAGCCACTGTACTGAAATGGCCTTTTTATATTTATTACATTTAATCCCATTTTCATATTTACCTTTTTTATCCATGACACACGGATATGAGTGGTTCTTGAGGAGAACTTTATTAATCACATCTAGTCACATTCTCAGAATACAACACCAATCTTTCCTCCAGGGAGCTCAAGACAGTGTATATGGTCCTTGTTTTCTATTCTCACAAGAACCTGTGAGGTTAGGTTGAAAGATATAGTCCAAAGCTACTCATCAAGCTTCATAGCACTCACCAAATGTTCTTGGGCCAATCATTCTTTTGCAACCTAACCGATATGGTTCTGTGAGGCTTAAACATTGATGATAGACCATTGTTGAGCCCCAGGTCTCTCAGTGTAATCACAGAGGGGGGGCTGGAGGAGCTTCAGCCCCCTCAGTTAGAGGAAGGGGCAGAGCCAGAGGAATTTGGAACTTTCGAGGACACTGGAGGAGGGAATGTGCTTGACACCTTGCCAGTTCCCACGGACAGTCCTCCTGCTGAAGAAGACACGTCAGCAGAACCGTTGGAGGAATCTCTGGCGCACGCACCAATTCCAACCCCCCTGGATCCCCCTCTTGACACTTCAAATGCTTGCCCGCCTCCTGACCTCCAGCCTGCACCTATCCAGTCAGTATTGTCAGATGAGCCATCGGAGGCGCGCCCTCTTTCACCCCGCGCCAGGCATCGTGAGAAGCGCGCCGGTCAGAGGGAGGTTCCTCAATGAAGTGAGAGATTACCAGCGAGGACCTCTCCTATTAAAGCTTGCCTCCCCCCAACTGGGGTACTGAGTCAACTTTCTTCATCTGCTGCAGAGTGTGCTAGGAGCTTAGATAGGGAATTGCAGTGAGTTAGCTTAGGCAAATTAATGAGGCGTGCTACCTTTGGTGTTTCAATTACCCTAATAAAACAAGAGTTGTTTTCATCCTCGACTCCGACTCGTGTCTCACACTCTGGGCAGGATAACCATGTATGCTGCCCAGAGGTCTTTGGGACAAAAGTGTGTGTGTGTGTGCGTCTGTGTGTGTGTCTGTGTGTGTGTGAGGCAAAATGGGGTGCATTCATTTGATGGGTCACAAATTGTGCTGCCTTGTGCTGATTAGGGATGGCCAAATCAGTTAATTTAATTTTCTTTCAGTTTCTCATTTTACTGTTAAGTTCAGTTCTCCACATTTCCACATCAATTTGCAATTAAAAAAAAGTTCTCATGAAAATTTATCAGCATTTTAGTGTGAATTTCTCCTAACATTTTTGTATGCAATTTTGCCTAATATACTTGTTTTTGCAAAGCAATTTTCCCTAATACAATGCATTTTTGTATATTATTTTAACTATTATATGTATTTATATGCACATTTTACACTAGTATATGGATATTTTGTACAAATTACTTGGCTGGAGAACTGCCTTGCAAAATTTGGAAAAGTGAATTTCAAAGGATGCCTGTGTTTTGATTTGTGCATTATTTCAGAAAGTCCAAATTAGGTAAGTTCACCTTTAAATGTGAACTGAATTGAATTTCTCTGTGATCCCTAGTACTGATTAATGCTTAGTTACATAGAACTCATGTCTCTCTAATCTTTAACTATTATGGTGAGTATTGCTGATCATACATTGCTGCAGCAAATCCCACTGAAACCAAGGTGGCAAGATGCAGCTCTACAGCAGCAATGGGAAGCACATAATTGACTAGAAGGGAGAGAACAGAAAGTGGAGAAAAAAGTGGAGAAAAAAGTGGAGAAGTGGAGAAAAAAAATAAGCCAATCCATTGTTAGCTGCTAGGTGTGCCATCACCAATTTATTTAATTAATACTATTTGATCCAAGCCAAAATTATGACTTCCCACATATATGACATATCTGATGAACTGTGAAAGGGAAGCCATTCAGATGGTCACCAACAACCAATGCTTAGTTAATCTTTTAAATAAACTGGAGCTCACAATGTGTCCCTTTGAAGTCATAAATAATGTATATTTTTCTTTTGACTTTTAATAAGCCAGCAGAGTTCATCTCACAGTCTCCAAACACATATATTTTATTATGGGCCTCTGCAGTTTACTTTAATTAGTGTGTCTGAGTGCTTTGGGAGACTTAGCCCTACTGAAAACAAACAGAGTCTTACCATCTATAAAACATTAGCTCCCTTCAGTTTATCCTGATGCAGCCGAGCCTCAGTGAGAAACACATGGTGTAAGTAAACACTCATAATTGCATTAGAATTCCCTGGTGTATCGGTAATTCAAGCTCAGCTTCATGAGATTGTCAAAGCAGTTAGAACAGGTTTACCAATCTGAGCGTCTTTGGGGATTTTGTGAAATTCCACTTGGAGAGAACTTTAAATGACAAATCTAATATATACAGCAGATGACAGAACGAGTTCCAGAAGCTCTGAGATAGAGAAAAGCTCCTGTGGTGAAATTGGATTCCTCTCTGAAAATTGTATCCTTGTTGCCCTTCATCAGTATTTGAATGCAGTGGAGAGGATAAGTTTGTCTGTCCCAATCTAGCTCAGTCGTATCACTTCCCCACATTTCTATTTATGAATCTCTTATTCCTGACTACAAGAGATTATGGATCTCAACTGGTACATGGAAATAAAACAAACATCTCACATCACTCATTAGACCTGGAGGATGGTCTAAAGGCACATGATGTAGCCAACTTGCTGGAGCTAAGGAGGTCTTGGTCTGGTCAGTATCTAGATGGGACAATCCAGTGGACAGCATCTTGAGTTTCTGGGAAGAAACGATGTAGTGGGAAGTAAACTATGAATGTAATAAGACAAGATAGCTTTAAAGCAATATAAACATTACAACAAGAGCAAATTCATTCATCTAATAAAGTTGGCTACTGTCTCTATCATGAGATTGACTTTTCTACCAATTGCTTCATGGTGGATGGCCACATACATCCAGACTTTTGAAAAATGTTCACCTTATATTGGGAACACTGACTAGCTTAATTTTGGACATCTCTAAAAAAGCAAATGGTCCAAATATTGCAAGGTTTGCAATCGGAATCTATAGTGAACCAATGCATAAAACTGTCGTGCACATTCTGATTCAGTTTTAGGGGAGTGTCCTGAGAAAATGGGGGGATGCATTATGGGACACATGGAACCTATGACATAACTTAAGATACTATAGTACATATTGGGACCTGAACTGCTACTGTTGATGCTGAACCCTCAGAAAACTCTGTCCTTGCACTTGTGACCCAGGTAGAATGAAGCTGACATACACAGCTCCTATGGGCTTAAATATCTCATAAGATGCTTGAAAGGAGCAAGATGCAGCACCTGCTCCATCTCTGCTACAGCCCTTGAGTCTGTCCCCTGTATATGTTGGGGCATGAGCAATAGGTGGCCAGCCCTTATTGCCAGTGCAAAGGTCCAGAATGTCCTCTCTAACTGGCAATAGGAGGTCCTCACATTGCATGAGCCACCACTTCAGTAACTTAGTGGGAGCATCTTCCACAGGGGTACCATTAAGATAATTACTAGTATGCATTGGGCTTGCTTTTATGAGTGGCTAACAGTGTACATGGCAAGACAGTGGGAAGCCATCAGGCAATATTAGGATCTTATGCCAAAATGAAGGTAAAACAAAAAGTAAAATGAGAAGGAGATTGCATTTTATGAAAAACATAATGTTGTATATTTACTTTTTTGGTGTAAGAAATCTGATATTTTAAGTGGATCGTCCTTTTATTGTGTGTGAAATGTGGAAGTTTTCCCTTAATAAATTGAATATGTTCTGCTTTATATAACATTTGGAAATTTCATCTATAAAGACACCTGCTGGATTGAAATTTGATCTATAAAGACACCTGCTGGATTGATAGTAAATCCAAACTGCCCCTGAAATGTTTTATCCAGACTAGCTACTATACTATAATCAATTATAGTGAATATATGACAATGGTTTAGGTTGCCAGTTACTCCTATCCGATAATGCCAAAGCAATAAGCATGATTCAGCTAAAGGTAAATATGTGCCCTCCCTTATTCATTTCAGTGAGAGGAAGTTAAGCACATGCAGATCTCTCTCACAGAAATCAATGGCAATAAAATGTGCTTAGAGCTGGCTAGATTATACTGGCTGTTTTCTTATCTGTTTACAAATAAGTCGACAGAGGAACATGATTTGCATTAAATATGAAGATTTCATGGAACTGTAAAGAACTGCAAACATTTCAAAAAGAAATTATCCACATTCAAAATAACCTTGATGAACTGGAATGCTCAGCTGAAAGCAACGGATGGAGCTTCAGAAATTACACATGTAAGGGACAGAGAGGAAACTTAAATGTCCAAAATGGGGGCAATGGAGTGGGAACTGGCTAGTTCCCAGCTCTTCTGAGGACAAAATATTAATAATGGATCTAGGATGGTCATCTGATTAAAGACACTGAGTTGGATCCAGGCTAACTGTGCACTTCTGTACATGCCAACTTAGAAGTAAACCCCACTGATTTCAATATGACTGACTCCCAGGTAAGTGTGTATAGCCAGGATGAAAGTGTGTATGTCTGGGGAACTGATGGCTCTCCAGATGTTGTTTCACTGCAACTCCATCATTCCTGAGGCTGATGGGAGTTGGAGTCCAACAATATGTGGAGGGCCACATCCCTGGTGCATGCTATAGATTGGTCACATCCACACCATGCATTTAAAGCACATGGATTCCTCCAAAGCATCCTGGGAACTGTAGTTTGTTAAGGGTGCTGGGAATGGTAGCTCTGTGAAGTGTAAACTATAGCTCCCAGGATTTTTGTGAGGAAAGCCATGTGCTTTAAATGTATTTTAAATGTATGGTATGTGTGTGACTATTGGATAGGACTGCAGTCTAAGTTAAGCTCTGGGAATGCCAATGCATGTAGGGGCTTCAGGGCCATGTGCATCACCCCGGTACATCCCGGCCCCCTACTACACACACCCATGCCCCCTATTTGTGTTGACATTCCCTGTGTAGACATACAGTAGGCACCTTACAAGGGATTCAGTTGCACTTAGTTGCCACTGAAAGCAATCGATTTAAGTGAAATCATGACTGATTTCAATGGTACTTAAGTTCAACTAATTTTGTTTGGATGCAACCCACTGTAGTTGATTAACTGTATGCATTTTAAGTTTTTAACATACATTTACATAAAAATAAACAGATGTTTTTAGATGTAATGATGCACATATTTTTCTTCTGAGAAGCCACTTGACACCCAGGGATTTGTAAGTAAGTTACATTAAAAATAATCAACATTCCCTCCCCCCCCAAAATCTGGGGCCTTACTAATTGGGCACAACTTTTTAATTGATCAAAATATTTTAATGGATTAATTCCATTGATTATTTGGCAAAATGTTGCATCTGTAAGTGGATCACTGTCTAAGATGTGATTAAGCAAAATGCTGCTAGTATAAAATCATAAATTTCCATTGATTTGAAGCCCTTGCTTAACTCTTGCATTAAATCCAATGGGATCTATAAGCAATGAGCTTTGGCAGGAAATCATAAATTTCCATTGATTTGAAGCCCTTACTTAACTCTTACATTAAAACCAATGGGATCTATAAGCACTGAGCTTTGGCAGGATTATAACCTAATCTTTGTATATAAAACAGAAGCAGTAAGAGTACATCACAGTATTAGGCACTGCTTATACTTCAGCTTGGTTGTGGCCATCACTTTGTAGCAAAGATGCTAACAAATGTAGAGTTTGTAGAACAAAGAAAGCTTGAATTGAAGACATACTAGGGGAGTGTGAAAGCTGTCTGCATGTAGGGATGGCAGAAAACTTCAATTCAGTACACATTTAAAGGCAAACATCCATAATTTGCACTCTCCGAAACAAAACAAGAACCAAAGCACAGCCATCTTTCAAAATTCACACTTTTCTGAATTTTTCAATGCAGTTCTCCAGCCAGGTAATGTGTATAAAAATGCATATATGGAAATGTGGAGAACCAAATTTAAGATTAGAAAAATAAGAAACAGAGAGAAACTGAAATTAACAGATTCACTCATCCCTACCTGCATGCAAACCTTTTTTTTTACCCAGTATATTTATTGACCCCCACAATATTTCAACAAAGGAAAAAATCAACATGTGTTTTCTGTGTTAAGTTTTTCAGCTAGAGCAACTTGCCATATTCTTGCCAACCATCCCTGAGCTGTGCAACCTGATGACATATTTCACCTTCCAGCAGTTTCCACACTGGCCCAACAACCAGCAAAAACAGAATGAGAACTTTGTGAAGGATTTTCTGTGTCTGGAAAAACCGATGAGTGCTGATAAAGGATTTAGTGTAGGGGTTTCCAAACTGTGGTCCATGGACCACTAGTGGTCTATAAGCTTCATTTGGGTTGTCTGTGACATGTTTGTGGGTTTGTGCTTGAAGACTGGAGATGGCACATCCATCTCATTCAACATATTGATTTTAATTGTACTTTTATTGGTTTTTTATTTCTTCTTTTCTATTTTATACAATATATAAAAATAAAAGAAATTAAAATACAATTTAAAAAGCATACCACATCTAGTACAGTCCATTACAATTGCTGCAACAGGCAGAAAAATAATTAAGTGGTCTGCTAAGACTCTCAGCAATTTTCAAGTGTTCCATGGGGAGAAAGTTTGGGAATCCCTGGTTTAATGGATTGGTCTGCTGTGCTATTCCTGAAATCAAGTGTAAAACTGGTTTGTTTTTCTTAACAATTCCTTTTACTGACTTTTTTCCAACAGGCTACAACAGTAAAATGAATACATTAGAAGAGAATGGATCAACTTATATTAACAAAGAGATCAGATCCAGTTTTGAGACAAAATAGATAGTATGATTAAAAGCAACAAAGATTACCTGGTTAATTAAAGAGATACATTAAAACAGGAACCTAAACAGAAAAAGTAGCATTTAGCCAAACATTTTTGTCCAAAAACAGTGAGGGGCTAAGGAGTGGGGGGGGGAGAAGCTTAGGAAGAGACAGAACCTGATTAATATATGACATAAAATGACATCAAACAGCATAGAAGGTATCAGTGTTGACCCCCCCCTCTGGAAAGCTCAACCTGATGTGTCAGTTTCTCTAGGAAGAGGTAGATGCAATATATGAGTGATTTTGGGTCTTGCAGTTGCTGTGACTCAAGTATCTTCCAGCCCTGCAGAATATCTGTATGAGCAGGAACAAGAGATGTACAATGAGTTCTTGGTGGTGGTGGGGAGGGGAAACGTCTCCTTAATTAACGGTTTGATGAGTAACTCTATAAAGAGTTCCTGGAAATTTGTAACCTGCCACATGACGGCTCCCAACTTGCTGATTTTGTGATGCTATAACCATCCTCATCCTCTGATTGTCATGGTCAATGACAATGGTCTGCTTTCCTCCTGCGGAATGTCCCTCCTGAAGATTTCAGCCAATCTTCACTCAGAGCATTTGCATCTGATTCAACAGCTTCCAGGAATTCATGCGTTTGGTTCCTGTCAGCCACTGAGATCTTTCCCTACTTTAAAAAAAAATCCTCTAGTAAAAATGGGCAAAGTAGTGATCTTATCTGCTTGTAAATAAGGATTTGTTGTATTATCCATATATTTCAATGAATCTCATATGAAATGTCACAATTCTGCATTTATTTATTTCAAGGGGTGTTGTACAAGAGGAGCTTCCTGTACTCACAGTGTTTTGACTTTTTCATTTATTGTAATTCATTATTTTCCAAATATTATCTGCCCAGAGTCTTTGGATTGGGAGAATTTAAACATGTAAACAAATATATAACATATGTTAATTTGTGGCTCTAGGGATACATTGCGGTTTCAAACAAGAGCACAACTTTAATTTTCCTTGACAAAAAATTTTCTTATCAGGTTTCCAGTAGACAAGGCAGCTTGCTTTGTGTGTTTGTACAATTTAAGTAGGTTCTTAGTCTGTTTGTTAAGGTATCATGTTTATTTTAAACTCCTGCAGGAAGTTATTAATCTGCCCAAACGCTAAAGGTTTGAGCTGATAAATACAGAAACAATGCTAAATAATTCTTCATGTCATCTTTCAAAACCAAATCTTCGCACTCTTCTCCATGGAGGTGAATCCCAGGTTGCTTTGAAAATGACTCATTTGTTTGCCCACATCACATTAGTGCCAAGAACATGGGCTGTCTGATACGCACACCCAATGGCTTAAGCAAGGTGCCTTCCAGATTCAAAGAGCTGGTGGGGAACCCAAACTATGCTTTAATCCCATTCTCATTTTCATGTCACAAAAGGTGCTGCGGAATGATTGCCATTTGCAAAAAGAAGAAGGCAAGCACAATTAAAAGCTGAACCCCTAATCCCCTTTGCCTCTGGCTTAGAGCTGGAGCCAAAAGAAATATTGTCTTAACAGGTACATTTCCCCTGGAGGGGAAAGCACACCCTCGACCACCTAGCAGGCAAGATGAAGAGATAATAGGATGCTTGGCTGTATCAGTGGCCAACAAATTGTACCTTGGCTTCTTGGCTGACAGAAGAGCATAGAATTGATGGGTGGCAGAGCTCTGTCTTCTGACAGTGGGTGGGTCGCTATTGTGGCAAAACCAAACAAGCACATTTTCCAGCTCCAGCCGCCAAGGCACATAGAGGGACGTGAGAAAATCTAGGTATGACTAACTGACATCTGTGTGAAGAGATGTTTCAAAAGTGATTGAAGGGTCCTCTAAGCAGCAAAAGCAATAATTAGGCTAATTGACACTAAGAGGGCATGACTCAGCCCTTGCAAAACCACACTCTAATAGCTGTATTGTATTTTAGCTACCGGAAACATTTCTAGCTGAATATATATATGAGACCTGTTAATTGTACCCTGTGGAAAGAGAAATGATTACAGTCCATTAATATTTGGGAAGTATGGAATTTATGGATTATTTATCTATTTAATTATTATTTTTATTAAATAACATCCCTTTTGTTAGTGATTTAGTACAATTTGCTGAATCTGCAAATGCACTCAATGGCTCAGGCTAATGAGATGGAATTGTTGACGTCCGTTTATAGGAGTGCAATTATTCTTCATTTAATTGCCAGTAAAATTACCAGGCATACGCATTTTCCATAGCAACAGAGGCACAACCTGTATACTTGAAACTGGTAGATAATTTTGCCTCTCTCCTTTGGCTCTAACCTTTTATAATGATGGAGCCAAACCAATCACAAGACAATGGTATTTATGATGACCCTTTTATCCCACCCTTCTCCCAATAAACTCAAAATAGTCTATATGGATGTTTATCTCATTTTACTCTTAAAACAACACTGTGAGGTAGTGTTAGAGATAGTGACTTGCCTGCAGTCACCCAGTGAGCCTCATAGATTTGTGGGTATTAGATTGATCACTGCCCCAGGACTGCAAGACCTTGGTTAGGACTTCATTCAGTCCAGTAGCACATCCAAATGAGAGCGCTACACTAATCCTTCAAACTGCTGCAACATCCATTCATGAACAATGGTATGATGCCTTTCTGACATCCAAGTAACCAGCAGCATCATAGACTGAAATGTAGAATTGCAGTGAAGTCAGAAAGCTTCATTAATTCAGGTGAATGGAATGTTAAAACCTAGCTAGTGTCAGTTACATACACAAAACTAAAGGCAGCTAGATTTGGTACATGTTTTAAATCTGAGTCAGTTCTAATGGGACCATTACTGTTGGATGATTCCTTATGGCAAGCAGAGTGCAGAAAATATATTTAAGTAGGATCAGTGTTCTTGTGGCATTTTTTAAAAAGCTGACATGAAATGGCAATTTCATGTTTGATAGTTCTTGTGAATTGACATGTGATGCTATTTACATAATAATAATAATAATAAAATTTTATTTTTAGGCCGCCTATCTGGCTGAATGAACAGCCACTCTAGGTGGCGTACATAATTAAATTTAAAATATACTTATAAAATACATAAAAATACAATTATAACATATTCAGTTACCCCCATCTGTACACTATAAAACTAAAATTAACTAGGGATTCTATATGCCCGCTGAAATAGCCATGTTTTTAGTCCTTGGCGGAAACATACCAAGGAAGGGACATGGCATAGATCGTATGGCAGAGAGTTCCAGAGGGTGGGGGCCACAACTGAGAATGCCCTCTCTCTGGTCTGCACCAGTCTAGCTGTTTTAACTGGTGGGACCGAGAGAAGGTCTTGAGAGGCTGATCTTGTCAGGCGGCATACTTGGTGATGCTGGAGGCACTCCTTTAGATACACTGGACCAAAACCGTGTAGGGCTTTAAAGGTTAATACCAACACCTTGAATTGGGCTCGGTAAACAACTGGTAACCAGTGTAGATCTTCAAGTACTGGGGTGATGTGATCCCGCCGGTGGCTGTTTGTAATCAACCGTGCCACCGCATTCTGTACCAGCTGTAATTTCCGGATTGTCTTCAAGGGTAGCCCCACGTAGAGCGCATTACAGTAGTCTAAGTGAGAGGAGACCAGTGCATGCACTACCCGTGGGAGCAGATGAACCGGAAGATAGGGTCGCAGCCTCTGTATCAGATGCAATTGATACCAAGCTGCCCAGCTCACTGCTGATACCTGAGCCTCCATGGACAGCTGGGAGTAAAGAATGACCCCGAGGCTGCGAACCTGGTCCTTCAGGGGCAAACTAACCCCATTCAGCACCAGGTCAAAATCTCCTAATCTTCTCTTGTCTCCCACAAGCAGTACCTTGGTCTTGTCGGGGTTCAGTTTCAGCCTGTTGCCTCCCATCCATTCACTTACGGACTCCAGGCACTTGGAAATGGTCTCCGCAGCCAACTCTGGTGAGGACTTAAATGAGAGATAGAGCTGAGTGTCATCCGCATATTGGTGGCACTGCAGCCCAAATCTCCTGATGATGGCCCCCAGCCGCTTTACATAGATGTTAAACAGCATGGGAGAGAGGATAGAGCCCTGTGGCACACCACAATTGAGAGGCCAAGGGTCTGAAACCTCCTCCCCCACTGCCACTCGTTGGTGCCTGTCAGAGAGATAGGATCGGAACCACTGTAGCACAGTGCCCCCGATTCCCAATCTCTCCAGGCGATCCAAAAGGATACCGTGGTCGACGGTATTAAAAGCCGCAGAGAGATCCAGGAGGACGAGGAATGAGTATTCACCCCTATCCAATGCCCTTCTCAAATCATCCACCAGGGCGACCAAGGCTGTTTCAGTTCCATGTCCAGTCCTGAAGCCCAATTGGAATGGATCTAAATAATCTAAATAATCCGCTTCCTCCAAGTGTGTCTGTAACTGTTTGGCCACCACGCGTTCGATCATCCAAGAGGCAGCCTGTTGGGTATGGTTTAAGTTGGATTCCTGCATTGAGCCGGGGGTTGACTCGATGGCCTTAAAGGCCCCTTCCAGCTTATTATTCTATGATTCTATGATTTTACATGACATTTCCAGTTCAAAATTTTGTATGCAAAATTTGAATGGCAAACTTGGAGTTCTAGAAAATCCAGACATTTGGAAATATCAGTTTCAGTTCTAGTTGGTACTATAGAAATATATTGCATAGTAGCAATAATAGCTGTGGTATTCCCACACATAAACTTGCATATAAATATTTGGAATTCCTCTTGGCAATCATATACTTTAAAATAGCAAAAAAATGCTTTTTTACTGGCTCAATTTTGGGATGTACAAAAAAGTCTTTACAAATGTACGAAGCTATCCTGCTACCAGAAGACATTGGTTTCTTAGAATCAGCAGCCTTTTTAGTTATTGTAGTTGTGTACACACTGTAGTATAAATCTGATAGGCAATACATTTGTAAATTACGGATAGTTTATTTACTCACAAATCTTTTGAGGCCTGTAAATTTAGAAACAGAAATGGCTCCTACTATTACTGGGATTAATGTCTCTGGTTGTTTGTACTTGTTCCCTCTCCTGCAGGTAGTTGGCTGCCCTGTTGACTTCTGCCAGTACATAGATAATGGCAGCATGAACTAAGGAACTCTGGGACTTGTAGTACTTAAGAGACCATATCTCATGGGAAGGCGCACTACTTTCTGGGTGCTATCACAGGAAGTATTCCGCAAATTTCTTTTCCTTTCCGTTCCACTTTTATCAGAATACAGGATAGCGCAGTACTGTCTATACCTTTCCGAATCTTCTGTTTTTACATTCATGGCATTCCAGTGGGTGGTGCATGTCTGAAAGAGCCTGTTTAGCTCAATCATAGACCCTCCCATTTCTCCATGTTTCCACCTCACTACCTGCTACACCCTCCTGAGTAGGCACACAAAGCAGGGGGTGATTTTTGTCATTCTCCAACCAGAAGAAGTGCTTGATATATCCACTGTTGCTCATGACTCTTGCTGCACCTGCACCTGGGTTTTTAAAACAACAAACAAGCAGCAAAAACTGAGTGGGATTTGCATGCCATCAAGAAGCCCAGCCTGGGATGTTTTGCAGCAGCACTCATTCCCTTTTCCTTGCCTGGTGCAGTGGTCTACAACTGGGGGTTTGGGGCTATATATCCAAAGATGAAGAACTGGCTTGGCCAATGGTATCAGAAGACTTTTAGCAGTGCAGGCTGGGAATGGAGAGGGTACTATGCTCCCAGCAGAGCTTGGAAAAGTTACTTTTTTAAACTACAACTCCCATCAGCCCCAGCCAGCCTGGCCACTAGATTGGGCTGATGGGAGTTGTAGTTCAAAAAAGTAACTTTTCCAAGCTCTGGCTCCCAGATAACAAGATCCAGGTGCTAGGGAGTTAACACACTCCATTCCTTCCTCCCTACCTCTGCCTTCTTGCTTTACAAACATAACACACCTAACACATCCCTGTGGGTGGTGGCAGCACCATCCCACCAGTGGCACAAGAGAAGCACAGCCAGCCAGCCTTTGTTCCCACAAGGATCCTGGGAGAGAGGGAAGAGAGGGAAGGAGGAGTTTCAGGAGCACCCCATTTCACTCCAAGGATCTCTGGTGCTTGCATCTGTTTCATTGCAAGGTTCCCAAACACAAAATTGTCAGGATTTTCCCCTCTTAACTGTCCTGGAGCTTGCACACCAACAAAAAGCCTAGCAACAAAATTCCAGGCTAGCCTTTTGGATGGTGCACAAGTTCCAGTCCAGTACTAAGAAAAAATAAAATAAAATTCTGCACACTGCAAGGTTGCCGTCTTTCTTTCTTTCTGAAGCAAAAACAACAACTTTCCCATGGCTCAGGTGTGGCCAGTTGTGCCAGACCTTAAGTGAGGAGACGTGGCACTAGAATGCACCATCAAGAAATGTCACATAACGTGTCAGAAAAAAACCTCTTCCAAAATAGGAATAGCTCCTTTGAAAAAGCCCTCATGTGGAGCCCCCCCCCCATACCAGCATTAACAGTACTAATCAGATTTGTTTTCAGTGAGGGAAAATCTGCATTAAGAAGGAAAAACTGGGATGCAAACAACTCCACAATGCTCCAAAATGATTGCTTGGGGACTACAGATATACAGTAGATGGCTGATGTGGAAAGGTCCTTTCTCTTTCAAACAGGAAGTCCTATGGTTTCAGTAAATAAATATTGTCACTCCATATAGAGGCCTAGAGAGTGGTTGTGTCAGGTGAAACCCTGGGAAAGCCAGATTAAATTTTAAAAGAGCTTTTAATATATACTTCAAAAAAAGTTAAACTTAACCTTTTTTAACTGATAAAAGTTAAAAGTTGACAGCTGAAAAAATTAACCTGTTAAAGTTGTTGTTATCATTATTTATTGCATGTAAAGTTCAATGTTAGCAATTTCTTCAACATTTTAATGTTAATTTATCACTCAAACTGGCAATGGAGTGAGATGAATTGGGAACATCTGTTCTGAAACTTGTTAAGCATAATTAGTGGATCTGATTTAATTTAGAAGTATTTCCCATTTATTACCCATATATTTGCTTTCATTTCAGATTAGTAAAAATCTAAACTGATAGAAGGAAGATGCTGGATTAGAACAGTATATAGATCTACTTGTTTGGAATAATTTGATATACTTTTCTTTTTAAAGAAAGAAGTCAGAAGAAGTTGAAACTGGATGCCAGTTGAAAAGATATTACAGCCTTCCATTACATGGGACTCCAGCTGTTTATGTCAGTACAGTGCCATTGGAAATTCTTGAATGAACCCATTTTAGACAGTAAATGCAACATCTTCTTATAGCCTCCACACCCTGGAATGAAGACTTGAGAGGCATGAACTGTGGTGGAAAGGTTATGATTGATTGATTGATTTTTATTTATGGTCATAGACCAAACTGAACATATACAAATATACAAATGCACAACAATACTTAAAAGAAGCATTAAACATAATCACTCTTGTGAGATACCCTCTTACTGCATATTAAAACAATAAAATTAAAATATTAAAATTAAAAGAATTGTTTAATCATTACTTTTCAACAATCAATAGCTGCTGCAAAAAAGCTGGCTACTTTTATTGTGACCTGGGGGTTCCGGTCAGACAACAAATACTCTTAAGTAAAATAAATCCGATCTACCTGGGATTTTTATTAAAATCAAAGTAATAAAAATAACTCTAAAATCATGGTAGAAGGAACAATAAAATAACACGTGATGAATTGTTTCCACGTCCCCTGACCCACAAGGGCACAGATGCTCCCGGAAGGGCACCCTCTTAAATCTGCCTTCAAGGAGAGTAGAAGGCAGGACATTCAGCTTGGCTAATGTAAAAGCTTTCCTATATTTTGGGACTGATAAATTAAGTAATTTGAAAGGTTATAATTGATTAACTATAACTTGAGGCTCTGCAGCAATAAAACACACACACCCCTGATGTGGTGCAGGTATGCACAACTTGTAGAGACAGAGACAGAAAGACCCTCTGTGTCCCACCCTAGCTTGGCATCCACCACCATAAATTGTGTGATGAGAGCCTGACACTGCCCGCTCACCTTATTGGTGAACAGAGAAGTACTTGATTTGTTACCTGCCTAACTTCTTCAGGTGGGACACCCACACAAAGGTCTCCATCAAAGGTTTAAGTACATGGGCAGGTACTTTAAAGCCATATATCAGGGGAGGGTTACTTTTAAAGCTATATATCAGCTTATTAGTGGTGTTTGCAAACCTTGTGGGAGCTGCGTCTTTACCTGCCCCAAAACGTACATAATATATGACATCAGGTGTAGGACAGGTGGGTGTGTCTTGGCCAAAATGGCCTGGTGGGCTAAATGGGGAGCCTGTCTGGCCTAATTAGTTTCCCACTGCTGCCATATATGTTTCGGGGTCTGTGTACCTGAAGGAACACCTTCTTCCACATATGCCTCCCTGTGCATTGAGATTGCCATCAAAAGCCTTCCCCAGAGCCTCCCATTCTTCTGAGGTAAAGCAGGTGGTGACAAGGAAAAGAGCCTTTTTGGTTGTGGCACCCCATCTGTGGAATACGCTCTCTAGGGAACTATATATAGTGCTTACTCTTATGTCTTTCTGTCTCTCATGTCTTACTCTCATGTCTTTCTGGTGTGATTTTCAATTATCCCAAACATTTTAAGTGACAATTGAATTGTTTTAATAATTGTTTTAATTATATTTGCCTTCTCTGTTATTTTTCTACAGTTTAAATGTTTGTTTGTTTTTTAAACTAGACTGGTGTTCCTGTTTTTTTAAATGAAAAATAATTTTATTATCGTTTGTAAGATTTTTGTTTGACTGTATTCCACTGAGATAGAGCTTGGAAAAGTTACTTTTTTGAACTACAACTCCCATCAGACCCAGCCAGATGCTGGCTGGGGCTGATGGGAGTTGTAGTTCAAAAAAGTAACTTTTCCAAGCTCTGCTCTGGAGATATCTAATATATTCCAGATTGATAGACAGAAAGAAAGATGTGGGAAAATATGGTTCTTCAGTTTCTGCCATGCACAGCAATCCTAACTTCCAGATCTACTGGTAGCAGTAGCGGTAGGGAGGAATTAGGATTGTATGGAACTGTTCCTCCTCCAGTGTAGAAGCGTTCCACTATCAGGGCTGTCTAAGGCTGGTGTTGACTGACTTTAGCATAGTTACAGATTCAGTTTTAGCCACTCATTTTAAAAAAAATAGAATTCAGCAGGCATGATAGGGAGCATGATGTGTCCCTTTTTGAGTCCATGACAATTAAGGAATGAAGCTGAGGAAGGGCTAACCAGAGTCAGGGTTCATTTCAGTCAGTGGAGGCTGGTTGTCAGCACACTTGGATGAAACGGATTATTTGGATCCATACCAATCGGGTTTCAGGACTGGTCACGGAACTGAAACAGCCTTGGTCGCTCTGGTAGATGATTTGAGGAGGGCATTAGATAGGGGAGAATCCACCTATCTTGTCCTCCTCGATCTCTCAGTGGCTTTTGATACTGTCGACCACAGTATCCTTCTGCTTCGCCTGGAGAGATTGGGAATTGGAGGCACTGTATTACAGTGGTTCCATTCCTTTCTCTCCGATAGGTACCAACAGGTAGCATTGGGGGAGGAGGTTTCAGACCCTTGGCCTCTCAATTGTGGTGTGCCACAGGGCTCTATCCTCTCTCCCATGCTATTTAACATCTATATGAAGCCGCTGGGGGCAATCATCAGGAGATTTGGGCTGCAGTGTCATCAATATGCAGATGACACTCAGCTCTATCTCTCGTTTAAATCTTCACCAGAGTTGGCTGTGGAGACCTTGTCCAAGTGCCTGGAATCTGTGAGTGGATGGATGGGAAGGAACAAGCTGAAGTTGAACCCTGATAAGACCGAGGTACTACTTGTGGGGGACAAGAGAAGGTTGGGCGACATTGACCTGAAGTTCAATGGGGTGAGTCTACCCCTAAAGGACCAGGTCCGCAGCCTTGGGGTTGTGCTTGATTCCAGGCTGTCCATGGAGGCTCAGATTTCGGCAGTGAGCCGGGCAGCCTGGTACCAACTACACCTCATACGAAGGCTGCAACCCTACCTTCCTGTTCACCAGCTCCCACTAGTGGTACACGCCCTGGTCACCTCTCGTTTGGACTACTGTAATGCGCTCTACATGGGGATACCCTTGAAAACTGTCCGGAAATTACAACTGATACAAAATGCGGCAGCTCGACTACTTACGAATAGTCGCCGCCGAGATCACATCACACCAGTGTTGTTCGACCTACACTGGCTACCAGTTGTTTTCCGAGCCCAATTCAAGGTGTTGGTATTGACCTTTAAATCCCTACACGGTTCCGGCCCAGTTTATCTCATGGAGCGCCTTCAACGCCACCAATTATGCCGCCTGACAAGATCAGCCACACAGGGCCTTCTCTCAATCCCGCCAACAAAAACAGCCAGATTGGCGGGTACAAGAGAGAGGGCATTCTCAGTGGCGGCCCCCACTCTTTGGAACTCCCTCCCACAAGATCTCCGGCACGCCTCTTCTTTAAATGTGTTTCGGAAAGCCTTAAAGACCTGGCTCTTTCAGCAGGCCTTCGGGGTATCTGGGGAGGGTTAATTGTTATAACTGAAATGCCTCCTGCCCAGTTTTAATATTGTTGCTGCAGATGTGTTGTTTTTATATTGTATTACTGTATTTTATCAATTGTA
The DNA here is from genome assembly GCF_030035675.1 of Rhineura floridana. Lineage (NCBI taxonomy): Eukaryota > Metazoa > Chordata > Lepidosauria > Squamata > Rhineuridae > Rhineura > Rhineura floridana. The sequence goes on from NC_084488.1 coordinate 89,432,994, forward strand.
TTTTAACAATTTTGTAAGTCGCCTAGAGTGGCCATTGGCCAGATAGGCGACGAAGAAATTAAATTTATTATTATTATTATTATTATTGGTGAAGTCAAAGGGAGGCTGCCCCAAATGGGGTGTTGCCCCACTAAGCTCAGTCTACTCTCAGCCTGCATGCTTCCTTACAACCAGTCTAAGGGGTGGTCCTGGCTTCAGTCCTCTCCTCCCTAGTCTCAGCATTGTCTTCGTAGACCTCAGCAGGGAGGAGAAGGAGGACAAAACCAGGATTAGTTGGCTCCACCTGCATTTAGCTCTGGCTCCACCTACTGTCTTTGTTTAAAGTGAAACATTGATATATCAGCACTGTTTACATCACTTGATCATATAATATGGGATAAGTTCTATAATTTACCACCTTAAAGAGTAGCAAAGAAACAGTCCATCAAAAAACATAATGTAACTGTCAGTAATTGAAAGTGGTTTGTTTAAAACTGGAAATAAAAAAAATCCATGTAAGAGTGCATGCAAACCTATAGAAATCATTTTAAGTATTTGATAAAAGAACAGGCCAAGTGACCTAACCTGGGCCCCCAATCTGGGGCCCCTGAATCACCCTCTCCCCCCACGCGAGGCCAACCTGGGGACCACCCACCACAGATCTGACTGCTGATAAATTCCGGATGTTTAATTAGGGGTTTTAACCCAAATGACATGGTGTCTCCTCTTCCTCTGTCCCAAATGAGATTAGGAGGGTTCAGTCCAGTGGGCTGCTGCACCTTTGTGAGCACCTTGCCTTCAGATTGGCATGCTGTGCATGTAAACGTCAGATTCCTGTTCAGGAGATGGTGTAGGACACTAGATTTTGTTGTTCTTCACCATCTTCCTCCTCTGAACAAATGATTAGATTTAGGACAAAGGGAAGTGCTTCTTCACTCTGCATATAGTAAATGTACGTAGTGAGAGATGGCAACTTACTTGACTTTAAAAGGGGATTAGACAAATTCATGGAGAAGGCTATCAGTGCCGTGATAACTATATATTACCTCCAGCATCAGAGGCGCCAAGCCTCTGAATGCCATTTATTGGATAACACAAAGAGATGTGAGCTACTACACTCATGCCTTGCTTGTGGGCTTCCCATATGCATTTGGTTGGCCACTGTGGGAAACAGGATGCTGAACTAGATTGGCATTTGGTCTGATCCAGCAGGGCTCTTCTTACATTCATATTAGAGCTTTCACCAATGACATGTATCAGGTTTGCTGGACATGCAGCTCTCCCTGATTATGCTTTTAAATAGACAAAATAATAATGCATGAACTGAAAAAACAACCATATGGTTTTTATTGACATAGGATGTTTTAATCACACTGCTAGAAATGTTTTTTTTAAAAAAACAACCAGCTAATCCTTTAGAAACATGATACAGAATGCCTCATCTTTGTTCTAGGTGTAGCAAAAGTAGGTATGAATTCATTCCAAGGTTGCTTCTTTTTTGCAGTGCCAAGTCCAGACTGCAACACAGCTAAAATTCTAGTTTCCCAAGGCTTGCACAGCTGTACTTTAGCTTCAGGTTTCTAAAGGTTAGAAGTCAAGCCATTAATCAATTTGATATAATTCACAGTCTCTTGAGAGGAAAAAAGAAAAGAGAAGGGGAAAAAACAACAAGGAAACAAGTCATGTTTTTCTGTACATGACAGACCACACCACATGATATAAGTCAGCATGCTCATGGCTGTGGCATGATCTTGTTAGGGTTCTTCATAATTGCTGGTCTTTCATACATGCTGCAATGGCATCTCAAACTGATAACTCAACATCAGTGTGGCAAATGTCTTGAAAAACCAACCACAATTCCTTTTACAGCTGTGAAGTTGGTACAGCTGAGACTAACCTTTTGTGCCATCAACTCTGATCCTACAGGAATGGCATAAAATTTGACTGTGTGTGTGAAGTTTTGACGCAGAATAAACACCTGTTTGCTCTCCTTCATAAAACCAGAAAATGCATTCTGAAATACAGGAATAGCTCTTAAATTAAGGGTGTGTGTGTTACACTGTTTCTGTTTTGCTCTTCATTTTAGTGAGGCATCATTAAACTGTTTTCTGTTCATACAAAACAACTGGACAAAATACCACATTGATATGAATTTCTATACATAAAATGAAATCGCCCATCAGTGCCAGTTAACTATTAAAATGTAACATAACATATGCCTATCTGATAGGGATGGGTGAATCTGTCAGTTTCAATTTCTCTTAGTTTCTCATTGTTCCAGTCTTAGGTACAGTTGTACACATTTCCACATCAGTTTGTACTTTTTAAAATAAAAGCCTCATGAAAATTCATCAGCATTTTTGTGAGAGCTTCTTCTATAAACACATTTTTGTAAAGCAATTTCTCCCAATACAATGCATTTTTATATGTTATTTTCACTAATATGTGCATTTATATGCACACTTGACCCAAGCATATGCATTTTTGTGGACATCACTTGCTGGAGAACTGCATTGCAAAATGTGGGGAACTGTGAAATTTGAAGGATGGTCGAGTTTTGGTTTGTGTATTGTTTTGGGAAGTGCAAATGAGAAAAGTTTGCTTTTGGATGCCAACTGAATTGAATTTCTCCTCTATCCATAGTATCTTATATGATAGTCGTTTTCATCAGTAAATTATTTGCATTAGTTTATTTAACAGCATTTTCAAATTGCCCATTAACAAAAGTTCTCTGGATGGTTCACTCAAAAGTTGAAACCATGAAGTATAAAAAAGAATGCAGAGATATAATTTTAAAATAGTTGTGGTGTCATTATATGCATGATATTTTAAGGTGTTTTTCTGAGTCCTGTGTATTAGAGGATCACTGTTGTAGCTGTGTAAAAGTGTGACTAGGGACTGGCACTATTCTAATGTTCCCTGATGTTAGATTACATGGTCCTTCAGGTTTTATGAATTGCTGTTAACTGATGAACTGTTCTGTACTACACTACTTTTTCCATGGTAGATATTAGTTTTCCTGATTATTCACAGAACAACTACTGCTGAATGTTGCTGCCCTAATTTACTCCTAATTAGGAATTCAAAGGCTGAAGATGAATTGTTTATGGGGTGAACTAATTCTCCAAAGACTGGTTTCTTTACATATGCACTTTACAGATACACCCTAATCTTGTAAAGATGATTTGCATATGAAGTTCATTTTTAAGCTCAGGCTTACTGTAAAATGAATTCATTTATTGCTTCTAATGATTGTGCTGCTGCTTTAAAGAGCAAAGCAAGAGAGAATCCAGTGATCCAGTCAATCAAAGTGTTTTGCTGAAAATCAGAATAAGGGGACAGAGACAGTGAGAGAGTGTCTTAATAGCTTTTTATTATGTTTTCACTGAGGAATCAATGAATGAATTAAACTTGTCTTAGGCTCACTACATTTCTACTAATCTATGGTTAGTTAAACATCAGTGCACAGCCTAAGATTATGTGGAATGATGCCCAACCAACATGAAATATGTATTTATTATTTAGCAAAATAATTTATTAGCTGCCATCTCAATGATTATGAAATAAAAACAATAACCCACAAAACCAGAGATCAGTCAAAAGAGATGCATGTGGCACCCTTCTGGAAGGCCAATAACGCAGGGGAATGTTAGATCTCAGTAGGAATATAATTTCACAGCCTTGGTGTGATGCAAAGGCCCTCATCATTATCACAGGCCATTATGTATCGGCTTTATGCTAATGTGCAACTGATTTGTGGGTTTGAGAGTCCAGACCAACTGAATGCATGTGAGATTTTGCTACTTGAGGCTCAGACCATTTATGGGATAGAGCAGGGGTTCCCAAACTGTGGTCCACAAGCTTCGTTCAGATGGTCGATGGCATGTCTGTGAAGAAAACATACAATGTGAAACCTATAGAATTCTATGGAATTCAAACTGTAATACAATAATATACAATATAAGAAATAAAAGAAGCAATCCAATCCAATGAAAAGTCATGCAACATCTAGCACAATGCATTATAACTGCTACAACAGGCAGAAAAAATAAACAACTGGTCCACCAAGACCCTCAGTAATTTTAAAGTGGACAGTGGGGGAAAAGGTTTGGGAACCACTGGAATAGAGCGTTCCTGTTGTGATGGTGGCCTGATAGGGTGTTACCATTGTCCCTACATACAGTCATCATTTTAATGAATTGACCATGTACATGCAGAATGTTTACAGCTTGGGGAAGGGCCATAACTTAGTGCCAGACAACATGCATTGCATGCACAATGCCCCAGATTCATCCTCCAATAGCTCCAGGTATGGTTGGGAAAGATCTCTGTCTGAAACCCTGGAGAGCCGTTTTCAGACAGTGTTGACAATACTGAACTGGATGGATCAAAAGTCTTAAAAAGTATCATGACAAGGAGGCCACAAAGAAGGTGTCTAGCAAACACAACATTAGTGCAAACCGTTTACAGAAGGAAAAATCATACAGCAAGTTGCTGCTTGCAATGCAGAACTGAAACTAACAGTGCCTGAAAGCTGACTCAGGCAGTTTCTGGGATGGCAAGCCAGGACAGCCAATACATTACAGCTCTGACTTGGTATAATGGAGATTCCTGTGTTCCTATGCTCCTTACTATTGGTTTGTAAATGGTGAAATCAATGGTAAAGTTTAGGGCAAGACCCAACAAAGTTATGTTGGGGGGGTAGTGGCTGGGGAAATGCGGGGGAGAGGAAGGATGTAAATTCCTTCATCTTTGAGAAGAAGTCAAAAGATTAGATCTTACCCAAAACCATGAGCAGAGAAGATCACAGAAGCCTTAAGTACATTCATAATCAAAATGAAGATTATGTTTATGTCTTTTGAATGAAGTATGTTCCCTTTTTGATATTTATACAGAATGAATTACTACTAGAAACCAGGCAAAGGTTGCTAGCAAATAACTGAGCAGTTATTTAGCTTTCACTTGGATTCTACTCCTGCCACAATATGCCTTCTTGGCATGCCAGTAAAGGAGGGAGAAGTATTGGACAAACACCCTAGAAATGGAGAGAGAATTCAGCTTCAGGGTAAGGAGGAAATTGTTTGTTCACAATCTCCTACTCTGTTAAAGATATCGGATCTTCTCCCACCAAAATTTGAAGACTTCCTGGTCAATTTTATATTGAGCAGAAAGGGCAGTAAGGATCAGTGCACCCTTGGGTTTTCAAGCCAATAATCTTTTGGATCAATACTCTTACAAGCATGTTCTTGTCCAACTGCCAGCTGCCCGCAAGGCCACAAAGGACAACACAATCTAATCAACCAAAGTTGACTTGCACTAATTCCATGTTAATGAAGCTTTCTTTGCCTTGCCTTGTCTGTTCAGTAGCAGACAACAGATAATCTATGCACCTTGAATCATGTTCTTTGGGGATAAAATCAGAAATCTTCTCGAATTGGTACTTTGAAGAATTCATGCCTTCAGAAAGCAATACAGCAATCCTTTAAGGGGCTGACAGCAATTTATCAGTTCTTTTCGAAAACCAGCAGGGTTATTTAGCACCAGACAACTTGCTCTGCCACCTCTGCTCCTATCTTGATCACATCAATGGTATGTAGTATTGCTGATCTCTATGTATGGATGTGAAAGTTGGACAATGAAAAAAGTGGATAAGAGAAAAATCAACTCATTTGAAATGTGGTGTTGTAGGAGAGCTTTGCGGGTATGATAGACTGCAAAAAAGACAAATAATTGGGTGTTAGAACAAATTAAACCAGAACTATCACTAGAAGCTAAAATGATGAAACTGAGGTTATCGTACATTGGACACATAATGAAAAGACATGATTCACTAGAAAAGACAATAATGCTGAGAAAAACAGAAGGGAGTAGAAAAGGAAGAAGGCCAAACAAGAGATAGATTGATTCCATAAAGGAAGCCACAGACCTGAATTTACAAGATTGAACAGGGTGGTTTATAACAGGTGCTATTGGAGGCCACTGATTCATAGGGTCACCATAAGTTGAAATCGACTTGAAGGCACATAACAGGAGCCTTAGTGCTGTGTACACATGTGTACACACACACACAAGAGAGATTTTCACTTTTGCAAAGGGACCACAGTTCAGTGGTAGACCACATGCTTTCCATGCAGAAAGTCCCAGGAGCATTCCTTCGTATCTCCATTTTTAATTAGTTAGAAGGGGATGGGAAAGATCTTTTACAGACACCCACTGCCAATCAGAGTAGGCAATATTGGTCGATGTGGACAAATTGTCTGATTTAGCATTGGCTCCTGTGTTGATGTTGAAACTCTAAAGGGTTAGTTTTTCTTATGAAAGTGAAACTGAAAGTCTCCCTTATTTATTATGTATTAATTAAATTTATATGCCACCCTTCCTCCCTTTGTTAGTTTTTAGGCCTTCTCTTTCAGTCAATTGTATCAGTAGAAAAACCTGCTTTGTTTGTAATTTGTTTAAAGTTTGTATTAAAATAATTAAAAAAAGAAATCTTCTGGAGTCCTCATTTCAGCCAAATCTGTTCCGTTGGGACCTAGGTCTTCAACAGTTCGTGACAGTTAAACTGAAATTAAATCAGTATAAGTTTGTAGCGTGGCTGTGCCCACACAAGGATGCCACAAAATACATACCTATTACTAATATTCTTTCTCTCACAAACAAATACATCCCTGTACATTTTCTCCCTTTCTTTATCATCAGTACAGGGAGCTTGCAAGCATTCATAGCCTCCAAACTCTGAGCTGAGCTCTTATTATCCACCGGCCCCATTGGTTGAGCAATCCAACTTGTTGGAGACTGATGGCAGCAAAGCTGGCAGAGGCAGAGCTGGTGGAAGGGGTCACCACATCCAGCTGCCACACGGAGGCCTCATGCAGGGGATGATGCTGGCTGTTCATGTTTCCTTTCACCACCCCTTTCCCCCGTGTGCTGGCTACTGCAATGGAGGGCTGTGGGAGGGAGCCAAACGGAACCTGGATATCACTCAAGTCCCCCCCCTCAACCCCTCCTCCAACACAGCCCTAGAACACCCCTTTTGCAGGCCTTCCGGTGGTTCTCCTTACACTGAGCTGGGCTTCCCCAGCAGACCTCTGGTTGAGCCAAGATGAGGGGCTTATGCCAGTGTAGCCCAGTATAGCCTAGCTGAGCCAGGACCCAGCCAGATGTTTGCCATGTCCAACTCACCTCAGCCCAGAGTAAATAGCAGTTGGATTGTGCCCCTGGTCACTGAGCCAAATTGGAGCATCAACACAGGATGCACAGGTTACAAAACCCAAGGTGAAATTTGGGTGCTACATGATCATCCCACTGGGCATGTAAGAACTACACTTGAGTGCATGGTTTGGTGGTAAAACATTGAATCAGGACCTGGAGAAAATCCTATAAAGACACACCTTCACTCACAAGTAGGGATGGAAGGATCTGTCAGTTTCAGTTCTTTCAGTTTCTCATTTTTTCTTAATCGTAAATTTAGTTCTCCACATTTCTGCAGCAATTTCTGATTTTTTAAAATTAAAAATCCTCATGAAAATCCTTCAGCATTTTTGTATGCAATTTCTCCTAGTATAATGCATTTTATGTTGTTTTCACTCATGTATTCATTTTTATGCACATCTTCCCCTAATATATGCATTTTTGTAAATATTATTTGGTAGGAACTGCATTGCAAAATTTGTAGAGACGGCTTTGTTTCGGTTCCCCCATTGTTTCAGAAAGTTAGAATTTGATAGATTCAGCTTCAAATGCAAACTGAGTTGAGTTTCTCTGCCAACCCTACTTACAAGTAGGTTCACATTTCCGGACAAAATGATTTTTCATGCTCTTGCCCTAGAAAATCCCCGATTATGGTTGCTGTTTTCAGATGGAATTCAATCACATACTGGAAAATTCAGGTTGTGCAATTAAAGCTCATCTGGAGTTTTCATGCAACAAACCCACTTTCCCAAAAGACTGGACTTTTTTCTTAATTAGGAAAGTGAATGGAAAATAAAATGAAAGAGTGAGATAACACTTGCTTTGTTGCAACGTTGTCTAGTCTCCCCAAAAACAAATCAGAGTGAATGCTTATTAAATAGCCAGCACAATATAATCTCTCTGCAAACTGATTAGGATGAATGCTCCATGGACAGGTTGTGTGGATTGTGCCTTTGTTCCTAAGAAATCACATTCTCTGTTGAGATGAGGCTGGGACTAGTTCAAGACCAAGGTGGGCCATGGATGAGTGGAACGGAGGGGCAAGATGGAAAATGGGAGGTGATCTAACTCGACTCACAAGTCTGAGATTCTTCACTATTGTTATAAGGATTTGGCTCACATGTTACACTAATAAACATACACAACTGATAATCCAACCATCAGTATGGTGATTTATTAAAGCTGTATTTCTGAGCAATATAAACATGGAAGCAAATATAAAGCTGTCAGCTTGTACACTGAGGAAACTTTATCAGCTCATGTCTCCACCTGAAGCAAAGCGTGGTGGCCTCTGCAGTAATTAATCTGAGTTGAAAGTTTCAGTCCATCTATCTTCCTCACACTCTGGCAAAAAAATGTTATGTAAAAACAAACACTGACTTCATGTCTGTTTTGTCATCAAAGTACCTCTAATATGATAGATGTATCACTAAGTATATGGGCAACTCTGCTTTGACAGGAATACTGTGCTCTACTTGAAGTACTACGGCTGGGCATTTTGCATGCACCCAAAGCATCAAATAAAGCTTTTGGGTAAGGGTGCAAAATGTTCCAAATCTGGGCAGTGAAGCTTCAAAAGACAAAGAAAAGTTTCCACACTTTCGTATTGCATGTAAATATGTATGCAGCTGTAAAATACATACAGGGAATGCAATGCCTTAGTAATGCGTGGTGTGTGCTAGATTTGCCACCACAAATGGCACCCTTATGTTGAACTTCTCCCTGTCCCAAAACTGGTAGAAAAACTCACTACATGATGTGGCAGATGATCCAATGAATTGGGAACAGGAAAACTGATAATGTCATTACATTCTCTAATGTGGGGTTCACCAACGCAAGGCCCACAGGTGCCAGTGTGCCTGCCAGTATGGCACCCATGTCTCAGTGAACATCCCCTCAAAAATCCACAGTGCAGAAGAGACAGTTTGCTCTTCCTGCTCAGTTCCTGTTTGCACTGGCTTAGCCTCTCCTGCATTAAACACGCCTCCTTAAAATGCCCACATTTTGTTGGATGTCATGATTGGACACCCATCCTCCCTCCATTCTGAACTGAGGAGGGGGCAAAGAGTTTCCCTTTGTGAGTGAAAGTGGTTGATGCAGGTGTCTTCCTTACCCCCACTGATTGGGAGGCATGCCCACACCATTTTATGGTCTGGTCCCCTTTTCTCTGGTCTTTTAGATGTGGTAGCAGTTTTGCATTATCCCTCAGCAGCCATTTTTGACTGACAGCCACAGCACTTTAAGAAATGCTCCTCTCCCACCTCACACACACCTGGACACAAGAGAGGGTTTTATATATGTGAATGGGGGACAACAATTATACACAACATTGACAAGGAGAAACAATTGACCCAAATAGAGAAGATGCTCACTAAATAATAATTTGTTCAGCTAGGTAGTCGCAGAGCTTGGAAAAGTTACTTTTTTGAACTATAACTCCCATCAGCCCCAGCCAGCATGGCCACTGGGTTGGGCTGATGGGAGTTGTAGTTCAAAAAAGTAACTTTTCCAAGCTCTGGTATAATTCAAAGTGATCAATGTGAGTTTCACTCAGGGCAAGATATCAACATTAAAGAACTATGTAGTTCTTAAAAGCACCTGGCTTCTAATTTCACAGCCAGTAATGAGAACTTCTGTTACATGCCAACTAGGGCTGGTGGGAGTTAAGTCCAACAACATCCAGAGGGCCACACGTTCCCCATACTTGCAATAAGAGGCTTAACATTAATGAACATTTTTTGCAGGCACTTATAGGCAACAGGCTTGGGATGCCTGATTTGCTGACTGTTCACGTGCACAATGATGAAAAATATTTTTTTTACTCCAAGTCAGAAAAGTTACAGAGGAAAAGATACTTGATTCATGTATTCATACTAGGAGCTGTGCCCTTGCTCGCTTCGCTTGGCAACCCCCACCAATCTAACCACGGTAATCTCCTAGAGTTTCCCCTTCCCACCTCATTCAACTACTAAGCTCTTTTCACCTTCCCAACCCCATTTCTGAAGCCACTTCTATCTTTTATTTTGCAGCCCCACTTTGCACCTGTTTTCACATTCACCCCTATGTCCATGCCTCCTGCAACCCCCTTTGAAGCCACCGCTATTCTTCAGCCTGTTTTGTACCCCTGTTTTCATCTCCTCCCATACCCATGCCTTCTACCCCCTCCTTTTTTACAACCCCTTCCCTCCCCCATCAGTTGGAGGAACAGTGAGAAAAAGTGTTGGCTTTAAACAACAGAAGGGGTTTGAATAGAGTAAGAAGGGAGTTGGGAAAGGCTCTGAAAAATTTACCTATGTAACCTTTTTGGTGTTAGCTTTTGTTAGTACCCACATCTGCAATTTCTGTTTGCTAAAACTTTTTTTAAAAAACCAACCCTCAATGTTCATTCCTTCCCAGTCTATTCAGACCTCTCCTGCTGTTTTACATTACTCTGTCTCTACTGCTTTGCATGAGAAGGTCTCGGTATTTTAAAGTTTGCTTTTATGATGTTTTTGAGTGCTTTTGTTTGCCACCCTGGGCTCCTACTAGGAGGAAAGGCAGGATATAAATCTAATTTTGTTGTTGTTGTTATGTGCCTCCAAGTCGACTACAACTTATGGCGACCCTATGAATCAGTGACCTCCAAGAGCATCTGTCATGAACCACCCTCTTCAGATCTGGTAAGTTCAGGTCTGTGGCTTCCTTTATGGAATCAATCTATCTCTTGTTTGGCCTTCCTCTTTTTCTACTCCCTTCTGTTTTTCCCAGCATTATTATCTTTTCTAATGAATCATGTCTTCTCATGATGTGTCCAAAGTATGATAATCTCAGTTTCATCATTTTAGCTTCTAGTGATAGTTCTGGTTTAATTTGTTCTAACACCCAATTATTTGTCTTTTTCACAGTCCATGGTATCCGCAAAGCTCTTCTCCAACACCACATTTTGAAAAAAAGCTGGATGGAGAGGGAAGATGGCTGCCACATAAGAACTACTACTGGACTGCTCATGTTGTTTGCAAGAAACAATTAACTTCCCCTTCAATTATAAAGTCGTCTAGCATTCTGTCAGTCCTTGACAGATTATCTGCTTATCTATCTGGGTTGGTCGTCCTTCAGTTTTTTAACTTCTGAGTTCCGTGTGGCTTTCCGCAGGCAGACCTCGTTGACTGCAGTAGAGTGGTTTGCCTGTCTCGGTTGGCTATTCCAAGGTCTGTTTTCTCCGCCTTCGGGTTGTGTCGGACGATATTCCAGCTTGTTTTGCCAGTGGTGGGGATTTGGAGACTATTCCCGAATTGTCCCGACTGTTTGACTGTTTATTTGTTATTTGTTTGATTGCCAATGAATGCTGGCAGGTGATGGAATCTGCTGGCTAGGATCAGTAGCCTTACAGTGGCAGGACTGAGTTTCGCACAAATCAAGCTCTGGACTAAAAGCAAGCAAGCTGTTTCCTGGGAAACTTAAGTTTAGGTGTAATGGTTCTTACTAGAGTAGGATATAAACAACTTGGACTGGTTCCCATGACGGATGATATTTCGGCAGTTATTAAAAATTATAACCAACGTAAAATCATGGATTTTTTTGGTCCTGATCTAAATTCCTTGTCTGCTATGGGACCGTTGGACTCAATGGTAGCTGATGGTAACGATTGCTTAGACTGGTCCATGGGACTGCAATGCCTGATGAAACCATCGATTGGGGACACTATAAGGGCTGGCGAGTGCTCTTTGGCTGTGGAATTGGAGCATGCTAACTTTTCAACTGTGAACCTTTGGCAGGTCTGCAGCCCTGCTCAGTCGCAAGTATATGGATGCTCTGTGAGCATTACTCTGCCTTGCCCTGAAAAGTCCTTGAGCGCTAATTGTTCACCCTCTTCAACTCAGCCCTATCTATCCTCTCCTCAACAGGCACCAACTCATAAAGGACCTCATTATGAAGAAATTGAAACTGATTCCAATATGGTTGCTAAACTTTTCAATTCCCAGTTGGACTTAATTAAAAGTCTATTTATAAATTGGACAGAGGACCTGTCACAGATTAAGAACCTTCTTACGGAGTGTATGGGTCAGTTGTCAATAATAACGGATTCAATATTACCTTGCTTAAGGGGCTCCGCCCAGCCTCCCCTTACTACTGTGTTAAAGGCTGAGACGGATCTTAAGCCTCGGGTCAACAGGATTCTCAGCCCCATACATGAACTCAGCTCTACAGCTGGTTTGCCTGTGGGTGTAATCCATCAGCTGGGTGGCCAATCCTCAAACATGACTAAGCCGACTAGCCTAAATCATATTCATAGCAAGTGTAGTAATAACGCTGGGGTTTCAATTAAAAAGCGCGTAAAATGTAAAAATATCAAGGCTCAAACAAATTTAAAAAAGAAAACGAAAAATTTAAAAGCTGCCAGTAGTTCCAGAAAGGGCTCCAAAATGAATTTTAATATACTTTTCAAGTTACTGGAATGTGAGGAGACTGGTCAATCAGGGCAAATGAACACAAGAAACAACAAAGCCAAATCCATTAAGACAGATCATGAACGGATCCTCCTGCAGCACCGCCCTGAAGCTTTGCCCCCCGATGACAATGAAACATCTCCCCCGGGCACCTGACAATTCTGCAACCGATGACCAGGGGTGATGTCTTCCAAAATAAAGCTCCAGCTCGTGAGTATCATGAGGGCTTTCAGTTACTAACTTTGGAAAGCAAAAGGTGGTGTCTCCAGCTAGAAAGTAGGGTTTTGGTCTTTTCCAATTACCCTAAACCATATGGCTGGTTGTCACAGCGGGATCGTAAAATACATCTATTGAAGTTACTGTCATCTACGGTCAAGTCCCCCCTGAAACTTGATGCTTTTAAGAAGATTGTATATCTTTTTTACAATTTTAAAATGGCTCGTGCCATGGTAACGTTTGCCTCAGCCTCTATTGTGGACCTAGTTTATTTGTGTAAGGAGGTGTTCCTAACTAGAGGAATAGAGGTCAAAAGATACTTTAGAGACATTTCTCTCCCTGTGCTTTTGGTTACACATAGCTTGGGGAAATGCGCTGTGCCCCCAATTTTGAATATGAGGAAGTCCTATACAGGAGTCTCTGTACCTTGTGCTAGTCCTTTTTTTGGATTTACCAGCAGGCAATTCTGGATTAGATAATGTAGGGTTGTTGAATTCCAGGATTAAGCAAGGCAGAGGGGGCCACTTAGAGAGTGAGAAGGTCCCTGGGTTTGGGAATTTTTACCCAGAAGAATGTCTACTTATCAACAGCTTTGGGGCCCTTCCCGAGCAGGAACAACGTGAGATTCTGTCATGGCTGTCATCCTTGAAAGCTACTCTCATGAACGTGTCTAACCTTGGCAGCGAGCTGAAACAGAATGTTTCTTGTCGGACAGTGTCAGATAAGAAGGTTGATTTGAATTTTATTTCTTCTGAGAATTCCCTGGGGCAAGAGCCTAGGAACTCAAGATTAAACCAGCTTAGTTGCCTAGCTCGGAGCAATCCATTCTCTATTGAATGTCATAATAAAACTCTGCTGGGGTATCGTGCTTTAAGTCCAGAAATAATTATAAAACACCCATCAAAGTTCCCATCAAATAGCGATGCTCTGAGTACATCTAAAGGAGAGAATTTATTGTTGTCATCCCAATTGTCAGCATCTAAAACAACTGAGGAATTACAACATTTTCGCTTCTCGGCCTTTTGGCTAAGATCAAGTGTAGTGTAGTACAACATTTTCTGGCTCACTATGAATACCCAAACCTGGAGCCGAAATCCTTTGATTGGCTGGCCGCAGTTTTTGGACCCTCATGAGTGCAGCTATGAGTGTAGCTCACTAGCTCATAACAACTGCTCCTCTGTATCTATTGTTCAATCTCCAGTTTCCTATGTTCTCCCTGATAACTGCTGTGTTTTGAAGGCCTCTCAAGCCTCAATGGATAAAACTGAAGTTAGACTGACTATGTCCATCATCTGACCCCCATCTGTTAAAAATTCTTTCCTGGATTATTGCGGGATGGAAATCTAAAGGTTGGGATTCAATTTTTTTGGCGTATCTGAGGAATTACGATGTCATCCTGCTCCAGGAGACGTGGTGTGGCGATCATATTTACATAGATGGGTTTGTGTCACTTTGCATTCCTGCTCTCCCAGGTAAGGGCAAGGGTAGAGCCAGACAAGGTCTGTGCACCTTGGTTTCTTCCTCGTTGGATGCTAAAGTAACAGAGCTTTCAGCTTTTGATTCTCAAGACAATGACTCCACGGTGTTGATACTGCTTATAGAGTTGAGGTCGCTACAGTTATCTCTACTCTTCTTTAATATCTATTTTTCTCCAACATCAAACAGGGAGGTTGTTTTGTCGAACTGGCTTAAACTTGACTCCTTGTATGCTTACTGGACGTCCAACTGTACCGATGCTTTCCCAGTCCTGGCCGGTGACTTTAATGCAAGGACAGGAACCTATCTGGAGGATGCCCTGTCGACCGGGTTCCTCACCAATGTTGACAGGAAACATCTAAGGTGTAATGCTCGCCATTCAAAAGATCATCATTTAAATCTAGTGGGAATCGGTCTCCTTCAATTTCTTTTTAAATTTGATCTGTGTATTTTAAATGACTCGAGTGCAGGTGATGACTGGGGAGAGTTTACCTTCATTTCTTCCCGTGGGTCGAGTGTGGTAGATTATATCATTATACCCAAGGTGAGGAAATATGTGGGTTACCTATTTAGAGTCGCAGTTCAATCCGACAGTGACCATTTGCCCTTGGAATTTTCCCTCCCAATTTTCGGGGACGCCCAATTATATAAACCACCTATGGTACACCTAAATTTATTACCATTGACCGGCTATAACAAGATAAAGTGGTCCCCCAAGACGGGCCAGGTATTTCTTAATTTTATTGAACTACCTCACACAAGATTACTAGTGAGCCAACTGAATTTGATTAGTGTCCCCGCCTTGGGTGTGGCCATTTATGAGGAATTGATTCAGGGAGTAAATGCTTTATTTCCTACCATTTCTCCCTCTAATGCTGGTCACTTGACAGACAGACATAACAGCTGGTTTGATACAGAATGTAGGGGCCCTAAGGAAAAAAATTCGCTCTGCCTATTGTCGCTATCATAGTTACAATGAACGTCAACTCCCGCATTCTTATTATGTACTCCGTAAAGAGTACAAGAAACTTATAGTTAGAAAGAAACATGAGGCTGTCCGGGAATCGTGGCGAATGCTTACAGCTGCAACTGTCACATGTAGTTCTAAGTCCTTTTGGCAGATAGTTACTGGAGGTCTGACTAGCCATAGGGGCAGTCCGGATTGTTTTATACCAGCTGTTATCTGGGAGGAACATTTCCGGGCTGTGTTTAATAATGCTGACTCTTTAAGTTCTTATTCTGCTTTTTCTCTTCCATCTGATACCCCTGAGTGGCCCCCAGTTGACTCTAACACCATTGTTGATTTACTAACACAACTTAAGTCGGGTAAGGCCTCCGGTCCAGATGGCATTCCCCCGGAGTTGCTGAAATGCAACATTAGCTGGTGGGCCCCTATGTTGACCTCTCTTTTTATGCTAATTAATAACTCTGGAACGATCCCAGCATCTTGGCTGAGAGCGTATATTATTCCAATTTATAAGAACGGCGCAAAAAATGATCCGAGCAATTACCAGCCTATTAGTTTGCTCTCAGTGGTGGGTAAGATCTACGCCAGCTATTTAGGCTCCAAGCTGAAACAGTGGTTCAGTACCAACAACATTCTGGGTGAAGAGCAGATTGGATTCAAACTGGGTCACTCTACTCTTGACCACTGCTTGGTTCTAGCTCAGCTGGTGTATAAATACTCTAAGCCTCGTGGAGGCAAATTGTTTGTTGCCTTTATAGATTTGAAGTCAGCTTTTGACTCTATCTCATGTGGTCTTTTGTGGAGTGAATTAGAATCTCTCTTTATTGACAAGAGACTTCTGTTTTTGATTTCAGCACTATACCATAACACCTCGATTCAAGTCCGTTGTAATCATCGTGGTAATCTCTCTCGAGAAATATGTTCCTCCCAAGGAGTCAGGCAAGGATGCGTTTTAGCACAGACCCTATTCAACTTATACTTGGCTGACCTTCCTTTTGCCTTGCAAGAGATACAATCTCACCCTCCCAAACTAGGTAATGATAAAGTCAATATTCTGCTTTATGCTGATGATGCGGTTCTTATATCCCAAATCCAGCTGGGTTTAAAAAGATCACTCTCAGGTTTTGCGGAGTATTGTAAAAACAATTTTCTAACTATTAATCATATAAAATCTAAAGTTATCGTGTTCCCTAAGAGGAAGGTCAGAGTTCCTTGGTACCTTGTCTCAGGTAGATTCCTTTAAATATCTGAGGATCTGGTTCCAAGAGATGGGCAATTGGAAATCCCAAGCAAATTATATCAAAGTTAAAGCCCGGAAAAATTTGGGAGCTTTAACACGGTTCTATTTCATTAAAGGAGGGAAATTTGTTCCGGCAGCAATACGTATCATCAGAGTTAAAATTATTCCTATGCTGTTGTATGGGTCCCCAATATGGATTCCATATTTTAAGGGGCACTTGGAGGGTCCTCTTCATGCCTTTTTAAGATCTATCCTCGGTGTCCCCAGATGTGTCTCTGGGGCCACTCTTATGCTAGAAGTTGGTTTAAGTTCCTTAAATTGTCTAGCTTGGCTTTATACCATCTATTACTGGCTACGGTGTTTCTCTAAGCTCACTCAAGAGTCCTATGCACATCAGATCTTAAGACTCTTCTAGCACATCCTGGCCGAAATTGGTTTCAGAGAAAATTGTTTCGGTAGGTCTTTCCCCAGTAGATTTGTTAAATATCTATTTGTTAATATAGTCAAGGCAATGGTGAAATGTCGCCTATTGGATATAGATAACCAAGAGCTTTCTATAGCAGCTTCTGGCCCATGTTCTCCTTGGGTGTTAGGCCTGGTCGTAACCCCTAGTAAAGATGGGATGCGATACTTATATTGGCTTACTGTTCCCAAGTACAGGCGGGCCTATTCGTTGGCTTGCTTTGAAGCTCTACCCTCGAAACTATTGGATGGCAGATATGATAAGACCCCAATAACTTTTAGGTACTGTCCCTGTGATACAAATGAGGTGGAGACGGTTTCGCATGTTCTTTTTAAATGTAAATTTTATGAGGGAGTTAGAAATGACCTTTTAATTCCTATCCTTTTAAACATACCAGGTTGTTTGCCTAGTGCACTGTTAACAATTCTTCTTCAGGGCTCTGACGAAGCAACTACCTTATCAGTGGCTAAATTTTTAAACCAGACCATGATGATTAGGAAGGATATGACTAGGTCGAGGTCCCGACCTTACTGAGTCCATGGTTTATATATTGTTGTTAATTGACCTTCTTCTTATCTGTTTATATTTGCTGTACCTTGTTCGTTTGCGATGGTCTGTAGACTTGCAATAAAAATGTTTGTTTGTTTGTTTCAACATCACATTTCAAATGAGTTGATTTTTCTCTGATCCACTTTTTTCATTGTCCAACTTTCACATCCATACATAGAGATCAGAAATATCATGGTCTGAATGATCCTGACTTTAGTGTTCAGTGATACATCTTTACATTTGAGGACCTTTTCTAGTTCTCTCACAGCTGCCCTCCCCAGTCCTAGCCTTCTTCTGATTTCTTGACTATTGTCTCCATCTTGGTTAATGACTGTGCCAAGGTATTGATAACCCTTGACAAGTTCAGTGTCCTCATTGTCAACTGTAAAATTGCATAAATCTTCTGTTGTCATTACTTTAGTCTTTTTGACGTTCAGCTGTAGTCCTGCTTTTGTGCTTTCCTCTTGAACTTTCATCAGCATTCGTTTCAAATCATTACTAGTTTCTGCTAGTAGTATGGTATCGTCTGCATATCTTAAATTATTGATATTTCTCCCTCCAGTTTCCACACCTCTTTCATCTTGGTCCAATCTTGCTTTCCATATGATATGTTCTGCATGTAGATTAAATAAATAGGGTGATAAAATACACCCCTGTCTCACACCCTTTCCGATGGGGGAACCAATCGGTTTCTCCATATTCTGTCCTTACAGTAGCCTCTTTTGCAGAGTATAGGTTGTGCATCAGGACAATCAGATGCTGTGGCACCCCCATTTCTTTTAAAGCATTCGATAGTTTTCCATGATCTACACAGTCAAAGGCTTTGCTGTAATCTATAAAGCACAGGGTGATTTTCTTCTGAAATTCCTTGGTCCATTCCATTATTCAACGTATGTTTTCGATATGATCTGTGGTACCTCTTCCCTTTCTAAATCCAGCTTGGATGTCTGGCATTTCTTGCTCCATATATGGTAAGAGCCTTTGTTGTAGAATCTTGAGCATTACTTTACTTGCATGGGATATTAAGGCAATAGTTCGATAATTACTGCATTCCCTGGGATCCCCTTTATTTGGAATTGGGATGTATATGGAACGCTTCCAGTCTGTGAGCCATTGTTTAGTTTTCCATATTTCTTGACAGATTTTTGTCAACATTTGGACACATTCAGTTTCAGTTGCTTGTAGCAACTCTATTGGTAATAAATCTAATAAATAATAATATTAATATTGTTAGACTATGCACTGACATTTTTCAGAGGCCACATCCCTCCTTTGCTCCTCCCTCTCCATGTTTCCATGGAGATGAAGCCTGACATTCTTAGGCAAATATAGTATAGGAGATAAGCATTATGGACTTCAGCAATATCTCTAGTTACTAGTCAAAATTGAAAATACTAGATTGATTTGGCTGAACCCAAAATTATATCGCTATGAACCCCCTCTCAAACTCAATGTCCTTTCAATAGGAGAAACCTACAACACAATCCTACACTTTTTTACTCAGACATAAGTTCTGTTGCATTCTAGAACTTAATTTTAAGTAAATGAAAATTGCATTATCTGGCCTTCTTTAGCAAAGGTTGCAGTTCCAGGGTTCCAAAACCTCAAAACTAAAGATAATTGCTCCTTGGTTCCTTCAGAAACACAGGCCACATTTCCTCCTCTTACTATGAGACAGGCTTTGCTAATCATACTGGCAAAATACATAACTCAGCTTCCTCCCAGTTCCTTCATCCTCCCTCAGGAGTTCTTCTGAGGCTTATAAAATATCAAGAGGAAACTGAAAGCTTACAACTTCTCAGCAGCCCCCACTAACCCACCTGCAGCTTAGAAGGGGCTAATCTCTCGATTTCAGATTGACTCTTAGGCCCCATCTGCACTATACATTTAAAGCAGTATCAAACTACTGTAGATTGATAAGGGTGTTGAGAGTTTGTTCAGAGATTCCTATTCCCCTCACAAAGCTACAATTCCCAGAGTTCCCTGGGCAGAAGGATTGATTGTTAAACCACTCTGAGAATCTGTGTGGGGAATAGGGGGTCTCCTACCAACTTTCAGCATCCTTAACAAACTACAGTTCCCAGGATTCTTGAGGGGAATCCATTACTGTTTAAAGTGGTATAATACTAGGTTTAAATGTATACTGCAGGTGAGGCATTAGTTTCTCCCCCCTGCATATCATTTTGCTTAGAAAAAGCCCTCATGAAAATTCATCAGCATTTTCATGTTTCTCTTAATATACACATTTTGTAGGCAATTTTGCCTAATACACATGTTTCTCAGTACATGTTGAGCCCAGGGGTGTTGAGCCCAGCCTCTCTCCTGAGGATCAAGGAGGGGGAAGGCATGAGTTGCAGGCGTGCCTCAGCCGTCAGTGGGCATGGACGATCCAGCTGTTGTTGAGTCTAGCCCAGACCTTGAGGAAGAGAGCTAGCTAGCCGCCCCGCCAGTTCCCACGGATGGCCCTGCCCCTCAATGGGACAGCGCTCAGCCATCAAGCACCCCATGGAGCCATTAGGGGAGGATTCCGAAAGAGCAGTAACTCCACCTGTGCCAAGCAGTATCCCAGAGATGCCTGACGCTTCCCAGTCCTCTGCTTCCCCGCCTGCAGATGAGGACCCTGTTCTGTCAGATGAGCCCGTGGAGACTCGTCCCCCTTCACCGCGCTCATGATGTAGGGAGAAGCGGACAGGGCAGAGGGCATGTGTGCGAAGCAGTGAGAGGCTATGCTCCAAGACCTCTCCTATTTAAGACTGCCGCGCTGTGAATGGGGCGTTGAGTCAACTTTCATCACAAGTTGCAGAGCATGTCTAGAGGGTAGTTAGGGACTTGCAGTGGGTTAGTATAGGGTCTTTTCTATGAGATGCTCAGACTTTGATGTATCCATTACGTTAATAAAGCAAGAGTTCCTTGCACCCTCGTCTCCGACTCGTGATTCCCGCTCTGAACCGGATAGTACAATGCATTGTTGTTGTGTGTGTGTGTGTATATATATATATATATATATATATATATATATATATATATATATATATGTGAACGTAATTGTGATTAACCAAACAGAGGTTTTTATTATATTAACAAAACGTTTCAGCTTCTGCCTTCATCAGCTGCCAACATAGAAATGCTGTTACCAAGGTGGCAGTTATAGAGCTTTGAGGATGGAATGCTCAGAGGGGCTTCACTTGCAGAAGCTAAGTAGTGGTGGTACTGTCCTCCAGGTTCAGGCCATGTGGTGCCAATGTGTCCAGAGAGTAAATCCAAAAATTCTCCCTTTTAGTCAATGCTGCTGGATCTGCTGGCATTATTGCTGTAATGGAAAAGTCCAACAGGCTGTGACCCTCGATGTTAAAATGCTTTGCAACTGGTTGCTCCACTTTTTTTGTCAAGATTGCCGACTTGTGGTTCCTGAAGCGCGTGCATACGTCAGTTGTGGTCTTTCCTACATATTGGATATGACATCCTGGTCTTTTACACTCAATGATGTAAACTATATTGCAGGACCTGCAGGTGATGTTCTGTTTGATGTAATATGTCCTGCCTGTCCTAGTGCTTGTAAAAGTGGCTGTCTCCCTGAGGTACACACAGGTGATACAGCTTTTGGAGTGACAAGGATGAGACCCTGGATTGATGATAGGTGGCTTAAGCACAGCTCTCACCAACAGTCTGCGCAAATTAGGAGGTTGGCGAAATGCTATAACAGGAGGCCTGCTGATGGCTCTGGTAAGATGTTCAGAGTTTGCCAGCAATGGGTAGCTCTCCCTGATTGCTCGGTGATAGTTAGGAGATGCTGGATGGAAATCTACCACAGATGGAATCCGTTGCTCACTGCTATATAATGCATGTATTTTATGTATCCTTTACCTTTGTATATGCATTTTTGTACATGCTACTTGGCTGGAGAACTGTTCTGCAACATTAGGAGAAGTGTGATTTTTGAAGACAGGCTGTGTTTTGGAAAGTGCAAATTTGGCGGGTTCACCTTTGAATGCAAATGGAATTGAAATAACCTGCAGCCCATCCAGGTTGATTACTGGCCAGCCTACTTGTGAGCAAGTGGCTGCTCTATCAGCTTCTCCCCCACACCCATGTATGACCTCTCTCCATCATTTGTGTCTTGTCCACCTAGAAGACATTTGCAAGTCTTTTAGGCAAGGGCTGTGAACGAAAACATACGACTGGAACAATCATGTGGTGCAGCTTTTTATAGGCTATACCGTTTTAGGCTAGAAGGGGGAGCCATGTTTCCACAGGCTGCCTGCCCATAGTTAACCATGCTTTTTATGCTGGGTCCACATAACATTCCCCTCCTCCATTATTTCATCTATTTATTTATAAAAGTGTACATTGCCCTCCCACAGGACATCAGGGTGGTGTACAGTAAAATAAATACATTTAAAGGCAATACAAAACAATCATCAAAATGACTGGCTATGAAGTGACTTCTTGTAGTTGGTGGATGTCCGCGTGCATTTTCAATTTTGCCCGTGGCTGCACACATATTCCCGTCAGAGAGCTCAACCTGAACTCTGCAAGCCAGATTTCTGAAGCTTGTTGAAAGCCACCTTGGCTTGTGCGTGCTGAACAATTCATAGGTCTTTCTGCCCTTCACCAAGAATTGATGGTTAAATATATCGGCGTCTGCAAGGTGGAAAAGAACAGTCAATGTCACCCCACCTTTAGCTTATCCTTCTAGCTAAGGTTTTGTCTCAATTCTCTAGAAGGGTGCCAGGACCTCCTATTAGCACATAACTTCTGTCTTCCACTGAGGAAAAAGAGGATTTGGTACAAATTGAGAAGATACCCCTTACGGTGTAGCAAATATGACCTTACTGTTGCTTTTTGCAGCTTCTGCTGGAGCCTGTTGTGCTTTTGCTGGATCAAATTCCTTGCCTTTTGTTATTTGAGCTTCCTTGTGAAAATCACTGCAGCCTAAAGGAGTAACATGACATTCCCTTTCTTTGCCCTTTAATCCAATCAGAGGGACCTTGCTTTCTCATATTGAGTTGGTCCAAGCTCTAAATTTAGCCCAGCAGCTGTGGAGTAAGTTTCAGTGCCTGAAGATTAAGTTTTTTACTCTGATTGTACATTTCAATATGAATGAAGGCAATAAAGGGGAGATTATCTTTCTGGTTACTTTTCAAATGTCTCATCTTTGAGGCATCACTTGTTTGCATAAAGTCTGATGCACCCTGACAAGTCTTCCTTGTCTTACCCACCCAGGTAAGGAAGCTCAAGGCACAGACAAGTAATAACCTTTAATAAAAATGTAGAAGGAAAGCAGAGAGGTCTTCGATGGCAAGATAGCAAATTATGCTGGCTCTTATTTATTTATTTATCAATGTTTATGTACTGATTGATTGTAATGCAACCTCTAAGCAGTTTACAAGAAGTTCTTAGAAATGATTCTGGCTCTTTATATAATAAGCAACATTGTCTTAGATAGGAAAGAGACTCACAAGGTAGATTGAAGCCCATGTATCACAAACCATTCTGGCCTATGCCTAGTGTTATAACTTTCTAAACTAACATACAGCTTATCCTGCTTGCCAATGAGAAATTCCTTATTCCTGTAAAAAACAGATACACTCCTGGACCATTGCCATAGCCCATTGGCAGAGCTTGGAAAAGTTACTTTTTTGAACTACAACTTCCATCAGCCCAATCCAGTGGCCATGCTGGCTGGGGCTGATGGGAGTTGTAGTTCAAAAAAGTAACTTTTCCAAGCTCTGCCCATTGGATGAGGTATACCGGACTTTGGCCTGTCCCTCTTTCTACTTTTCTATCATCAGTGCTACAAAAAGGATTCTTACATGGAAATGATGTACTACACAAAGGATCTGCAATGCAGTGTAGCAGTGCTCTTGTTCAGGGTTCCTGCTAGCCAGCCAGCCAGCCAGCCAGCCAGCCAACTGGCTATGCCCTTCTCTAGGATACTATAAGCGGTAAGGAGCTCCAGCAGGGCTTTCTTCTTCTCAATTTCCCATTCTTGTTTTCCAAATGACAGACAATATTTGGTGGCTACTGAGCATGCCCAGTCCCCAGTTTTGGCTCCTAAGGTTTTTTTTAAATACTTATGCAAATATCAGATCTCCGCTGAACCTGGTGATATCTCTTTTTTGATTTTCAGTAGACCCATTTGGTTACAATCCTATCAGCACTCATCAAGAGAGTTTACTCTTAGAAGCATCAGTATTTATACTAAGGAGCAAGCACCTACCTGTAACAATCAATACTGTTGTGCTGATGTTGGAATTTGGGACCTCCACCTTGCAAATTGCTGCAGCCATATAATGGCTTATAAAGCAATAAAAATATGGGAAATTCATAATTATTGCACTTGAATATTTTAATGCACTATCTACTAGACCTATTTTGGGATCCCTGGATCCACATTTTTTTTAAAGAAAAGGCTTGCAGAACAATCATATGCATGTTTACTTAGCAATAGTCCTACTGCGTTCAGTGAAGCTTAGTCATGTTTAGAGTATATCCACTGAAATCAATGGAGTTTCCCACTGATTGCAGCAGATCTGCTCTAAGCATGACTAAGTGAAGATATAGATTGCTGAACTGGGCAGAGCTGCTATCTTCTCAGCAGGTGGGTTGCTGTTGCTTACAGGGAAGACGAGAGGGAGGAACGTGGCAGCAAGGAGGTCAGCATGATGCAAAAGCTCCAACAGGAGTATTGGATAGTCTCTGCCAGTGCATTTGCACTGCATCAACCTCCCCACTGCCCAACAGGCCCTCCTGTTTTTCCTCCTAGTAAACAACAGTGGCCCACCTGCTAGGAAACTGGCATAGCGGCTCCACCCCACTTAGCAACCAGACATGGATCCAACCCAGAAGAAACCACCAAAGCTAGAAGATGCAACTACTTTTGTATACTGGAAGGAAGGTCCAGATCATGATGTGACAGGGACAGTGAACAGTGTTCCTAACATGATCTCTGTACATCAGGGGAGGTAGACTTCAGGGTTGTAGTATCTAGCTTAAATATTAGTCTTGGGGTACATATTACCCATAATTATGTGGGCCAGGCAGAGTACAGAAGGGCTATGTTGTATCACTACTCCAGACTATCACTTCTTTTATCAGAAATGGGATTCTTAGAAGTTAAGTCTATACCTTTCTCTGTATATTTTTATACCAATGAAAATTGCCTTAATTTGGACCTGTTGACCCTGCACAAAGAGCAGGAATTAGTATGAAGATGTCATTGTAAGCTACTATACCATGCCAATTATTACCACAGCAGTGAAATTCATCTAGTAACATTTATTGGAAGTATTGACATTGAGACTTTAAACTCCTGAGATTTAGACATCATGATTAATCAGTTCTCCACCCCCCCAATCTGTTTTTGTAAACTTTGCCTTGAGTTCAAATCCAGTGGTTGTCAAGAAATCTCGGGATGCTAAACATTTTTTTTTTTTAGTCTTGTGAGGAGAGCGCCCTTGGGGAAAAAATAGTCTGTAGAACCCCTGACATGAAACTGGCTTTCAGCCCATGTATTTTTAGTTGCTGAGAAATATAATCCTAGTACATGATGTTTAAGGATAGTGTGATGTACCCTTTGATGTCCCTGTGAATTTCCATATTCCATTCCAGCTTGAAAAGATTAAAAGAAAAAAATGCACGAGACATTTGGCTATGCACGGATTTTCAGTCCCTTGGAAACTTGAATTATAAGTACTGCCCATACTGATTTTGACTGAGATGGTGAGAAACAACAATAAGCCATCTTCAGATTAGTTCACACATAGTGGATGCATTTCACGAGGGTATTGATTTTTTTTTTTTTTGCATTTCATGCTTCAGCAAAATGTGCTTCCCAGTTTTGGTGATAATTCACCAAAATCTACAAAATCAGACTTTTTTTTTCTTTCAGAGTTGTGAGCAGGAAGCATTGATCTCACTCTGATGTGGTTTCATGGAAACTGGAATTGCCCATATTTATTTTGAGTGAGGTGGCAAAGAACAATGTGAAACAACATGGAAATTTAGCTCAGCCCCAAATCTCTGATATTTATTTATTATTTCAATTCCCATTCCACTTTCTTTATCAATTCATGATCCCAGGATGGGTAAAATTTGATTGACTATATGGCACCATGACAGCACACTGCCTACATGAAATTTCAATGGCTGGATCACATAACTAGAAAACAGCTGCTGAGAAAAGTGGTGAACACAAAGCAAAATGATGCAAAAGGAGGCAAGGTTGGGTTGGATAATATTTTGAGTCCCACAAAACACCCATTTCACAATTGAAATATTATCCCGTGGGAATTTAGCTCAGTCCTAATCTTTCTCCTTCTATTTATTATTTCAATGTCCATCTTACCCTTCATCAGCAGGCCAAGTTCATGGTTTTTGTGTTAATTCACAAAGCCCTAAACAACTTGGGTTTAAAGTACCTTAAGGAATGAAGGACTGTACCTTAAGGATTCCTCTGCCTTGTATGTACATTCCAGTATGTATTGATGTTTTTACTGATATTTTTATATATCTTATTGTAATTTTGCATACTGTCTGCCTTGCAGCATTTTTTCATAAAAATGTGGTCTATGAATATTTCAATCAATCAATCAATCAATCAATCAATCAATCAATCAATCAATCAATCAATATATATATATATATATATTCATGACTCAGGGCACATTACAACATAAAATACAGGGCTGCCAACCAGCCTGCCATGGGCCCTTGGGCACCAGCCTGTGCAGGCCTCCACTTCCCCCCTGTGTGTGCTGTTGAAGTGCCTGCCAGCTGCATGTACATGCGGGGGTGATGTCGGCAAGGAGAGCAGAGATTCTGCTCCACAATCCATGCCACTGTCCTGTCATGGCCCACGACCTGATGCTGGCAAGGATTGCAGAGCGAGAGCTCCACCCTCCCAGCCACAGGGGACCTCACAGGGCTGTTGGCCAGTGCCTGACCTGGCCTCCCGCTGGTGCCATGTCTGATAAAATTTCATTAAAAGAACCAGAAAAAAGCCCACTAAAACAATTAACAACTCAGATAAAATATACAAGATAACAATACATACTGCAACACCAGACAATCATTAGCTTATAGGTGGCACATCAGGTACTCCTTGCAAAAGTTTGTCCTAAGAGGTGTATTTTTAGCTGAAGTCAAAAGGCAAACAATGAAGGCAGCTTTCATATCTCGGGAGAGGGGGTAGAATTCCAGAACCGAGGCACCACCATGTTATGGCAGGAGGAAAAAGGCTAAAAGCAGGCAACTGGAATCTGTTTATGAGTGCCTCCAGATTTTCTCAATTTTTCAGGAGTGATTAAAATGCATATTGTAAATATAGATTTGCATGGTTAAGGTTGATCAAAGCACTCTGTTGCCCTAGTGCAAGGATAACCAATGTACTGTCCTCCAAATGTTGTTCAACTGCAACCCCCACCATCCCTGACCATTAGCGCATATTGACTGGAGCTGAAGGGAGTGATAGTCCAACAACCTCTGTAGGGCACCATGTTGGCTGGTTTGGCCCTAGTGCAACCTATCTACTGTAAAAGAGAAATTGACTTTTTGGGTTAGGAAAGTGACAGAGAGATGCACTAAATAATGTGGGATGAAGGAATGATTAACAGGAAGGTAAATAAACAGCAAACAAAACAGGATGATTTCTCAGAGTCGTATAACTGCCCCCCAAACAAATCAGAACAAATGATCAATAAAGACTGGACACAATCTAACCTCCACATAAGTGTTGTTCAAGCAAATCAGAATGAATGCACAATAAACAGGTCATCTGGAGGAGCCCTACAATTCTAGCATAGGTTTTCATTCTGGATATAAAGAAATCAGTTTCCTGGATCTGAAACTCCTGATTCCATTCTGTGCTTGGAACTAATGACAACTTTACTGCCTGACACTGCATGATGGAAATGGCAGGTGGGGTCAGACGCAAAGAAGATTTCTGTCTCAAGCATCTGCTTCATGGCATGTGTGTAACTGAGAGTGTCTAGAGGTCGGGAGAGGACGTCTCTCTGCTGATACTGGCTTATGAAGAACGTATATTTATTTTCTTTAATCATCTTCATGACAAGAAGCATTTTCCAGCAAGCTAGTTACACCACGTGTAAAATAGATGGGGAGGCAGTTTCGTTCAGTGTGTGATGGTGTTGCTGTTAGCATTAGTGACAGTTTTCACATTTGTATCCCACCCTTCCTTTAAAGAGCTCAGGGTGACTTCCAGGAGAGCTGCCTCCTTTCTGACCTAACCTTGTGAAATATTTATTTTCTTATATTTAGATCCCACCTTTCTTTGGACATGAAACCCAAGTGATTCCCAGGCGGTGGCAGTGGCAGCAGCAGCAGTCAGTGTGGCACCGCAGGTGTGGTGGCATTGCATGCCTGGCTTCCCAACGCTGAGTGTCACTGCCGCTTTTCAAGAGGGAGAGGAATTAGCATGGGGAGCTCAGTCAGTGCAGCTGCAGTGGCAGGAGAGTCAGATTGGCTCTGTTGCCACACACACACAGTGCTGAGCTCCTCGCCCCTCTCTCTCCCCTCTCTCCCTCTCAGGAAGTGGCAGTGACGTTTGCTGCTGGAAAGCCAGGTGTGCAATGGTGCCCTGCCTGTGCCGCCCTGCTGGCCACTGTTGCCA
The DNA here is from genome assembly GCF_030035675.1 of Rhineura floridana. NCBI lineage: Eukaryota > Metazoa > Chordata > Lepidosauria > Squamata > Rhineuridae > Rhineura > Rhineura floridana. The sequence goes on from NC_084488.1 coordinate 89,461,131, forward strand.
GATGGTCCCCCATTGAGGCATGGACCAAACCCAGACCTGTTAAGCTTCAGCAAGGTTTTGGCCTCATGTGACCGCAAACCATAGCCTGGGCAAATTAGATGAGTGAGAGCCTGATGGACCAGTCCACGCTCACCTTTCATGACTCATGACTGGGGATTTGAGTCTAGGTCTTCTGATCTAAGCCCAGCATTTTATAGTATTTTCTTTCTAGAACAGAGAGACCCACCAAAGCCTTTTGTTGTTGCTAGATCCACCTAAACATTGATTGAGACTGGTGGGAACAAGGTGAGTGCCCTGGAGAATGGTCTGGGAATCTGGCACAAGAGCTCCCTGCCCTATCATAAGTACTGTATAGCTGTGCCTAATGCATTGGAGCAGAGGACAAGGCGATAGGATCAGACCTGGGTATCTGTGTCAGTCCTAGGCTAATTCTCTGTCTCAGCTAAATTCATGTGAGCAGACACCTATGCCAGAACATACTTCTTTCACCCCCAGTGGCTGAAGGCAGAAGCCCTTTCTAAGTGTCCAAGGTGGCTTTAAAAAGGACAGCTGCTTACAGTGTGTGTATTTATCCTACATTTATTTCTGGTAAGTAGGTTTACCTGGTTTTGACTTAGAACATGGTAAGCTGATCTCATACCAGGTTGGACTATTGATCCATCTATCTAGTCCAAAATTGTCAACTCTGGCTGCCAGTGATCTTTCCTTCCCCCTGCTTCCTGAACCTTCAGGGATTAAATCTGGAATCTTCTGCATTGACAGCATATCCCCTGAGCTTTGGTCCCTTCCCATCAAAGTATGTTTGACCAAAGGTGACAATTGGACAAAAGAAAGGTGTGTACACACCATGGGAAGAAAAATGGATTTCAAATCATATTCCCCTCCTCTTATAAGCTCCTTTTTCCAGCCTTAGGCTGGTTAGTGTGAATCTGGTTTAAAAACAATACAGATTATAACAAGATATGTGTCATTGTCAATCAGTCAATAGAATAACCTTCAAGGGAAACCCCATGCATGTTGCTCTGAGGTCCATATAAGAGCTACTGTGTTGTTTTAAACTTTTTAAAAGGTGAAAGAGTGGAATGTCTTTCAGTGAATGAAAGCCTACTGGATAGGAAGCTGCATAAGAAGTTGCAAAAAATGTTTAAGATAATAAAATTGTAACATGTAAAATTCCAGAAAACAAAACCTAACAGCAGGAGGATAGAAAATGAATGCAGAAAGCCATTTTTGTGTTAAGTAAAAGACTGATTTAAAATAATTAATAGGATGCCCACCACAGGTGCCTATAAAAAATGTTACCATGAAGGTATGCTGATCTGTGTTGCTACACTACTGCCCATGTCAAAACCAAACTTATTAAAAAACTTGCAAGAGTAGCGCTAAATGCATCTGTATTTCTGCAGTGATAAAAAGGATGGATGAAGCACCGGAAAAGACAGGAAGATTACAAATGGATGGTGATTAGGAATGTGCTAGAATTCCACTCAATTCAGATTTGATACCAAATTTTCCACTTTCCAATCGGTGATGATCAGATTTTAATGTAGCAAATTTCTGCTGCTATTTTTGAGAATGGACTTTTTTTCTAAAAAAAAATGCACCTCTAAAACATTGATTGTAAGAATGATAATTTATTGATTGTTGTTGTTATGTGCCTCCAAGTCGACTACGACTTATGGCGACCCTATGAATCAGCGACCTCCAATAGCATCTGTCATGAACCACCCTGTTCAGATCTTGTAAGTTCAGGTCTGTGGCTTCCTTTATGGAATCAATCCATCTCTTGTTTGGCCTCCCTCTTTTTCTACTTCCTTCTGTTTTCCCAAGCATTATTATCTTTTCTAATGAATGTCTTCTAATTATGTGTCCAAAGTATGATAATCTCAGTTTCATCATTTTAGCTTCTAGTGATAGTTCTGGTTTAATTTGTTCTAACACCATATTATTTGTCAGTTCCTTTTAAAATATTGATATTTTTTTCAAAATATCAACATTTCCTTAAAAAATATCAGTACTAATATTAATATTTTTTCAAAGTGGAAAAAAACAGATTGGTAAAAGCAACAACTAGCAGATACAGAATGAACTTGAACCAATGCCAGGCTGTTAGGTCAATGGAATACTTCCAAACCAGCACTGGCCAATGGATCCCATCCCTAATGTTGACATCATGTGGGCCCCCATAACATGTGAATGAATGAGGCATGGTGATTCCACATTAAACACCCCAATGTGGAAGCAATCTGATTCCATTCAGTTGCATGCTTCTGCTCTAGGCTTTGCTGAAGGTCTTTGCGAAGGGCCGTAGCTCAGTGGCAGAGGATCTGCCTTGCATGCAGAAGGCCCCAGGATCCAATCCCTGACATTTCCAAGTGGGGCTGGAACCCATCTGAAATCCTGGAGAGCTGCTACTAGTCAGTGTAGACAATACTGAATGAGATGGACTGACTCAGTATAAGGCAGCTTTTTATGTTCCTACAGTCCTACCTTTTGGTTATCTTTCTTATGGATTTTTTTTTTAAAAATAGTATGACTTCTCTAATTGGCTTTCATTTTCAGAAAGTAATTTCCCTCTTTTATAAAACACAGTAGCTCTTTTGGCAGCAAAGCATCAGAAGGCATTTGCTGTTGACAACTGACATCCACACTCCATTTCCTAGATCATATAGCGCAACTTCATGATGGTGTGCTACAGCCAGATACTTAGGCATTAACTAGCTTAAAAGTGCAAGGTGACTTTGGTCACTGAGTAATTATTTTGAAGAAGGATAGCTCACCCTGTGCCTCTGTCCCAACGCCTTGTGTTAAGACCAAAGAAACATGTCTCTCTCAACATTGCTGCAATTACTGATGACATGACTAGCAAATGCTGGGAATCAAACCACAGCCGAACAAACGCCAGGCTTTAAATGCAATTAACACGCTAGCAAGTGAAGACACTCCACTTGCCAGAGTTCTTATATCCCAAGAGTACTAATCTTCAAATCACTCTGCAAGCACAAGCCCCACTTGAACAACCTCCCCCCAACAATGGGACATACTGTAGGCATGTGGATGCACTTAGGTTTTTTATTACAACTCCAAGATTTACAAACCAAAACTTTGTATTAAAAGTACATTTTGAATTAAATAATTCTGAGCCCAGAGGTTAATTTTGAATACCAGAAATGAACTGAGCTCACAATCCTCCAACACAAAAACCCATTCCTGAGTATTCGTGGCTTTCTTTATGTCAGCACTGTCTGTTGCTGCTGCTGTTAAATTTATATTCCACCCTTCCTCCCAAAAGGAGCCTAGTTCCCCTCACAAAATTAGGAACAACCCTGCTTCAAATTCTAATGAAAGAGGGCCACCAAGACCCTACAGAAGGAGAAGGTTGCTGGTATTCCCCTCCCTTCACATGAACAGAACAAGCAGAAAGCATCCTGATCCTCTGTTATTTTCAGTATAGCACCTCAGAGAAAGGCAAATAGAAACACTCAGATTTCAGTAAGGACTTTACATTGTGCAGTTTTCCTGCTAGGATGATAAAACTCTTAGCTTGAAACAAACAATTTTCAGATGTAGAAAAATTTTCTTCCTTCAGAGAGCAATGTGATTTCATAGTATATTACAGAAAGTTGTACGTTGCTTCTAAACAAGAAGTGCAGGAAGGGAGGAAAGGGGATACCTAGAAAGAAATCATGGAGTCCCACAAGATCAATCTATAATCATAATAAAGTGTTGGCGGCAATTTGGCAACTCTATAGCTTCTGGGAATAGAAGGTTGCTGAGTCTAATTATACCGTAAAGAGAGGAAAGGAAGAAATGGTGCATGTTATGTATGTAGCTGTGTTCAGAGTTATATTAGCCTTTGAGCTTGGGAATAAAGTAAACAAACAAATTAAATCCATCAGCAACAAAAAAGGTATTAGTTGGAAAGGCTGGAGGCAAATAACCAAGATGGTCAAATATATATATATATTTCAGTGGAGAATATTGTGATGTCAAGATGACTTGGGGGTGGGGTGGGGAGGTGGCAGAGAAGAGAAGGAAGGCAGGGTTGTGCAAGTTCTTTGGGTTAGAAATCCAGCCTAGTGGAAATGGCATGGGTTTACAGCTTTTGTTTTACATTGATGGTATCTGCAAATGTCACTGGGACCCCACTTGTTTATCTTCATGACCATCATTAGTATGGTAGTCTTCATCTTCTGCAAGAAGGACAAATGCAGTTCTGTTCATATTTCCTTGGAAGTGTGTCCCCTGGCCATCAGTAGGACTTATTCCCTAGTACATCTGTTTAGGATTGTAGCCTGAAATTCTAACCCCTGTTCTCATCCATGCTGCTGGAACGTGTTAGGATGTAGCAGACATCCTGGTGGTGGTGGTGAGCTGCACCACCACTGAGGCCCCCACTTTGGCTGCAGAAACCACAGTGGAATGAATGCTATTACAGCAGTGTTAGCCAGTGTAAGACCCCAAAATGAGGCTTGATGGGGTGGAGCATGGCCTACCATGGATTTGCTGGATCTTAAGCTGATTCGTTATCTGGACCCAATTCACATCTCTCAGCTGCACCACCCTGGACCTGGTGCAGCAAAAAAATCACAGAAAAACTGCCTCCCCACCTTCTGTCCTGGCTGGTATTTGAGGCAAGGGTTCAGTTACAGCCCCTGGTAGATCTGCAGGTAGGACTGCAAGGATATGTCAATTTGGTTCTCTCAGTTTCTGTTTCCCCCAAACTTAAACCAATTCTCCACATTTCTGCAACAATTTGTAATAAACAAACAAACAAACAAACAAATCCGCATGAAAATTCTTCAGTATTTTAGTGTGAATTTCTCCTAATAAACACATTTTGCATTCACTTTGACGAATGCACACTGTAATGCATTTTTGTATGTTGTTTTCATGAGTATATGCATTGTGCACTTTCCCCTCATATATACATTTTTTTTAAAAATCCTTTGGTTGGCGAACGGCATCACCAAATTTGGGTAAGTGTGAATTTTGGAGGATGGCTCAGTTAATTTGATTGCTCAGTTAATTAAACTACCACTTCAATCAACTAAGGTTGGAATCCTCTTCACAATTAACAGTATGGAAGTCTCATTGAACACAGTGGTATTTATTTCCAAGTCATCATGCATAATATTGCTCTGCACAACTTGAACCTTGGCTATTTTATATTTGTTTAATTTTACTGTTAGTGAAGCCCAACCTCTGATATCAAGTAGGCCCTTTAGTTAAATCAGGGGTGGCTGACCTGTGGCTCTCCAGATGTTGTTGGACCCATCATCCCTGACCACTGGCCATGTTTGCTGGGGCTGATGGGAGCTGTAGTTCAGCAACATCTGGAAGGCCACAGGTTTGTCATCCCAAACTTAAATAAACAAGCTGTAAAATGATGTTGGATAGCTGGACTGAAAGTATACCAAAAGTATACAGAACTATTCCCTGTTCCATCTCTCTGCTGGATTCTGTAGAGGGAGACAGCCTGAAGTAAGAAGAAAGTGTCAGTTTTTACATTTAAGGATTCGTGCTTTATGAGGCTTGATATGTTAATGCTTCCTCTGGGACTATTCTGGATGAGTGCATTGCACAGGTGGCCCACTGCAATTTATAGGCACAATAATTGAACAGGAGAAATAAGAGCCATGAGCCCTAACAAGAGCACATGGGATGCAGCTGGTTTGGGTGCTTAAGCGGCAGGCATAACTTTTATATGACAAAGTCTTTCTCTGAAAGACAGGAAGTTTTTCTCCCCTCCTTGGAAGCGTTATGCCCCACTATTTTTTTTTTTTTTGGTAGTTACCTTCCATCCTCACTGCGCACATACCAGGGCATGCTCCTGGAATCACTTTGTCAAGCCCTAAAATGAGCAATTTAATCCACCATAATTTATAAGGCTATGGAATTCTTTTCAATGAACATCTGTTAAAGGCCGAGTCAGTTTGAGAAACGAAGGAGCCAAGTCATCGTTAAAGCTGGAAACATGGCATTTTGGTTTTTTTTTAAGATCCAATGAATATTTTATGGTCCTCCTTTTCAAGTTTTTATGTGCTAACATCTCATACGAAGTTTTCTTTCAGCATGTGTGCAAGGCAAGCACAGCCTTTCTTTTCTGAGTTTCTTCCTTTTCAAAGATACAGTAGGATCAGCTATCCCAGAGTTTCCCTGTTTATCTCCTAGTTTTAAGTAGTCAACTATCTTCAGTTGTTTCTTGGAAAGAGAAACAGGCCACATTACTTTTTCAACTTAGAGACCAAATAAAACACGTTTTACACAACAACAACGAGAATGTCTTTAGGAAAGAGCACTAATCATTTTGAATGTAGAACTAGGCTGTGCTCCTGTGTCTACTCAGGAGTAAGTCTTATTGACTTCAGTGGGTCCTACGCCCAAGTAAGTAGTTTTAGGATTGCAGCTTAAAATAATATCACTTTACATCTGTTTATTGAAATATATAACATGGGAAGTTTAAAAACCATTTTCATTAATATAAAATCAGAATTATTAAAGGTAACGGGGAGAATACAGTTGGTCCCATATTCACACTGTTAGGCATGAACAGATCTTCAGTGACTACTGCTCTCTGCTTCTGGAAGTGCTGTCAATGACATTGGGATGGGGCGGAGGTCAGCTCAAAAATGTTATGAATTCTGAAGTGAAAAAACATGTCATACATATAAAGGCTGATATCCTGGGCATGATCAGATTGCTTAAAAACTACTGAATTTATTTATTTATTTTATTTATTATTTCAATTTATATACCGCCCTTAGCAGAATAGCTCTCAGGGCGGTGAACAAACAAGGTAAAATACAATATATCATGGTAAAAAATCACAAAAACATGTACAAACAAACAACAGAAAGCACAACAAAAACAAATACAACACAAATTAAGAAGGATACATATTAAAAATAGAAAGATTAAGAAAATTAAAAGATTAAAATGCCTGGGAGCATAAAAAGGTCTTTACCTGGCGCCGGAAAGATAGAAGTGTAGGCACCAGGCGTACCTCTTTGGGGAGGCTGTTCCACAACTCAGGGGCCACCACAGAAAAGGCCCTAGATCTAGTAACCACCCTCTGGGCTTCCCGATGAGTTGGTACCCGCAGGAGGGCCTTAGATTCTGAACGAAGTGAACGGGTAGGTTCATAGCGAGAGAGGCGTTCCACAAGGTATTGAGGTCCCACGCCGTATAAGGCTTTATAGGTCAAAACCAGCACCTTGAATCTCACCCGGAAGCAAATAGGGAGCCAGTGCAGACGCGCCAGAATAGGTGTTATATGCGAAGACCGACTGGTCCTCGTCAATAGTCTGGCAGCCGCGTTCTGCACCAGCTGAAGCTTCTGAACTGTCTTCAAGGGCAGCCTTACGTAGAGCGCATTACAGTAATCCAATCTTGAAGTTACCAGAGCATGAACAACGGAGGCGAGGTCATCCCTGTCCAGATAGGGGCGTAGTTGGGCTACCAGACGAAGATGGTAAAATGCATTCCGTGCCACCGAGGCCACTTGGGCCTCGAGAGACAAGGAAGAATCGAAAAGAACCCCCAAACTACATACCTGTTCTTTCAGGGGGAGTGTAACCCCATCCAGAACAGGGTGAACATCCACCATCTGAGCAGGGAAGGCGTTCACCAGCAGTGTCTCGGTCTTGTCTGGATTGAGTCTCAGTTTATTAGCTCTCATCCAGTCCATTATCGCGGTCAGGCAACGGTTCAGCACATCAACAGACTCACCTGAAGAAGATGAAAAGGAGAAATAGAGCTGCGTGTCATCAGCATATTGATGACAACGCACTCCAAAACTCCTGATGACCGCACCCAGAGGCTGCATGTAGATGTTGAAAAGCATGGGGGACAAGACCGACCCCTGAGGGACTCCACAATGGAGAGTCCATGGTGTCGAGTGATGTTCCCCAAGCACTACCTTCTGGTGACGGTCCACGAAGTAGGAGCGGAACCACTGCCAAGCAGTGCCCCCGACACCCAACTCCGCGAGTCTCCCCAGAAGGATAGCATGGTCGATGGTATCAAACGCTGCTGAGAGATCAAGGAGAATCAACAGAGTCACACTCCCCCTGTCCCTCTCCCGACAAAGGTCATCATGCAGTGCGACCAAGGCTGTTTCGGTGCCAAAACCGGGCCTAAAACCAGATTGAAACGGATCTAGATAATCGGCTTCATCCAAGAGCGCCTGGAGCTGGCTGGCAACCACCTGTTCCAAAACCTTGCCCAAAAAAGGGACATTCGCCACCGGTCTATCGTTGTTCAAGTTATCTGGGTCCAAGGAGGGTTTCTTTAAAAGAGGTCTCACTACTGCCTCCTTGAGGCTACCAGGGACTACTCCCTCCCTCAAGGAGGCATTAACCACTTCCTTGGCCCAACCGGTGGTCCCAGCCCTGCTAGCTTTCACTAGCCAAGATGGGCAAGGATCCAGAACAGACGTGGTTGCCCGAACCATTCCAAGCACCTTGTCCACTTCCTCGAGCTGCACCAACTGAAACTCATCCAATAATGAAGGACAAGGCCGTGCTCCGGACACTTCAATGGATTCATCTGTCATAACATCGGAGTCAAGATTCCTGCGGATACATGCGATCTTATTTTGAAAGTGTCCAGCAATTTCGTTGCAGCGGGCTTCCGATGTTTCCGTAGTATCGTGGGGGCCAGAGTGTAAGAGCCCACGCACGACTTTAAAAAGCTCCGCTGGGCGGCATAGGGATGATCTAATAGAGGCAGCAAAATAAAGCTTCTTTGCTGTCCTTACCGCTTTTGTATACAACTTATTGGTGGCACTTACCAAGGCATGATTGTATCCACTGGGAGTTTTCCTCCATCTGCACTCCAGCCTCCTCCTCTCATGTTTCATCGCTCTCAGCTCCGGGTTATACCATGGAGCTGTATGAGCTCTACAGCGGAGGGGGCGCGCGGGAGCGATCGTGTAAGTAGCCCGGGTCATTTCCGTATTCCACAGTGCGACCAGGGCCTCGACAGGAGCACCAGTCCTATCAGCCGGAAAATCTCCCAGAGCCCTCTGAAAACCTGCGGGATCCATCCGGCTCCGGGAGCGGATCAACTTAATAGTTCCTCCACCTTTGCATAGGGAAAGAGCCGCTGTAAGTCTGAATCTCAGCAAGCGGTGATCTGTCCATGACAATGGGGTAGATGAAAAACACCCCACCGCCAGATCACCATCTCCATGTCCAGTGGCGAAGATCAAATCAAGAGTATGTCCCGACACATGCGTTGGGCCGGTAGAAAATTGAGACAGCCCCATTGTTGTCATGGAGGCAATGAAGTCCTGAGCTGCGCCAGATAAGACAGCCTCGGCATGGACGTTGAAATCCCCCAGTACCAAAAGTCTAGGGGATCTCAACAGCACCTCTGAGACTATCTCTGTCAGCTCAGCTAAGGAAGCTGTTGGGCAGCAAGGTGGATGGTACACCAACAGTATTCCTAGTCTGTCTCCCTGGCCCAATACAAGGTGGAGACATTCCAGACCAGTCGCCGTCTGGACAGGGTGCTTGGTGAGAGGGAAAGAACTCCTATAGACCACAGCGACCCCCCTCCCCGGCCCTCAGATCTACCACAGTGCTGAACCAAATACCCGGGTGGACAAAGCTGGGAAAGAGCAACTCCTCCCTGATCAGCCACCCAGGTTTCGGTTATACATGCCAGGTCGGCACCCTCCTCCAGAATTAAATCATGGACAAGTGAGGTTTTATTATGTACCGACCTGGCATTCAAAAGCAGCACTTGGAGATCCGAGAGCTGGCTGATAGGACAACCAACAAACCTGTGGGTATGAGGAGAACCGGAACAAGGCACAGACACAATTTGTCTGGGACGAGTTCCCCTTACCTGGCCTGTTCTCCTCCTAACGCCATACCTCCCATTACCCGTCACCACGTTAATTGGGGCCCCCGAAAGCCCCCCCACGAAGGATGGAATCTTTTCTCCCAGGCACATGTTAAAAATACACAAACTCACACAGACAAGCAATCATACAATCATTCACCCAACAAACACACACACCCAACAAACAACGTTAAAATTAATTAGTCCTCTTCAAACAGCAATGGCAGTCTCGGGCCCCCCAGCCAAAAACGAGCCGCCAGCGATGGCACCAGGACAGCAACACAGCCCCAAGCAGCAACAACAGCGCCCACACACGAGCAGAAAAGCGGCGAAGGCAGCGGAGCCGCAGTGGTAGTATCCTGGGCAGCGGCACGGTTCTCGGCGACGATGAAAATGCCCGCAACCAGCGGCGGCGATGGCGGCAACACGAGCCGCAGCGACGAAGTCCCCGGCAGCAACACGGTCCCAGCAGCGGCGAAAACGCCCCGCGCGCAAGCAGGCAAGCAGGCAAGCGGCGGCAACGGCGGCAACGGCGGCACGGGCCGTGGCACAGAGTCCCCCGCAGCGACACGCCCCACGGCAGCAGCGACAACGCCCGCATGCAAGCGGGCCGACAGCGGCAACGGCAGTGGCGCGGGCCACAGCAACGAAGTCCCCAGCAGCGGCACGCCCCCCGGCAACAGCGACGACGCCCGCATGCAAGCCGGCCGACGACGACTACGATGGGCAACAACACCGCCCGGCCGCAGGGCCCGAACTGGAGGCCGCAACAACGCACACACACACAACGGCGGCGGCGGCGGAGGCTGAACAACGAGCCCAAGCCGCGGAAGACAAAGCCACGGAAGAAGAAGCAAAGCACAGCCACAACAACAGCAAAGGCAGGTAGCAGATGGTAAATGGTAGATGGTAGATGGTAGATGGTAACTAGGAGCTAAACCTCTCTAATCCCAGTTAAAGATGTTAAAAACAAACAGCAGGAGCAGGAGCTTCAAACGCAAGCTCCTCTGCCTAAGCCGCCATCTTGCAACTCCTGCAACTTGCAACTGAAGTTAATGGGATAATCAGACTAACCTCTTACATGGAGTAAAACCTGTTGTGGTCAGTGGAACTTACTCTGAAGTAAAAATGCAAGAATTGCAGCTTTGAACAACCCAGCTGTGTGTAGTATTGCAAAGTTACCTACACTCAATGAATGAATCTCATATTCTTCAGTCTGCAATTCATTTAATATTTTCCTGTGCCAGTTGCAACACTGTGTGACCACTTCTGCAGGGAAGATTCAAGAAAACTACTGATCACTAAACACAATTCAGGTTTCTAGGAAAACAATATGCCAGAGTTAAGTGCCTTTAAGTCACACTGATATTAATGGGAGAATTGGGCATTTGTTTAAATTTCTTTCATTGAAATCAGTGCAACTTAACAAATGCTTAAATTTGTTTGGGTTGTTCCCTAGGAGTTTTAAAGTAATGTGGTTGCCTCCTCCTATGATGTCTGTACTTATTTTTCACCAGTACTAAATAATAAATAAGATTTGGCCACTAAATTTTATTTGTGTGTTAGATGTTGGGTGTTCTGGCATTTTGGAGACAATATGATCCTTCAAGAGCATCTATCCGTATCCCCAGTTGTTATGGCTACTCCCCCCAAAAAAAGATGTTCTTAGGATCCACTACCTTTTTGTAATATATCCAAGGTCTCTAAAGGACAGGACTAATCTTATTATTATGTAGGGCAGGGTAGCCAAAGTGGCACCCACCAGATGTTACTGGACTACAACTCCTATCATTGCTGAGCATTGCCCATGCTGGCTGAGGCTCAGGTTGTACAGTAGGGCCTCACCCATACGGCAGGTTAGGTTCCAGACCCCCGCCGAAAAGCAAAAACTGCCGAAAAGCAGATCAGCTGTAGCGCGGGCGTCTGGAACCTAACCCGCTGGTCGCACCAGAGGAGAAAATCAGCTGTAGCATGCTGCAGCTGATCTTCCCCTCCGTGGGCGCGATCAGCTCGAGCGCGGGAATCTGATCGCACCAGAAGAGGAGAAGATCAGCTGTAGCATGCTATAGCTGATCTTCCTCTTCTCCGGTGAGATCAGCTGGAGTGCGGGAGTCTTATCACCCCGAGGAGGGAAGATCAGCTGTAGCGCAATACAATTGTAGCCCAATTATGTCTGCAGGGCACTATGATTGATACCCCTGATATAGAGTGAGGTGGTCACCTCATGAAGCTTCTTTTTGGGTGTCATGAAAGGCTACACAGGTATTTAATTTATTGTTGTTGTGTATATAGTCCCCAGGTAAGAGGTGAACATAAGAACATAAGAAGAGCCTGCTGGATCAGGCCAGTGGCCCATCTAGTCCAGCATCCTGTTCTCACAGTGGCCAACCAGGTGCCTGGGGGAAGCCCGCAAGCAGGACCCGAGTGCAAGAACACTCTCCCCTCCTGAGGCTTCCGGCAACTGGTTTTCAGAAGCATGCTGCCTCTGACTAGGGTGGCAGAGCACAGCCATCATGGCTAGTAGCCATTGATAGCCCTGTCCTCCATGAATTTGTCTAATCTTCTTTTAAAGCCGTCCAAGCTGGTGGCCATTACTGCATCTTGTGGGAGCAAATTCCATAGTTTAACTATGCGCTGAGTAAAGAAGTACTTCCTTTTGTCTGTCCTGAATCTTCCAACATTCAGCTTCTTTGAATGTCCACGAGTTCTAGTATTATGAGAGAGGGAGAAGAACTTTTTTCTATCCACTTTCTCAATGCCATGCATAATTTTATACACTTCTATCATGTCTCCTCTGACCCGCCTTTTCTCTAAACTAAAAAGCCCCCAATGCTGCAACCTTTCCTCGTAAGGGAGTCGCTCCATCCCCTTGATCATTCTGGTTGCCCTCTTCTGAACCTTTTCCAACTCTATAGTATCCTTTCTGAGATGAGGCGACCAGAACTGTACACAGTATTCCAAATGCGGCCGCACCATAGATTTATACAACGGCATTATGATATCAGCTGTTTTATTTTCAATACCTTTCCTAATTATTGCTAGCATGGAATTTGCCTTTTTCACAGCTGCCGCACACTGGGGCGACATTTTCATCGTGCTGTCCACCACAACCCCGAGGTCTCTCTCCTGGTCGGTCACCGCCAGTTCAGACCCCATGAGCGTATATGTGAAATTAAGATTTTTTGCTCCAATATGCATAATTTTACACTTGTTTATATTGAATTGCATTTGCCATTTTTCCGCCCATTCACTCAGTTTGGAGAGATCTTTTTGGAGCTCTTCGCAATCCCTTTTTGTTTTAACAACCCTGAACAATTTAGTGTCGTCAGCAAACTTGGCCACTTCACTGCTCACTCCTAATTCTAGGTCATTAATGAACAAGTTGAAAAGTACAGGTCCCAATACCGATCCTTGAGGGACTCCACTTTCTACAGCCCTCCATTGGGAGAACTGTCCATTTATTCCTACTCTCTGCTTTCTGCTTCTTAACCGATTCCTTATCCACAAGAGGACCTCTCCTCTGATTCCATGACTGCTAAGCTTCCTCAGAAGCCTTTGGTGAGGTACCTTGTCAAACGCTTTTTGAAAGTCTAAGTACACTATGTCCACTGGATCACCTCTATCTATATGCTTGTTGACACTCTCAAAGAATTCTAATAGGTTACTGAGACAGGACTTTCCCTTGCAGAAGCCATGCTGGCTCTGCTTCAGCAAGGCTTGTTCTTCTATGTGCTTAGTTAATCTAGCTTTAATAATACTTTCTACCAGTTTTCCAGGGATAGAAGTTAAGCTAACTGGCCTGTAATTTCCAGGATCCCCTCTGGATCCCTTTTTGAAGATTGGCGTTACATTTGCCACTTTCCAGTCCTCAGGCACGGAGGAGGACCCGAGGGACAAGTTACATATTTTAGTTAGCAGATCAGCAATTTCACCTTTGAGTTCTTTGAGAACTCTCGGGTGGATGCCATCCGGGCCCAGTGATTTGTCAGTTTTTATATTGTCCATTAAGCTTAGAACTTCCTCTCTCGTTACCACTATTTGTCTCAGTTCCTCAGAATCCCTTCCTGCAAATGTTAGTTCAGGTTCAGGGATCTGCCCTATATCTTCCACTGTGAAGACAGATGCAAAGAATTCATTTAGCTTCTCTGCAATCTCCTTATCGTTCTTTAGGACACCTTTGACTCCCTTATCATCCAAGGGTCCAATTGTCTCCCTAGATGGTCTCCTGCTTTGAATGTATTTATAGAATTTTTTGTTGTTGGTTTTTATGTTCTTAGCAATGTGCTCCTCAAATTCTTTTTTAGCATCCCTTATTGTCTTCTTGCATTTCTTTTGCCAGAGTTTGTGTTCTTTTTTATTTTCTTCATTTGGACAATTCTTCCATTTTCTGAAGGAAGACTTTTTGCCTCTAAGAGCTTCCTTGACTTTGCTCGTTAATCATGCTGGCATCTTCTTGGCCCTGGCGGTACCTTTTCTGATCTGCGGTATGCACTCCAGTTGAGCTTCTAATATAGTGTTTTTAAACAACTTCCAAGCATTTTCGAGTGATGTGACCCTCTGGACTTTGTTTTTCAGCTTTCTTTTTACCAATCCCCTCATTTTTGTGAAGTTTCCTCTTTTGAAGTCAAATGTGACCGTGTTGGATTTTCTTGGCAATTGGCCAGTTACATGTATGTTTAATTTAATAGCACTGTGGTCACTGCTCCCAATCGGTTCAACAACACTTACATCTCGCACCAGGTCCCGGTCCCCACTGAGGATTAAGTCCAGGGTTGCCGTCCCTCTGGTCGGTTCCATGACCAACTGATCTAGGGAATAGTCATTTAGAATATCTAGAAACTTTGCTTCTTTGTCATGACTGGAACACATATGCAGCCAGTCTATGTCCGGGTAGTTGAAGTCACCCATTACTACCACATTTCCTAGTTTGGATGCTTCCTCAATTTCATATCTCATCTCAAGGTCTCCCTGAGCATTTTGATCAGGGGGACGATAGATCGTTCCCAGTATTAAGTCCCTCCTGGGGCACGGTATCACCACCACAACGATTCTGTGGAGGAGTCTGCCTCTTTTGGGGTTTCGAGCTTGCTGGATTCAATGCCTTCTTTCACGTATAGAGCGACTCCGCCACCAATACGTCCTTCCCTGTCCTTCCGATATAGTTTATATCCAGGGATAACCGTATCCCACTGGTTTTCTCCATTCCACCAGGTCTCGGTTATGCTCACTATATCAATGCTCTTCTCTAAGACCAAGCACTCCAGTTCTCCCATCTTGGTTCGCAGGCTCCTAGCATTAGCGTACAGGCACTTGTAAGCAGTGTCTCTCTTCAAGTGTCTTTGGCACTTGTGGTTAGGCCTGTGGTAATTTTGCTCTTCTGAATTTATATCCTGTGCCCCTGCTCTCACAATGCCTACTTCTAGGCCTACCCCTTTTAAAATTTCATCATTTCTTTGGTTTTTATCCCAGGGGGGAGGTTTATTCCGAACCGGACCTTTCTCAGCTCCTGTCGGGTTTCCCCCCTCAGTCAGTTTAAAAGCTGCTCTGCTACCTTTTTAATTTTAAGTGCCAGCAGTCTGGTTCCATTCTGGTTCAAGTGGAGCCCGTCCCTTTTGTACAGGCCCGGCTTGTCCCAAAATGTTCCCCAGTGCCTAACAAATCTGAACCCTTCCACCCGACACCATCGTCTCATCCACGCCTGTCTGGCTGGTCCTGCGCGTGGAACTGGTAGCATTTCAGAGAAAGCCACCTTGGAGGTCCTGGCTTTCAGCATCCTACCTAGCAACCTAAATTTTGCTTCCAGGACCTCACGGCTGCATTTCCCCATGTCGTTGGTGCCAACGTGCACCACGACCACTGACTCCTCCCCAGCACTGTCTACCAAACTATCTAAACGACGGGCGATATCCACAACCTTCGCACCAGGTAGGCAAAACACCTTGCGGTCTACACGCCCATCACACACCCCACTGTCTATGTTCCTAATGATCGAATCACCCACTACAAGGATCCCTCCACCCCCTGGAGATATATCCTCGGCACGAGAGGATAGCTGCTCATCCCCCAAGGAATGGGTCCCTTCTAAGGGATCGTTTCCCTCTTCCTCAGCTGGATGCTCTCGTTCCCCGAGACCATCGTTGTCCATGATAGCAGGAGAGCTATCATCGTTGGAGTGGGACACAGCTATAACGTCCCTGAAGGCCTCCTCCACACACCTCTCTGCCTCTCTCAGCTTTTCCAGGTCCGCCACCTTGGCCTCAAGGAAATGAAGTCGTTCCCGGAGAGCCAGGAGCTCATTGCACCAAGAGCACACCCACGACTTCTGTCCAACAGGCAGATAGTCATACATGCTGCAGGCGGTGCAAAACACTGGAAAGCCCCCACACCCCTGCTGGCTTCTTACCTGCATAGTTTTGTTTAAGGTTTATTACGTCAATGGGTTGGAGACTGCGGTTTAGTTGAGGTCAGGGAACAGACGGGCAGAGTGGGGGGCCCTGGCCTCCTCGCCCTGCTGCCGAACTCGCCCTGCTGCCTAACTCGCCCTGCTGCCTAACTCGCCCTGCTGCCTAACTCGCCCTGCTGCCTAACTCGCCCTGCTGCCTAACTCGCCCTGCTGCCTAACTCGCCCTGCTGCCTAACTCGCCCTGCTGCCTAACTCGCCCTGCTGCCTAACTCGCCCTGCTGCCTAACTCGCCCTGCTGCCTAACTCGCCCTGCTGCCTAACTCGCCCTGCTGCCTAACTCGCCCTGCTGCCTAACTCGCCCTGCTGCCTAACTCGCCCTGCTGCTTAACTCGCCCTGCTGCTTAACTCGCCCTGCTGCTTAACTCGCCTTGACGCTTCGTCAGCTGGGGCTCCCTCTAGCTCGTGGAGCAGGCTCCCTCGCTAGGGTGCTCTGACTTTATATGTGTGGCTGGTTCCTCCCAGCTACTGCTGCCAGCCAATGATGTGTTACTTGAGGCTGATGGCTATCAGCTGGGGCTTAACTCTTTAGTATTCTCTCAGGCTTCCTTCCTTCCTGAGCGAGGGGCGGGGCTGTTTAAGTTTTTGGCTGCTTTTAATCTAATCAAGGGGCTGCGCCTTCCAGGCAAGTCTTTTGTGTTTGTTGTTTTCCCACCTAGAACAGCCTGACCTTTCTTTAACCTAGGGAAACAGAGCTTGTGGTTGTGTTTCAGGAAGGCTGAAGCTGCCCTTTTTAGCAAGGACTGAGCTGACTCTCTCCCTGTATGTGTCGGTGGAGTTTCCTTTTCCCCCTTCTCTCTGACTGGAATTTAGCCTTGTTTACAGTGTCCCCTGAAGCTTTCCTGCTAGGGTGGTGTTGAAAACTAGCTTTCTATGGGCTTCCTTCTCCTAGGATCTGTCTCCTAAGATATAGGTTCTTTCAGGATTTGGCTCCTAGCTCAGGGTGACCTTGGGCTGCCCTTATTACTTATTGCTCTGAGCTGTTTTACTTCAATTAAATAATGGAATAAATGGGAGCTACTTACCCTCTTTTTGCTCTGCTGCTTAACTCGCCTTGACGCTTTGTCAGCTGGGGCCTTGACGCTTCGTCAGCTGGGGCTCCCTCTAGCTCGTGGAGCAGGTGCTTGTGGGATTTTCTGCCTCCTGTGACATAACAACTTGGCCAGCATTGGGTACTGTGCACCTTGACTGCGTTGGGGAGGGTTAGGGTTAGGGTCATTTGCAAAACCACATCAGTCAGCAGAATGTCTTCATCTGCTTGACTCCAGCCTCCAGCACTAAAGATGGTGCCTCTGTTTATACAACTATGTATCACTTCCCATGAAGATGTTAGTATGGGATTTTCACTCCTGCATCTACTCTGCTTATGGCACCCTCTATATGCCTATAGAGAGCCAGTGTGAGGTGGTGGTTAAAGTGCTAGACTAGGACCTTGGAGAACAAGAGTCAAATCCCCACTCCGCTGTGAAGCACATCAAGGTGACCTTGAACCAGTCACTGTCTCTCAGCCAAACATACCTCATAGGGTTGTTGTGAAGATGAAATACGGAGAGCCATGTTGAGCTCCTTTCTAGGAAAGGTGGAATATAACAACAATAACAATAACAACAATACATCTTAAGCTAGTTAACACACAGAAGCTGATTTTCTCCCTCTGTAGTTTACATTAAATTCCTACTAAAATGGGGTGAGATGGCACAGTTTAGAGTGCTGGAAAAAAAGAGAATGTGGCAGTTATGGTAGGTGAATTTGTTTCATCCACTCTGCATTCTTATTTGCTTGCACAATACCAGTCTCTCCGCACCAAGCCCTATTTTTCAGGAAACTCCTCTCTGCTGCTGCATCTAAAGTACATCTATGCCTTTGCCACAGGAGGTCACTCAACAGCAATGCATAAATCTTGGAAGAAATGCAGTGTAAAAGAGGACAGGGCCTTAATAAATATTTCACAACCAAACCTGGGTATGTGTGTGCCTGTTTTGGATATATTCACAGGCAGGATTTTCAGCTGATCTATTTGAAACCAGATTATCAGCCCAGGTCTTCTTTCCGTGGCAGGAAACATTGACTGGGCACCAAAATTATGGTTTTACATGAGGACATCTATCAAGACAGAGGGCTATGCTAGATGTGTCAGGAATAGCCTTGTTCATATATCATATGGGGGGAGGTTTAGTAAAAAAAGAGAGCCAGTGTGGTAGTGGTTAGAGTCAGACTAGAATGAGGAAGTCCTGGGCCATGCAGCTCGCTGGATGGCCTCAGGCCTAATTTACCTTATATGGTTGTTATGAGGAAAAATTGGGAGGGAAGAAGGATGCATACCACCTTGAGCTCCTTGGAGGAAAGGTGAGATATAAATGTAATAAATGTGCCTGAGTGGAGCTGAATCCTTTCCCTTCACTCTGTTGCTGCCTGCACTTTTCTTCTGACCTGGCTGTAGAAGTGAGAAAATTACTCAGAATGATGAAACATGGGAAGGAAAGGCAGGGAAGGGTCCCACTCCCCTCACCAACTGGCACCTTGTGGTCATAAAACGTAGAGGGCATCTATTCCTTTTTTAGATGTGACCAGGGTGGATGCTTTAATAAAAAACATGGGTGCCCGTATATAATAGCTAGTTCGTGTGGTCCAGGGGCTTCCGGCTTCGTGAAGCATGATCTGTGATTCAGACTAGTCAAGCTGCCTGAGGTGGAAGAGGTGGAGAGGGAGATCTCATTTGCAAAGGCTGCTCCCTTGCCCTTGCTTCTCTGTCATTACCTAGGCTCTGAGCTTGGAAAAGTTACTTTTTTGAACTACAACTCCCATCAACCCAATCCAGTGGCCATGCTGGCTGGGGCTGATGGGAGTTGTAGTTCAAAAAAGTAACTTTTCCAAGCTCTGCCTAGGCTGCGTAACCACTATGCATTTAAAGTACATTTAAAATACATTTCCCCCACAGAATTCTGGGAATTGTACTTTATCCCTCAGAGCTACAGTTCCCAGCATCCTTAACAAGCTACAGTACCCAGGATTCTTTGGGGCAAAAATTATATGGCTTTAATTGTATCGGATGTACCCAGCCCCTCTGTGAGGGACTTGTGGGAAGAAACAAAAAAATTTTTTGGTCTTGTTTCTCCAAGTCCTGTGCTGTCTCACATTTCATCATGTCAGAGTGCTTAGGCTGGTTTCTATGCCCGCTTCTGTATGCTCACATTTATTACTGACCCTATATTTCCAGATCTATTGAGTGATGTACTCAATTTTGCCCAGTTCCTTAGTGTGAGATTTGGCCACAGCTCGTTGGGAACTCAGTATTTTAAAAATTATCTCTAAGTTGATTACAACATCAGTTAAAGAGAATGCTGTACCTAATTTTTAAACTTTTCTTTAGATTGAAAGGGGGATCCATCCTATCAGAACTGTAATTTGAAGCATGGGGGTGGGAAGAGGAGAGTTAACACAAGATTCTAAACAATGGAAAATGTCAATTCCCCATTTCAGTCTCCAGTGTAAAAGCAGAGTTAGACTCTGCACACAGCATACCTTTAAAGCACATTCAAAGCACATTACCCCCCTCAAATCCTGTGGTTTACCCCTCACAGAGCTACAATTCCCTGCACCCTTAACAAGCTATGGTTCCCAGGATTCTTTGGCAGGGGCTGGGTATGTGCTTTGAATGTTCTTTAAAGGTATGCACAGTGTGTATGCAGCCCCAGTGTCTTGAAGTAGTTAGGGCAGGGGTAGCCAAAGTGGTCCTTCCAGATGATGCTAACTACATCTCCCATCAGTCCTGACCATTGGCCACTCCTGGGTTAGCGTGTCAGACTCTAGTTTGTGTCTAGTCTGTGTCTAGTCTGTGTCTGTGTCGGAACTGCTTTTTAAGATGTTTTTAAAGATGTTTTGTTTTAATATATTTTAAAGTATGTTTTTAAGATGTTTTAGAGTGTTTTTAGTGTTTTGTTCTCCGCCCCGGGCTCCTTCTGGGAGGAAGGGAGGGACATAAATTTAATAAACAAATAATAGTATCAGGCTGTGAGTTCAAAGTTTTGCTCAGATGCATGCTGAATGTGGGCCAGTTTCTCCCCTTCGGTCTAACGTACCTCTCAGGGTTGTTATGAGAATAGAATGGAATGGTGGGAAGGACCACATGTGCCACCCAGAACATGTTGGTGGAAGGGCAGGATAAAACATACTGATCTAAACCTCTGGCTGGCAGCGTTGGGGCTTACTGGAGCAGCGGAATCACCACCACTTCCAAAGCCCTGGTACTCCAGGTGTCCAGGGCAGAAGCGGGGGCACAAAATATACCCTTCGCTGTGTTAGCTCCCAGGCTGGCACAGGAAAAAGCTCGGGTTGGGTCCATTGCCATCATATGACGACAGTGGGATCTCCCCCCCCCCCCCAAAATGCCCTGTTTTGGAGAGTTTCTGCTGGTTATTGCCAATGGGGATGTCACCACTGGTAGTTTCCAGCCATCTGCCATAAGGGGAAGGTGCATTGGAAGTGCTCCTTGCCATCAGGTCTTCCCTGCTGATGGCAGAGGTTGGCAGGGGTAAGTGGAGGGACACGTCTGTCACTTCCAAACCCACTTTCAGTATGGCAGAAGAAGAATTTGGATTGCTCTGTAAATTAAGAAATAAGACCTTCCCTAAGAATGCCCTGTTCTTTAAAACTAATGCCATAAAATATGCTACAAAATGCCCATGCTTGTGAATTTCAGAGAGGCTATGTATGTGAGACCATGGCTGTGTACACACCATATACTTAAAGCACATTTAAAGGACATGACATACCCCTGGGAACCATAGTTTACCCCTCTCAGAGATACAGATCCTAGCACCCTTAATGGACTACAGTTCCTAGGATTCTTTGGGGGAAGTTATGTGCTTTAAATGTATAGTTCCTTCTGGATATTTCAATCCTAGGAATGCTTTTGTATGGGTTCCCTTGGATTGGATATACTCTTTCTGTCCCATTTAATACTGATCATCGTAGGAGAAGAGGGAGAGGATAAGTAGGGAGGGAAAACCTTACAATCCTGGTTTGCCTGTTGATCACCAGCATTGCTTTTGATGACTTGCTAAATTGCTAAATTGATGGGCCAAGCAATTTATTAGGTGCTTCCTCTGTTTTTTAACTGCAGTCTGCCTTGCAAGGAAGCAAGTATCGTCTGTGGTGTGGAAGATGAGTCTGTGTGTGATGAGAGCCATGTGTACCACGCTCCCATTTTTCATAACTGCTGTCATTTTACAGATGTATGACCCTCTTCGCCTGGTTACAGAAGAGGGGGGTGGGGTGGGGAATGGGAAAGGAGATAATGTACAGGGCTCAGCAGAAGAAACTCTGGTAGGCAGATACACAAATCATGTCATGCAAACCAGACCGGGCTCAAGGAACATTGCATCCCTCTTCAGAAGACAATAACAGATAGGACAGAGAAAGATGGAGTCTGAGATGATTAGGAAAACAGGAATGGTTAATGGATAACAGCAACATGGCGCCAAGTAGTTCATTCCATGTCATAAAGATATGAGAGGCAGCACAAACAGAGAGCAGGTAAAAGGTCTTTGAAATTCATCCAATCAATGCAGACACAGGTTTGTGTTCCCAGCGGATCTGACAGAAATGGATGCAGATGGTGGAAAAGCTAATTTATTTCAAATGATATTGTTTTGTTTTCTTACTGGCTTTGGTATTTCACCTCAGGATTCTTTGTAATGGGCCAACAGTTCCAGTCCAGGCTGGTGCTGCAGTGTTGGTAGCACACAATGAGAACCAGATTTATTGTTTGGATACGGAAAACAAAACAAAACAGCTTCAGGTGTGATGAAGAACTTTAGCTAACAGGATTTGGCCTGTCTCTCACCCCCTCCCTCATGCTTTGCATGCAGAAGGTCCCAAGGTAGGGTTGGGAAACCCTATGAAACGACTGCCAGTCAGGGTAGGCAATGCTGAGCTTAATGGGCCTGTGGTCTAAGGCAGCTTCTTGTGTTCCTCTCCAGTTGCCATGCTGAAAGGAGGCACTTGGGCATTTGTCTCGCAAGTCATATGTGCGGGGTCCTTCTACACCAGGAACTTATATATTATAGCCACAGCGGAACATATTCCAATTTCCATCAGGGCATAGTGTGAAAATATTGCTGGTCACATGCCTGCACATTCTGGCCAGTAATGCTTCTCTGGCCATCTGAAACTATAAAACATTTTCTTTTTATTGGATGCAAATGCCAAAATGTTGGGTGATATCCAAATCAGGCTGCATACACACAATACATTTAAAACATATTTAAAGCACATGACATCCACCAAGAATCCTGGTAACTGTGGTTTATACCTCACAGTGCTACAATTCCCAGCACTCTTAACAAGCTACAGTTCCCAGGATTCTTTGGGAGAAATCATGTACTTTAAATGTGTGTGTAACCTAAGTCATACTCAAAGTAGACCCACTGAAATCAAATGACTTGAGTCAGGAGTTGCTAACCTTTTTGGGACTGTGGGCACATTTGGAATTTTGAGAAAGTGCCATGGATGCAAGTCACATAATGGCAGCTTTGGGGATGTGGTATAACACAAAATGGTTGTCATAGGGTGTGTGGCATAACATAAAAGAGCAAAAAAACAAAAAGAGAGCGACAAGATGACAAAATGGTGCTGCCATATACCCACATCAATGGCAGGGGCGGGAGAGAAGAAATGCTGGAAAGTGAATGCTGAAGGTTGCTTCCCACCATGTGCCTTTCAATCATGGGGATGTTTAGCAAGATAAAATGTTGCAGAGCTCACTTGAAGCCTGGTCACCCAGAACAATATTCAGGTTGAAAATACAAATATAATATCATCATCAGAATATAAAAAGTGACTTTCCCCTATGAGAACTCCCAAGCTTGTCTCATATTAATGTGGAATATACCAGAGTTCTTCTAGGGAGAAAACAAAAAACAGAAGAACTCAGGTAATTTATCAAAACCAGTTCAAGAACTGAGAGAACCTCCCACCTGTCTCTATTGTCCTAACCCCAAAATCCACCCTCACCAATCTGCACTACCTCAAACATGCTCCTATGTTTTCCTTATCTTTAATGTATGTACTCCTACCCTCCCTTCAAGGAGCTCAGGACTTTTCACTCTCTCATTTTATCTTCACAACAACCCTGTGAGGGAAATGATTGACCTACATTCACCCAGCTAGCTTCATGACATGAATGGGGAGGCCTAGGTCTCTGAGGACTGAATCCCAACTTACTCATTATCCCATTTTGGCAAAATCCAGATGAGAGTCAGGCAACTTGCAGCAATTGTATATTTATTTATTATTTGATTTATATCCCGCCCTTCCTCCCAGCAGGAGCCCAGGGCAGCAAACAAAAGCACTAAAAACTATATGGGTGTCAGGAAGGGAAAACATGGGGTAAAAGGGGTGAAAGTAAGAGAAAAGGAGGTGCCCCACCTAGGGTTGGGTGAGAAATTCAATTCACTCCTCATTTGAAGCTGAATCTATCAAATTCACCCTTTCTGAAGCAATATGAAAATAGAAACACAGCCATCCTTCGAAAATTCACATTTATCTGAATTTTGTGATGCAGTTTGCCAAGGAAACATTGTTTACAAAAGTGCATATGTTAGGGGAAAGTGTGCATAAAAATGAATATATGAATGAACATAACATACAAAAATACTTTATATGACAAGAAATTGCTTGCAAAAATATGTGCATTACGCAAAACTTCCTTCAAAAATATGTTTATTAGGAGAAATTTGCACTAAAATGCTGGAGAATTTTCATGAGTATTTTTTTTAAATCACAAATTGCTATAGAAATGTGGAGAACTGAATTTAAGATTGGAAAAATGAAAAACAGAGAGAACCCAGATTGACAGATCTTTCCGTCCCTACCTCCACCCACCACTGTCTTTGACCCTGCTTACCACTGCCATGAGGACCCCAACAGATTATCCCTGAGGGAATGCAGCCACACCTCTACTCTGGATGAACTGTGGAAGATTATACGGCCATCTAGAACCAACCAGTCTTTTGGACGTCAATTGGTGCCCTCAGTGGATGCCATCAATGAGGACTGGTCACACTCTACTGCACAGCCAAGCCTGTATTCGTGTTGATGCTGTCCTTGATGCTGACTCCCATTAACTCTGGGAAGAAACAGAAAAGAACCTCTTCATTATTATTATTTTTTAAAAAAGATTGATTTAGGATGGAGTTCAACCAAAGCTATGGTTTTCAGCAAAGCACAGTACAATTATACAACATTTGCTAACATGGGTTATAGCATACCCTGATCAATTCCGTACAAAAGGTTAACACATTCAAATACACAAAATCTAACCTCTGAAATAATAAAAGATTGTTAATTATTGCAAAGTTCAGGCGGCAATTCAACAAATGATGCCGCTTCCAAGATAACAAACGTAGGAAAACATAGAGCTCAATCTCTTGTGTGCTGTGATTACATCACACTTGATAGTGCTGTCCAAGATGCTATTGTGTGCTTTTTAAATAAATATCCCAGTCAATAGATGCATTTAGACAAAAGAAGAGCAACTGAGAACAATTCATGTGCTAGGAAAGTGCAAGGTAACTACTCGAAGTAAAATAGATTCATATTGGCACGAACCCCTTTTAAAAACATTTGCAGTTCATTTTGATCAATGGATTTTGAAAATTCTGCCTTGTGGGTATGGCAAATAATCAGGACTTTGCTTAATGAGGTGATAAGGGGCTATAAAGTCAGCTGAGATATGACATTGCAAACAAAATATTTTAGATTGTAGATGCAGTTTTTGACCCTAAACACATCTGCCTCAATGTTGGAGGCAAGGCCCTCCACTGCTGTTGACCACAACAGAAGAAACCACTGTGTTGAAGTCTGGATCTAAGTTTTCTTCAGTCTAATGGCCTCTCTCTCTCTCTCTCTCTCTCTCTCTCTCTCTCTCTCACACACACACACACACACACACACACACACATACACAGAGAGAGAGAGAGAGAGAGAGAGAGAGAGAGAGAGACCCCCAGACAGACAAGCTAGAATCTCTGACAATGGCACCATCCCTCCACAGTGCAGCTTGGCTTAATAGAACCAGTCCTGACCCTGGTTGAAGGACAAAGCTGATTGTAAATGTCACTGCCAATGGGGAGCGGGCACATTGCTTTCAGATATGTTGCATCCCATTTCCCAATGTGAAGGATGCCTGCTTGTTAAAGAAGAAGCAGGAACTGTGTAGTGCTTTGAATCATCTAGTGCTACTTCTCTGGGCTTGCTGGTCTAAAAGCAGCACATACGCAAACTTCTGTTTCTCACTTAGTTGGCAGGCTTCCCTTGTAATGATGCAGAGACATCTGGGACCATCTTTAGATGAATTAACATTAGTTGGCCTGGTACACACCTCAAATGCTACATTTGGTCTGGCTTACACAGCAACTTAAGCAAGCTCAATGGGTGAACAGTGCCAGTCAGGTTGAACAGAACACACAAGGCCATTCATAAGAACATAAGAACAGCCCTAGTCCAGCATCCTGTTCTCACAATGACCAAACAGATACCTATGGAAAACACACAAGCAGGGTTTGGGGCGAGTGTGACAGCACTCTCCCCACTTGCAATTCTATGCAACTGATATTCAGAGGCATACTACAACACTGGAGGAAGAACATTGACGTCATGGCTAACAGATATCAATAGCCTTACCTTCCATGCCTTTGTCTAATCCTCTTATAAAGCCATCCACCTTGGTGGCCATCCATTGCTTTTCATCTGGAGATACCCCTTCCAGTGGGCTAAGAGACATTGACAGTATTTCTCACTAAGAAGGATGCCTGTTGGGTAAGAAATTGTACCTGTTATGGTGTAAGAATGGGTAAAAATAGAAAAGGGTGAGGAAGTTGTGTGTGGGAGGGGTGTGACAGACAAACTGGTAACAAAAGAAGGATATGGCCATCAGCTGGCCACCCTGATCTAAATCATCATCTTTATTTCTATGTCTCCCACCAATGCCAAAGAAGGTGTAAACATATATTTTCACAGTAGTTGCCAGGCTTAATTAATATTTGAGAAGAGCTTTGAGAGCCTGGAATAAAGGTTGCTACAGTATAAAGGCAAAGAGAACTTAACAAGACTAGTGCTTAGATCAAGCATCGGTAAGATGGAGAAGATGGATTGGATCAATCCAATAAAAGTCACATAAAAAGAAATGCGTCAGTCCCTCATCCCTTATTTATTTGTTTTGGCATTGCTATTTGCTTCCGAGTATTTCCAGACCTAGGGGCATGCAAATGTCTATTTTCTTTGCTGTAATGCTCTTAAGGAGAGCCAGTGTGGTGTAATGGTTAGAGTGTTGGACTATGAACTGAGAGACCAGGGTTTGAATCCCCACATAGCCATGAAGCTCACTGGGTGACCTTGGGCCAGTCACTGCCTCTCAGCCTCAGAGAAAGGAAATTGTAAGCCACCTCTGAATACCGCTTACCATGAAAACCCTATTCATAGGGTCGCCATAAGTCGGAATCGACTTTAAGGCAGTCCATTTTCCATTTCAATGCTGTTAAGGGGAGTCTGGACAGGAGGAGGGGGCAACATACAGAAGAGATAAAAGGGTACAAAACAGCTCCCAATATCATGGAGTGTAACAAATTCCTAGGAGGGAGCTTATGTTTTTGAATATGTTATAATTTATAAACTGGAAACACATTATGCTTAGCTTTTTAAACAATAGCTCATGGTACATCTCTCTCTAAAGCCTTTCTAGACTTGGGATGAGCAACAACAAAATAGATGCATTTGTGTTTTCCAAATAATATTTGGTAGTGGTCTATTATTTTTATTTATTTATTTATTTATTTATTGCATTTGTATACCACCCCATAGCCGAAGCTCTCTGGGCGGTTTGGAAAAATGGAAATGGACTGCCTTCAAATTTAAAAACACATTTTTAAAAAGCAATTTAAAAATACACCTTTTTGTCAAAAGGTTGGAACAGGAGCCACCCAATAGGCTGCCTTGTTTAATAACAATGTATAGTTAGAGCCTTTCCAGATGACTTGATCTTGAGCATTGCACCCATGCTAGTTCCATGCAGTGCCTGCAGCTTGATATTCTACTCTGACATAAAGGTAGTGGCAAGTGATGGGGTTTGTCTTAGGGTTTGTAGATGACAATGGTGTAGAATAACACTGGTGGAACTGAATGGCCTTGTTGCTGCATTCAATATTGTATTCATTTGTCAAACTGCACCGCGGAAAAGCCTCTAAGATGGTATGTGCCATAGGTTCTGGGGTTTGAACTAATATTGTAGTCTGAACTGGAACTTAGTGGTGGTCAACTATCTGGAACTTTGCATGGACAAGACTCAAAACTAGGGATGGGTGAAAAAAAATCAATTCAATCTGCATTTAAAGGTGAATTTTCTGAATTTGCATTTTCTGAAAGAATACGAGATTCAAAACAGTCATCCTTCAAAATTCACACTTCTCTGAATTTTGGCATGCAGTTCTCCAGCCAAGTAATGTGTCCAAAAATGCATATACTAGGGTGAAGTGTGCACAAAAATCCTTATGTTGCATTATGGATCATATTAAGGAAATTGCTTTTCAAAAATGTGTATATTAGGCAAAATTGCGTACAAAAATTTGTAAATTAGCAGAAATCCACACCCAAATGCTGATGACTTTTCTTGGGGACTTTTAAAAAAGCTAATAACAATCACAAACTGATGTGGAAATATGGAGAACTGAACTGAAAATATGGAGAATGACTAGAAGAATGAGAAATGGAGAGAAACAGAAATGGACATATTCGCTCATCCCTCCTAAGAGCCCTCTTCAGACACAGAAGAGAATAGCATTATATACCATCTGCCCCTGTGAATGGCAGGCATTACAAAGCCTTTGGATTGGCCAGCCCTTATATAAATAATACAGCTTGGACCCTGCACTTGTCTAATCAATGGTGCCTCCCTCTGTCTACTGCCTCATTTTTGCTTCTCTAGCTCCTACAGGTCTGTTGGATTCAGACATGGGCATCCATGGCCACAGCTGGTTCTGACCACGATGCAGATGTGACTGCACACATCAAAGAAATTAAATGTTACCCTGATTCTCAGGGGCTTTCAAAATAAAAACTATAATCAGGCTTTTATGCATTGTGAAATTGGCAAATTAGTTACACAAGCACATTTGTTACACATTACCTGGCATGTAATTGGACATCATGCAAACTTCAGATTTCCTTTTAAATTACACAGTTCCTAAAATTGCAAACCCCCACTGTCATGAATCCATATGCAAAAGAAATTTACAGAGGGTTTTGTCCGTCATTCTCCCCAGTGGCAGTTGCCATCTGATTGTTTTTGCAAGCCAGAATAGAGGCAAGTGTCTGGGAATTGTGGCCAGGAACAACTATGGACAAAAGCTATAGAGAAGACACAGGAAACCTGAGGGTAACTCTGATTATCCCTGACCATGGGCCATGCTGGCTGGGGCTGGTGGGAGTTAGAGTCCAACAACATCTCGTGGGCCACAGGTTCCCCTGCCCCTTGACATACATGTATTCAGCTGAAGCTAGAATCTATGCATGCACATGCATAGGAGCCTCTTCACATGAGCAGGAGCCCTGCTTTCTCAGGATTCCCGATCATGTGGAGAAAAGTTATGCGAACTGGCTTCCAGAGGTACACATGCAGTGCCCTGCTCCCCCACCACCTTGCCTGTCTCCCTTTTGGTGGGCAGCAGCAATAGCAAACTTGAAAGGGGCTTATCTCAGGTAAAAGCTCCGAAACTAAACAAAGAAGACTCAAGTGCCCTATTTCTTGCTCACCCATTCCCATTTTCTGCAATATCAGTTCTCACTGAACATTGTAAAATGTTTGAAAACTTTGCACTTGGAAAGCAAATATAGGTCCATGCTAACCTTTACCACTTTCTCCACCCCAGGGCACACTGAATTTGTGCTTCTCTGATACATGGCTGGGACTTCTTAATTATTATTTTTTGTACAGGGCTCATACTCTTTTTGTTTCTATATCATTATCAATGTGTGTGTGGTGCTTTAGAGACTACAAGGAGACAGGCTCCCTGGTCCCAGAAGCTTACAATATACAAATTCAATCTAAGGGGAACAACAGAGAAAGGGGAGATGAAGCAGAATGTGTGATTATTTCAGTTAAATGTTCTTTATAGACTAACAGTGGAATCCTATAGATGTCTGCTCAGAAGTAACCCCTACTGAGTTCAATGGGACTTACTCCTAGGTAAGTGTGTATAGCATTGTAGCCTTATGTCATTATGTACTGCTCCATCCTGGACAACTGTATGAAAAAAAGATGGCTACCCCATGAACCAATGGAGGCGGCCATATCCCCCCACCCCATTAAATGTCCCTGGGAAGCTACCAAACTCATTGTAAATAAAAAAGATGACAGCCCTCATTGGCACAATTATCCAGAAAGGGTCAGCACATAATGACATCCATCCATAGCCTGTCACATTTTCAAAAGCATTCTCAACACAGTGGTGAGCTCTGCACTTGGTATCTACTTTAAGCATCTAGAAACAATTCTTTTAAATTTTAAAGGAGTCTTCGGACCCTTCCAATTCAACAGAAGTGCAGAGTTTGAAGTGTGCCATGTTCTGACCTGCACGTTACTTCAGGAGCTGTGGATTGGATGAGTTCACTTCAGAATATTTACCACTCAGAAATCTTAACAGTAGGGGATAGTACTAAAGGTGCCACTTTTGGTTTTTCATTTTTCCATTTTTTTAAAAAATTGCATGAAAACTTTTGTGCACATTTTCTCTTAATGCATACATTTTTGTACACAGTTTTGCAAAGCATACACATTTTTGCAAGCAATTTCCCCCTGATATAATGCCTTTTTGTACATTATTTTTACGAATATATGCATTCTTGTGTGCAGTTTCCATTAATATATACATTTTCCTACACTTTTTTGGCTGGAGACCTACATCACAAAACTTGAAGATCTGCAGATTTTGAAGGCGGGCTGCATTTTGGTTCACATATTGGTTAAAAATTCTTCTCCTATCCCCTCATGGGACACCAGGGAAAGTATTTTATGGAAGCAGTGGTTTTGAGGAGGGGTGTGAAAGAAAAGAGAGAGAGAACTGTATTCCACTAAAGCCAATCAGACAGAGTTTATCTGAAGGATGATGAGTCAATACAATATTTGAGGAGCTCTAATAATTGCTGTAAGTCATAACAGGCCAAATTACACAGGGCCATAGCCCTGCTAAACTGATAAAAAGTTCCTGCTCCTCTATGAGCAGTGAAACAGAAGCACCCGCCCAAGCAGAATTTTGGTGGTTATATGTTTCAGCATTTATGTATAGCTGTGTAAGAGCCAGGCAGTACGGGGATACTGTACATCTTCAACCCCTGAATCGTACAGTGATAAGGCAGACTCTCAGGATTAACAGCCCTGTCAAGGGGGAACTCTCTGAAGTGCTTATTTGTTTAGATGGAGAATTTCATTCATCATTAAGGGAGTGATAGAAATGGAAGCCCCTCCGACGCAGTGCCTGAAGCCTACCTGGAAGTATGTAGAGAACCAGGGAGATTAAACACTGTCCCCGTCTGGTTCTGAAAGTACAAATGATATACATGATTTGTGTAAAAAACATCATACTTCTAAGCTATTTGCTTTTTTCTCCCCATGAAAACATTACAAGCCCACTCGAAGGAGCAAAACCTTTTCATATGGGCAGCGAGTGAACAAATGGCATTATACTCTTAAGTAGTTTTCCAGCCACAATCTAAGATTAAATGGTGCACCTTGATATGATCATTACATTTTACTCCCTTTTGATTGTTAGTTTGAACAGTTCCTCCTAAAGTTATTTAAATTGGTAAAATCAATGTATATGTATTAGGTATTATTCAGTGCTAGTCCTACTCAGAGTAGACCCCTTGGTTAATAGACAGGAATAATTTAGGTTCATTAATTTCAGTGGGTCTACTCTGAGTAGCACTTAGTTGAATGGCAAGATTAAGTCTTGGAAGAATTAGCTAGAGATGGGAAGATTGCAATCCTAACCTTATCTGGGAGTAAGCCTAACAGAATTCCATGGAACCTACTTTAGAGTAGACATGGTTAGGACTGCAGGCTTATTTGTTTGTTTATTATGCCCCTTTCACCCTAAGATCCCAGGGAGAAGGATCATAATGATTTAAAATACAACATTAAAAAGAGTTTAAAAACAGAGTAGTCACTGTTAATAATATAAAACAAGAAAACCACAAATATAAGAAAACAATAAATTTAAAGGTAGATATACAAAACAACTCTGGAATTATTTGGTTTTAAATCCAATGCTTAGATGATTAGGAAAGTCTACTGCATAGTTAGAGATCTGTGTGCTGTAGTTTCCATGTGAATGTAGATTTATGGATTGTGGCTGCTATTTAGAAGTACATACCACTGAAACAAATGGAACTTTCTCTCTAGTAAGTAAAATTGGGGACTCGAGTATAAGTTGAAACATCTTACTAGAATACTTAGTACTTACTTTAACAGCCTGGTCCCAAAGCATGTTCTTCAGCAAATTTTTATTTATTTTTTAAAAATGTATATATCACTTGATCGTAACAAAACCTCTAAGTCAGGAATATCCAAGCTCTGGTCTTGGACCACCTGTGGTCTGTGAGTTTCATTCAGGAGATCTGCAGCATGTTTGTGGATTTGTGGTTGAACATTGGAGACGGCACTTCTATCAACTTAAATATTCATATTGCTCTTTAATTGTATTTTTATTGTTTCTTTTATTTCTTATATTGAAATTTATTGTACGGAATTCAAATTGTAATGCAATAAATACAATAAATAAGACATAAAAGAAGCAATAAAGATACAATTAAAACCATACAGAATCTAACACAGCACATTACAACTGCTACAACAGGCAGAAAAATCATTAAATGGTCCACTAAGACCCTCAGCAATGTTCCAGTGGTCTGTGGGGGCAAGAATTTGGGGGCCACTGTTCTGTGTAGTTACACAACTTCTAATGTGTGGCAATCTATTATGAAACTGACTTTTACAATCAATAT
Source organism: Rhineura floridana (assembly GCF_030035675.1). Lineage (NCBI taxonomy): Eukaryota > Metazoa > Chordata > Lepidosauria > Squamata > Rhineuridae > Rhineura > Rhineura floridana. The sequence continues at coordinate 89,493,499 of NC_084488.1, forward strand.
TATTTAATTCCCAGGTGAGGTAGAGAAAGGGAAAGTCAAATGCAAACAGACTCTAATTTGGTGGGAATAATAATTTCACCAATCATTTGTTTGCACACATGATTGCATGGCAGCATCATATTCAAGAGGAATTTTGATTTAATTTTATTACGGTCATAGACCAGCGAAATTCAAGAGGAAAGAAAGATGGGAGCAGGAGGGGCTGGAAGATCTAAAACAACAGAGGAAGCAAGAGGAGTGAGGTTCCACACTGTTGGTGGTCTTCCAGATGCTGGACCTAATTGGATGTTAAAAAATTTAAGCTATCTTGTTCTATCATTTTGACAATGTGTGCAGTGAAACCTGCTGGTGAAGATCTTTATTTTCCTTCATGAAACAGCAGTGTTAATGATTCAAATATATCTTTGTGCAAGAGAAAGACTTCATTTGGAACTTTTAAAAGTGTGTTTTTACATTCCTTTTTAATATGTGACGGAGAAAATTGCAGCTGGATTTTTTTTTTAAAAAAACTGATGGTTTCACATTAGGACTCCGATCCTAAACATGGGCCCCATCTGCACTATACATTTAAAACAGTACTATACCACTTTAAACAGTCATGGCTTCCCCCAAAGAATCCTGGGAACTGTAGTTTGTCAAGGGTGCTGAGAGTTAAGAGACCCTTGTTCCCATCACAGAGTTAAAATTCCCAGAGTTCCCCGGGAAGAGGGGTTGACTTAAACCACTCTGAGAATTGTAGCTCTGTGAGGGGAATAGGGATCTCCTAACAACTGTCAGCACTCTTCACAAACTACAGTTGCCAGGATTCTTTTGGGGAAGCCATGACTGTTTAAAGTGGTATAGTAGTACTTTAACTGTATAGTGCAGATGGAGCCACAGTAACATCAGTACTGTAAAGGGAATTGTTATGGAAATATGTAAAAATATGGAAAACAAGGTAATGCTTACGAATCTTTTGGATCAAACAATGGGAGTCTTTTATGCCAGGCTCCATATCTACCCCTTTCCCTTCCTTACATTTTTTTATCTTTGCTTAGAGGGTGATAAACTGTGAAATGCCATGCTAGTGAGACCCTAGCGATCTACCATCTTAATTTGCCCAGAGGCACCTATACATTTACATTAACACATGCAAACTGTATGTGCATTTCATTATTATGTATGTGTTCATGAGACTGTGCCTTTTAAGGAAGAAACCCCACATTCAGGACGCAGAAGCACAGCTATGGGGCTTTTCCATTGTATATTGATTGACTTATTGATTGATATCCCACCTTTCCTAGTAGGAGCCCAGAGCGGCAAACAAAAGCACTAAAAACACTTTTTTGTTTTTATAATATGCCTTCAAGTTGATTACGACTTATGGCGACCCTATACATCTTTTGGATATATTCATAGGGTTTTCATGATAAGAGGTATTCAGAGGTGGTTTACCGTTGCCTTCCTCTAAGCCTATTGCAGCCAATATTCCCAGGCGGTCTCCCATCCAAGTACTAACCAGGCCTGACCTTGCTTAGGTTCCGAGATCAGACGAGATCAGGCTTGTTCAGGGTAGTATGCCCATAGAAAACACTTTAAAACATCATAAAAACAGACTTTAAAATATATTAAAACAAACCATCTTTAAAAACATTTTTTTAAAAAGCTTTAAAAACATCTTTAAAAGTAGAAAAGGTTTAAAGAACATATTAAAAAGCAATTTCAGTACAGATGCAGAGTGGGATAAGGTGTCAATTTAAAAGGCTTGTTGAAAGAGGAAGGTCTTCAGTAGGCACTGAAAAGATAACAGAAATGGCACCTGTCTAATATTTATGGGGAGGGAATTTCAAAGGGTAGGTGCCACTACATTAAAGGTCCATTTCCTATGTTGTGCGGAATGGACCTCCTGATAAGATGGTATCTGCAGGAGGTCCTCACCTGAAGAGTGCAGTGATCGACTGGGTATATAAGGGGTAAGATGGTCTTTCAGGTATCCTGGTCCCAAGCTGTATGGGGTTTGTACACCAAAACTAGAACCTGACTAGAGCTTCGGCTATGGGGTGGTATAAAAATGCAATAAATAAATAAATAAATAAACTTTGAACTTAGTCCAGTAGCTAATAGCTAATAGGTAGCCAGTGCAGTCCCAGTGAGCGGTCTTGCTGCCGCATTTTGCACCAGCTGCAGATTCTGGATCAACCTCAAGGTTAGCCGCACATACAGTGCATTACAGTAATCCAGCCTGGAGGTTACCAGTACATGGACAACAGTGGTCAGACTATCCCAGTCCAGAAACCACTCCCTCCCACAACGATGCATTGACCATACCCTGGATCCACTCAGTCAACCCCCCTCGGCAAGCTTTAATAAGCCAAGACCCCTGACAATAAGGAAACGCTCTGCGTGACGGCTACTTGAGGATGCGATGGTGGCAGAGAAGTGGGCCTTCTTTGCCACCTTCACCGCCACACAGTAGGCATGGTTTATGTGTGCCCGATCAGTCTCACAGCACATCTTTTCACCCGCATCCTCCCCCAGCCGCAGCTTCATCCTTGTCGGCTCCCACGACACACCTCTGGCGGCGTCGGGAGCTGGCGCCTCCGAAAAGACAATGGAACTGCCACCACCTTCAGTTTAAACAGGCTTCAGGGAATTCTGACATTGAGATGCAAAACACTGCAAGAAAAAAGATGGATGTCTTTTTAAAACAAGGTCTTCAACTCTGTATTTCTTTCCTGGACATTTTTTTCCCTTAATATTGTTATTTGTTATTTAGTTTAATTTTTGTAAATTATATTGCTTTCATTGATGTATATTATACTTGCGTTCATTTTTCTTTGTAAGCTGCCTTGAGGGCCTTTGGCGGGTTTATTATTATTATTATTATTATTATTATTATTAACAACAACAACAACAATAATAATTTGTGTTCTAGCCATCATCCACCCTGTTTCATTGCCCTTAGCTCACTGGTGTACCAAGGTGCAAACTGGGCTCCACAATGCCAGAGAGGGTGCTCAGGGCAACCAGGTCAAGAGGCCGATGCACCTCGCTGTTCCACAGCATGACAAGGACTTCAGCAGGGTCACCTGTTCTATCTACTGGGAACTCTCCCAGGGCATTCAGGAATCCTGTGGATTTCATTAGTCCCCGGGGGCAGACCATCTTAATCTGTCCACCACCCCTGCAGGGGAGGATCAGAGCCATAAGTCTAAAGTTAACCAGGAAGTGGTCTAACCAAGACAATGGGGTGACATCCACCCCCTCATCTCCAGACCACCCCGTCCTCCATCTGGAGCAAAAACCAAGTACGTACCATTACACAGCAGATAGCTAAACTACAACATTCACTCCCATAAGATGGAGTGAAGGCTACCAACTTGGATGACTTTAAAAGAGGATTAGATAAATTTATGGAGGATACGGCTATGTTTGTATGTTAACTACATGATCAGAGGCACATGCCTCTGAATACCAGTCATTGGGGATCAGGAACAGGAGAGGTGTATTGCACTTATGCCTGCTTGTGACTTCCCATAGATATCTGGTTGGCAACTGCAAGAAGAGGATGCTTTGGTCCAGCAGGGCTATTCTGATGTTCAGACTGGTACTCATCACCTTTTGTAGTCCCAGGCTCTCATGTTACCTACAAGTAGAGATGGAAGGATCTGTCAACTTTGGTTCTCTCAATTTCTCATTTTTTCATTCTTAAACTTAGTTTCCCACAATTCTGAAGCATTTTTTTTTAAAAAAACTAAAAGACTAAAAAAAAACTGTGAGCAATTAGGAGCTTAAATATTTATATTATTCTATGATCTTGCAAGATAGGAAATGTATGTGAAAAATCCCGGAAGATTCTGCAGCCAAAATCTAAGAGGTTTTTTGTCTGATATTTCTCTGGATCACTTGCTCAAGGATGAGCAGGAAAAATGTACAGTAGCCCCACAACTAACGTGTCAATTTGATCTCAGCATATTCAGCAAACCTGTCAGTTTAACTGCACCCCAACAGGAGACAATAATAGCAAACTGAAAGCTAACAAAGCTTTTCTTTTTTCTTTTTAAGGAAGAGATAAATACATCATGCAACACTATAATGGCGACCATAAATCAGAATCTGTTTTAAATCCTGCTGTAATTTTTGCTTTCCTCTCCCCCCCCATATTATTTCACAACTGATTACCTCTGATTGCTCAACACCCAGCTCCCTTAGAAAGTGCTAATTAAGACACTGAAGAGGCTCATCTAATATTTATACTGGTGCTGTTGCACTAGATCATTTTGCAGTGCATGAACAGCGTCATGAAGAAGGAATTAGAAGCAGTATAGCTCTGAGCCCCAGATAATCCTTCACTGATTAGTGAGATTCTCATTGCCACCTATTCTGAATGCACTCCTCTCAGGATGTTGATAAAGCCTTTCAGTATCACAAGATGGACTACCAAGCACAGTGCCAGCTTTTCTACCCAATCAAAGTGAAGCCCCCAGTTCACCTGGTTAAGCTACCCTAATCCTAAATCGGCTTTTAGATTGTCACTTAACAACTCTGAGGTACTCCAGAAGGATCCAGCACAAATCCAGCAGTAAATGAGGCCTAGTCTGAGTGAAAATGAACAAACAAAAAGCTTGGGGAGGGGAGGAATATTTTTCACCGCCTAAGACTTGAAAAAAAATCTATTCAATGAGAATTAAGATGTCAGAAATTAGATGGTTCTGTGAAGTCAACCTTCCTGTTAAGACTTTGAATTTTTCAGCCTCTAAATGAAGATATACCATTGCATCTTAAACCCCATATGATGACAAATGGGGGATTTTCTGAGAGGTTTTCACTTTGGGGGTGGTTGTTTTTGCATGGGGAATGACAAAAATACAGCACTGAACATTTAAAAAGTGTAATTAATCTGTGTATATTTGTTAACAGTGACAAATGTCTGGACAGCCTGTCCAATTATTGATTAGATCTGTATCTCAGACCTTCTAATTAACCTTTAAGTGAAGGGTATCATTTTGTGGGAAAGAGATGCCTGGGCCTTGGGACTGGAAATGGTACCCTTTCATGTATATACTTGTGATATGGTGTATAAGCTACACCACAAATCTCAGTGCCTTTTATTGACTATTTTAACAAGGACGTGTTTGATTACTGCTGCTGGATGGTCCTCCCATTTGTAATTAAAGAGGGGGAAGGGAGCCAAGTTAAGCACAATGGCAAAAAGGCTTCATGCAGACATGCAGTAGCATTGTCAAGGTTGCTTGGTAACCACTAGACTTCAAGAGATTCTTGCATGGATGAACAGAAATGTTTGCAGTCATTTCAAGTGCTCCGAGCTGGGCTTACTATTCATTTGGCTTTTCTGTTTGAAGCACGTTGCTTAAAAGAAGAAGCTTACTTGCACATAGCGAGCTTTCATATCTTGTGCATTATTGGATAACATTAAGATATCCTGTTCAGTAACTGGAAAGCTTCTGTTCCAATGAAATGACGTGTTTCGGAGCTTGCTGACTAAATTTAGATGCAAAAAGAGTAACTTTTCTGTGGTGTGTGTGCATGTGATTGAACAGTGCTTTTGAGCTGAGCAGCAAGCATCAACTACTAGGCTGCGATATAGCCAACATCTTTTTCCAAATATTATGAATATCACCAGTGGATATAAATGGTGCAACCTGGCCAAAGATGAGGACATTTAGAATTCTGTTGATTTCAGGGAGAAAGCTAAATCTCTCCTGCTGAAATGAAAATTTGGTTTAGGTGTTCTAGATTTTGGCTGGATTGCACTAGGGATGGAAACATCTGTCAGTTTCAGTTCTCTCCGTTTGTCATTTATCAAATTTTAAATTCCATTCTCCACATTTCTGCAATAATTTGTTATTTTTTTAAAAAAAATCCTCATGAAAATTCTCCACCATTTTAGTGCGAATTTCTCCTAATAAATTTCTCCATTTTTATATGTAGATTTTACTAACGTGAACATTTTTGCAAGACATTTCTTATCATATAATGCATTTTGTATGTAATTTTCACTCAGGTATTCATTTTCATGCACACTTTCCCGATACATGCATTTTGGTAAACATTGGTTGGTTGGTGAACTGCATCACAAATTTTGAGTTAGTTTGAATTTTGAAGGATGGCTGTGTTTTGGATCTCATATTGTCTCAGAAAGTTTGAATTTGATAGATTCAGCTTGAAATGCAAATTGAATTGAATTCCTCCCTCATCCCTAGACTGCACCCATAGTAATCATACTGAATACATCTCACAGATACTGCTTTGTTGGAAACAGAATCATCAAGCTCCAAAACCAGTTTCCCCCCCTCCAGAACATTTCTTAAGGCATATTCCTCCCTGACATTTTTTTTTAGTCCTAGGAGTGGTGCACTTTTGAGAATTGAGCCACTTCACCATGTGTGCAATAAAGCTGTTCTCCCATTATCCCAGCTCCAGGTAACAAAGTCTTGAAAAAATCCTGTGATTTTCAATGTATGTGTGTGTTATATATATGTACACATTGAAATAAATGGTGGACATGTTTCCCAAATTTAGTCCTCAGGGTACAATCCTATTCCCTGATCTGTGCTGCTGGGTATGGGGGGATGATTAGGACTCAGTAGGGTATCCTCTACTGGGTTGTTGGAAGATTCAGGATAGACAAAAGAAAGTACTTCTTCAAACAGCACAAAGTTCAACTATGGAATTTGCTCCCACAAGAGGTAGTGATGGCCACCAACTTGGATGGATTTAAAAGAGGATTAGACAAATTCATGAAAGATAAGGCTATCAATGGCTACTCCTAGCCATGATGGCTGTCTTCTGCCTCCATGGTTGGAAGAACCATGGTTCTGAATACCAGTTGCTGGAAACCACAAGATGGGAGAGTGCTGTTGTGCTCAGGTCCTGCTTGCAGGCTTACCAAAGGCATCTGGTTGCCCACTGTGAGAACAGGATGCTGGACTATGGGCCATTGGCCTGATCCAGCAGGACTGTTTTTATGTTCTTATGAGTTCTGCTGATGGGGGACACCACCACTGTAGAAGCCCCTGCTGCACCCACTATGAAGGCACAGACTGTTAGCACTCTGTTGGCGATTTTCATGCTGCCAGTAGCCAGCACACACAGGGCTTGGCCAAGGATCTGCTTGATTCTAAGCTGGCCCATATGCTGAAGAGGGCCTGATGCTGATGCAGCCAAAAAAAAGGAGAGAAAATCCCTTCTTGTCTTCCTTTCTGATCAGCAGAAACCATCTGGGCTTTGGATGTGACATCCATATCCTGCTTGGGAATAGTCCAGGACAGAATTAGGATTCCAACCAACCAGAACAACAACAACTCAACATGGACCAAAATCTTAAAAATGATGGCATTGGCATTGATGACTGAGGGTTGTTTTCAGTGTTAGTCATACTTGGAGAAGACCCACTGAAATTAATAGACACAACTAACTTTATTAATTTCAGTGGGCCTCCTTTGAGTAGAGCTTAGTTGGATACAACCCTGAAGATCTGGATCTGAAGCCTTTTTGCCCTAAAGAGGAAGTCTATCCATTTAGTTTAAAATAGTCAGCAAGAGTTCACGACAGATACTATTGGAGGTCATTGATTCATAGGGTGCCATAAGTTGTAATCAAGGACCAAACGGTCCGAGCACATAACACCTGTTCTGGCTCGCCTGCACTGGCTACCAATATGCTTCCGGGCCAGATTCAAAGTGTTGGTATTAACCTATAAAGCCCTATACGGTGCGGAACCACGATACCTGTCGGAATGCCTCTCCCGATACGAACCAGCCCATACACTACGTTCTACTACGAAGGCCCTCCTCCGGGTTCTGACTCACAGAGAGGCCCGGAGGGTGATGTCAAGATCTAGGGCCTTCTCAGTGGTGGCCCCCGAACTCTGGAACAGTCTCCCCGAGGAGGTGCACTTGGCGGCGACATTATTATCCTTTCGGCGCCAAGTTAAAACCTTCCTCTTTTCCGAGGCATTCTCATTTTAATTTTAATTTTAATTTAAGCTAACTTAATTTTAAATTTGTTGTAATTGATTTTAGATTGTTTTATTTTTATATGTCCTTGTTGTATTATACTGTGTATTTTATTGTATTTCTTGTGTTCACCGCCCAGAGAGCTATTGCTAGTCGGGCAGTATAAAAGTCTAATAAATAAATAAATAAATAATCGACTTGAAGGCACATAACAACAACAAAGTCACAAAAAAACAATTCAGCATCTTTTTTTGCTTTTTCACCTTTAATTTCCATTCAAAATAGAAAGAAAATAAAAATATAAGCCATATAACTGATAGTAGCACCAGCCAGAAACCAGCATTTAAAATAGATACAATGTATTGTATCCAATACCAATCCTACTCTACTGAAATTAGTAGACATCAATAATTCCAATGGGTCTACTCTGAGTAGGATTTAGTTGGCTACAATCCATTAGTATACTAATGTTGGAGTCCCTTCCCACCGCCAGAGAGATCAAGGTTTATTATCCTTCATAAAGAAATTGTTTAGAAATAATAAATCCAATACACAAACCCATCTCGTGGTGGTTTATTTTGTCTTGTGGGAAGTTTTAGCAGTTCAAGGATTAGCTAGCTTTCCCCTTCTGTGAAGGGCCTGATGTAAACCCTTGTACCAAGAGCTTAAAGTCTTAAGATTGTTAGAAATTTCCATCAGTCAGCCGGTATGTTCGTGAATAAAAAGTTAGTTGCTGATCTGACCTGTTCGTTGCTCTCTGGAAAGAAGCCATCTAGCTACAGACACTCAGCTGTGCCAAAGGAAGAAGGGGGGGCGAATTGGTGATAGAACTAGTGCGACCTTGTGCAAAAGACTTCAAATGCCAGTTTGAAATCACATCTACTCCTGTTGATGTGTAATCATCCATGCCTATAGATTAATTAGTTTGAACATGCTTCAGAGTTTGGATTTGCAATTTCAAGTTAAGATCCCCCTGATTTATTTCATTAAAAAGATTTTGAAAACCTATGGTGAGCTGAGCACAGTGTGAGCCATAGAATTTTATTGTGTATAGAAAATTCCAGGATATTAAAACTGCATACAGATCACTCTTATTTTGAAAAGTGAGCATGCCCTGTAATCCTTTGACTGTAAGAGATGCAGAGCCCCTGCTCCCTGGTTCGGTTGCATTATCATTGCTGCAAACCCAGCCTTCACATTGGACTTGGAGGGCACTGGTTAAATGTGATTCTTCCTCCAGTGAGTTACCGAATAAGATTTGTAAAGAGGATAAGTGTTCCTGCAGTTGCTACATCCACTGACAACACCATACTGACATTCAAGGCCTGGTGACTTCTTGGAGAAGGACAAACTCAAAAAGCAATTTCAAGATAGCTTTTGTATATGATCTTCCTCATCTAGTGTCTGATCTCCCAGCTCCACATTCTGTGAGCTTCACATGACCCTAATCATCCAAAACACTAGCCCTTTGCAGAGTCCCCGCACACAGACAAGCTCTACATATGTGTAGCCCCTTCATGTGCCAGCCAAATGTACAGATGGTGGGAGGGATGTGGCTGGTGCATGTATAAGTAGGAGTGGTGGTGGGTCTTGCTCACAAGCCCCATGGCTATTCTGGCCAATTCCGTTGGAATCAGTCTCAGACTCACTGACGTATTTTTCTCCAGTATGATTTATGACAAACTTCAGTTTAGAGCTCTTCACGGATCAGCTTACAAGTCACACAAGATTCTGCATCTCTACACAGCATAACTAGGCATGACTACTCAAAGCTAAGATGTTGTTGCAGCAATTAGATGCACCCCCTTACAATTCTTAAGTAAGTTTGGGCAGGCTCTTTCTACTCTCATGAGGAAGGTGTCACAGAACAGAAATGTGCGCACACATGAGCACTCCTCCTAGATGGGAAAGTGGGGGCCAGCTGAGCCTGTTGTCACAGTTGTCTGTGTGTCTGGGGTGATGGGGTAGTAGCACTTCATCAAGATCAACCTCTTCTAGAGGAGGTGTGGCTGGCGGCAGCATCTTTGGAGAAGAGGGCATGGAGGGGAGGAGCTGGGACAGGCTCCTGATTAACTGACATTCCTTCTGTCGTAACTGGAAGTAAGGGGGAGGAGCTATCACTTTCAAAAGTACTGAAGAGGACTGTCTCAGCATTTCCTGGTTGCAAACCACTAGGACCCTCCCTGGGTCCCATTCACTATCTTCATCACTCCAGGACCACTCCTTGGGGCTCATGAAAATGGCTCTCCTCATGTGTTCTTTCATGTGTGTGTGTGTGTGTATCAGTCACCTCAACCCTCCTAATACCAACCATACTTCAACCATCTGCTACCTAAACTCCCTTCCTAAGCTGCCTAATGAATATGAAATCTTAGCATTTAAATTTAAAGTGGTGATATTGTTGCTTCCAGCGATTTGTTGAATTAAACCACTATTGATTGTATGCCCTATTCTTTGACCCCTTTACCAAGCTGTATCAATTTTAAAAACCAAAGGATGCAATAAACATGTTTCCCTGAACATATTGGGGTGATACACAGTGATGTCAATGTTCTGCAATGTGATTGGGCAAGGCAACATAAAAGAAGATGCAGCACAGGTCATGACTGGCCAATATAGTACAGCAGATGGGTAGCCAATGTGGTGCCCTTCAGATATTGTTGCTGACTCCAATTCCCATAGCCCCAGCCAGCATGGCCAATGGTCAGAGATGTTGGGAGCTATAGTCCAGCAACATCTGGAGGGGACCATGTTGGCTTTCCCTAGCATAGCACATATAGTAATATTTCAGGAATCCACTGCAAGTAGTGTTGATAAATAGCAGGAAAGGGAAGGTGAGAGGAGAATCAGATACATGATTGGTAGAGATTGTGCTAAACAGGATTCAACAGAACTTTGACAATGTGGCTAATTAGGTAAAATTCCACACAAAAAAATGCTTCAAAATCTTTAATCTTTACAAAAAATATGAGCCAAATGAAAGAAATAAGCAAACCCAACAACCCAAATTTATATATTTGTGTGTGAGGTATTGGCTGGCAACAGTGATGGTTAGGCAATTTTTATTATATTTTATCACACATATAAACGTGTACATTTTAAAAATAATCTGAGGGCCTGACTGATTATTGCGTCAGGCAGCAAAATCTCTCGGGCCAGCCCTGGCAAAGTATAATGTGATTTTCTTAAAACATCCACAGCAGCCCTGCATGAATTTTGCCCCGTGAACAATCCCAATAAATGAGGAGTTGTCTGGGAAGAGAGATTGATTGTTGAATCATGTTAGAAATTGTAGCTCTGTGAGGGGAATAGGGGTCTCCTAACAACTCTCTTAACAAACCACAGCTCCCAGGATTCTTTGGGGGAAGCCATGATGGTTAAAGTGCTATCATACCACTTTAAATGCAAGGTGTGGATGTGGTCTTGGACCAGTCCTGAGGCTAAACCAGTATTCAGTGTGCTGATATGCACATCTGTCCTTTCCATTATGAAGCTAGGAGAAAGCAATGCTTCCACTACAGGTCAAATATTCACTCTCAACTTTGTTCTTAGTTTATATTTGTCTTCATCCTAAGTGATGATGAAGTTTACGATGAAAAGAGCTTTTCCCGAAATGAGATTTAAAAAAAAAAAAAAAAAGCCCTGCCAAATGGCATTTCATGAGGAACCGCCGATCCCAAGAAAGATTGGCCCATAAAAGAGAAGACATTGCCTCATTTCTATTCCTGAATGGTATTTAGACATTGGTACTGACATCTGTTTACATGATCACATGATGGGAATCAGTGACAAAAAGGGTCAGGTCAAGGGTGCATCTTGTCCCACCACGCTTGTAGCTGAAACAAACAAGCTAATAAAAGTTAGCTTAGTTAATTTTTATAGCTCTATTAGTAAAATACAGAGTTTATCATCCTGGAGGAAGGCAAAACCACGATAGATTAAAAAAAACAAACAGTATGCTTGGACTGCACAAACACAAGCAAAGTGTAGGTCACTTGGCTAATCAGAGCTGACAGCGACAACAATGGGTTTGGGAGTGACCAAAGGGCAGAGTTCAAGATACGGGAGAAAAACCAAGAGGAGTCAATCAGCTTAAGTCCAAATGCTTCCAGTCAGTTGGGCTGGGTATCTTGGCATGAGGGCCAAACTAGATGTGACATGAATTGTGTCATTGCAGTTAACATGTCTGATTTTTACAATTTCAATAGTAGTTGCAGTGTCCTGGAGCAAGATTGGAAGCATGGCAAGTGGGGAGTGGGGTTGTATTATTTCCTTCTCCATGCTATGGACTCTGATACCAATGCAAATCCCCCCTCCTGAAGTTACTGTTCACTTGGGTGGGAGCTTCCATTGACATCCCTGCCATTTCCTTTCCTATAGCAGCTTCCCGGGTGGGGATTTTCATTGGGACTATGGTGTATGTCTATATCCCAATCCTGATTCCCCCTATCCCCTCCCTCACAACTGCTATGTAAATTTTAAAAACAATTGCACAATTAACGCACTGTCGTGTTTGGCCCTAAAAATACCCTAACATTAGACACTCTGTACAGATAGATTTCTTCCCCTGACTTCGCTGTAATATCCATGTGTTTTTGAAAAACTTCAGTTAGCATTATAACATTTCAGATTACCAAGTTACAGTCAGTGAAAAATATATTTGTCTTTGTTTTTTCAAACGGGATGTAAATCTTGTTCAATCCTCTGTGGCGCAGAGTGGTAAGCGGTGGTAACTCAGCTGAAGCTCTGCTCACGGCCGGAGTTTGATTCCAACGGAAGGAGGAAGTCAAATCTCCGGTAAAAGGGGTCGAGGTCCACTCAGCCTTCCATCCATCCGTGGTCAGTAAAATGAGTACCCGGCATATGCTGGGGGGTAAAGAAAGGCCGGGGAAGGAACCGGCAATCCCACCCCATATATACGGTCTGCCTAGTAAACGTCACAAGACGTCACCCTATGAGTCAGAAACGACTCGCACTACAAGTGCGGGGACACCTTTACCTTTACTTTAAAAATTGTTCAATAAATTAAATATTCTAGTGCCAATCTGATTGTAGAGGCAAGGGCTGGGTCATTAACTCCTTACTATAAATTGCTAGTTTTGCCAAAAATCATACAGGGGTTTATAATAGGTCTCTCCTTTTGTAATCCTTCCTCACAAATAATCCTGGAGGGAGACTTAGAAAGAGAAGCCAATGTGCCTCCCACCTTCTATGTTGTGTACTATGACTCCAGTTATCCCTGACCTTTGGCCATGCTGGCTAGGGCTGATGGGAGTTGTAGTCCACAAGATCTGAAGGGCACCCCGTTGGCTACAACTAAACTGGCATGGAGGTCCTGCTCAGACATATCATTGCTGAATGTGTGTCTGTGTGTGATGTGGTAGAGAGTAGGCAGGCCTGGCCCTAAAATGAGCTAGGCTGAGTCATGATTCTCTCAGGCAATGGATTAGGAAGGGTGGTAGAACAGTGCCATTCAAGCTCCCACTGCTAGCAACAGTTGCCTAGCCAGGCGCTTCACAGCCAGGCTATGTAACATCACCCCCAAGTAGGGATGAGATCTGTTGGCCGGTGCCAGTTTGAAAGCATTCCATCAACCTAACAGGCTATAATCGATTCGAGCTCATTCTTTGTCTGCTAGCCAACCGCTGCTTTTACCAATCCATTTTACTTCTCACAGAAAATATTGATATTAATATCAATATTTTTAAAAGAAATCAATAACTGTAAAGGAAATATCAATATTTTGAAAGGAAATAGAGATAAAATTATTGTTCTTAATATTGATATTTTAGAGGCAGATTTTTTTTTTAAAAAAAACCTGTTTTTGACAATAGCTGTGGAAAATCACAACATAAAGAGCCAATCCACAACTATAGAGAATAATCAATTTAATGGAAAATTCAGTACCAAATCCGAACTGGGCAGAATTCAAGCACATCCCTACCCACATGTTGCTTAAGCCTCCAGCTGTCAGCAGCTGCCAGGCGGGTTGCTCCATGGCCAGGCTGCCACCCCGATGGCCAGACCTTAGAATAAGGCTTGTGGGTTCCTTCTGTTTGAAGTGCAGCTGCCACATTTCAAATAGAAGAGGAAGTGAGTGAGCAGGGGCTGATTCTCAGCAAAGCACTCCATGGCCACTGCCATCCAGTAATGACAGCCAGCAACTGGAGCACCTAAAGGGAGATGCCTTAGAATCATAGAATAGTAGAGTTGGAAGGGGCCTATAAGGTCATCAAGTCCAACTCCCTACTCGATGCAGGAATCCAAATCAAAGCATTCCCAACAGATGGCTGTCCAACTGCCTCTTGAACGACTCCAATGTCGGAGAGCCCACTACTTCTCTAGGTAATTGGTTCCATTGACGTATGGCCCTAACAGTTAGGAAGCTTTTCCTGATGTCCAATCGAAATCTGGCTTCCTGCAACTTGAGCTCATTATTCCGTGTCCTTCACTCTGGGACGATCAAGAAGAGATCCCAGCCTTCCTCTGTGTGACAACCTTTCACGTACTTGAAGAGTGCTATCATATCTCCCCTCAGTCTTCTCTTCTCCACGCTAAACATGCCCAGTTCTTTCAGTCTCTCCTCATAGGGCTTTGTTTCCAGTTCCCTGATCATCCTTGTTGCCCTCCTCTGAACCTGCTCCAGTTTGTCTGCATCCTTCTTGAAGTGCGGAGATCAGAACTGGATGCAGTACTCAAGATGAGGCCTAACCAGTGCTGAATAGAGGGGAACTAATACTTCACGCGATTTTGAAACTATACTTCTGTTAATGAAGCCTAATATAGCATTTGCCTTTTTTGCAGCCACATCGCACTGTTGGCTCATATGCAGCTTGTGATCAACGACAATTCCAAGATCCTTCTCACATGTCGTACTGCTGAGCCAAGTATTCCCCATCTTATAACTGTGCATTTGGTTTCTTTTTCCTAGACCTTATATTGTTTTATGGTAGATTGTAACATTCTAATATTTTATTGATACTGTAAGTTACATGCAGAATGTTGTTACTAAGTGGCATCCAGACATGGCCCAGTCTGGGAAGAGCATTTAAACATAGCTTCTGCGGTCTATGTTCTGGTAAACTCTAGGTTAGATTACTGCAATGCATAATATGTGGGGCTGTCTTTGAAGACAGTTTTGAAACTGAAATTAGTGCTGAATTCAGAGGCCAGACTGCTGACTGGGACCAGAAGGTCTAAGCATAAAACACCAAATCTGGCTCAACTTCACTGGCTACCAGTTGGTTTTCAAGTTCAATCAAAGTGCTGGTTTAGACCTATAAAGCATTATGCAGCTCAAGACCTCAATACTGCCTCCCCACACGAATCTACCTGGACCCTGCAGTCACCATCACAGGCCTTTCTCTGTGTTTCTTCTCTGAGGGAGGTGTGGAGGGTGGCAGCATGAGAATGGGCTTTTCCATTGGTGCTTCCCCATTTGTGGAATGGTCTCCCAGGGAAACATGCCTGGCACCATCACTGTCAGCTTTCAGATGAGAGGCTAAGACATTCTTGTTTGCCGAGGCTTTTGCTTGTTAATTTGGATGCCTTTTTTGTAGTGCTGTTTAGTGGGGTGGGGAGGACTTCTCATTTTTATAATAATGTTGGATGAGTACTTTATAAATTCTATTTATTGGATTGTGTTTTCTTTTGTATCTGGTTTTTAACTGATTTTTAATGCTGTTTGTATTTTATGGATTTATAAGTCACTTTCCACATTTGTATGTAGAAAGAGACAAATAAATGTAATAAATAATAATATAAATGATACTGCAATATGTATCCAGACCAGGCCTTATATTTATGCTTACTATATATGTGTGTTGTTTCAAGACTGTCTGCAGAAATATTTCCGGGGGGGGGGGAGGAAGCAAAGCTACGAATTGCTGCTACAGGTTATTGGCAACCCACTCCACCCACCATTACATTTAGAATTCCGGAGGGGGGGGCACACCCCCGGACACCCTTGTCTTGTTTCAAGCATGGTGATACTGAAGCGCTAGAGCTAAGTGATGCACAAAGACACTCTACAAAAGTCTCCCAAAAGATGAGCATTCAGTCTTGACATGCTCAGAAGCTCTGTTTTTAGTACTGCACTTTGAACGCAGCTCAGAACGAGTCCTCAGCCTTAGGCGTTGACCTCATTAGGGCACAGAGATGCCACGCCATTTCTTCCCTTACCTTCTGCGGAGCCAAGATGAAAAGTCCTGAGGGCCACAGCTAGTGGAGAGGAATGGGGAGAAGAAAGTAGCTGCAGTCCCCCACCCACCCTATATGGGTGTATTTAGCCATAATGCACCATCACTATGGCTGGCAACCAGAGTAGCTGTCATCTCACCCTGGTGGGGTAGACGGACGTTATCCCAGGTAGTCCTTTTGTGTGAATTATCTCCAGACATGACACAGAGATAAGTTTGCAGCAATAAGATATAAGCAGCAATTCCTCTTCATTGGCAATGAGGGACTGAAAAAATCAAGGCAAAATCTAGGTCAGAGGTCTTCAGTTTAGTCATATCACGGGACTTCTGAAATTCACTAGTAGCAAATCTGAGGACTGAGTCTTTGGCATCCATAAGTAATCCCCATTCTACACACCCTACCCCCCAAGTGCCACTATCTTTTCTGTATATTTGACCTCAGTCACATTGCACATTTTCAGGGTGGTGTCCTATATAATCAGTATAGCCTATATAGGACTGTTCTTTTGCCAAAATACAATGTAGTATTGTGATTTACAGAATTACTATTTTTACTACCACCTGCAATAGTTTGATTCTTGTGTCAGATGGAAGCATTTTTCACCCCCTGCTAAAGCACCCCATGTATATGTTGATAACTTTATAAAAGACATTTTGGTGGGCAGAAATGTGGAAGCACCAGAACATGCTGACAGATATGCCCATGTGACAATCTCATGGTGGGAACAGAGCAAAAGTTAGCATGTCATATATGGAACATCACATATTCCACTATTAGCACAGTACTGTGGGTGGATGAGTGGATGATGTCATCTGCAAAGCCCTCCATTCAGATCTCAGCTCAGACACAGACTCATTGGATGGTCTTATGAAAGCCATTATCTCTCAGCCTCAGTTCCCATTTGTCAGATAGGGATGAAAATAGTAGTGACTTACCCAACAAGTACTGTAGCTGTGGTGATGGCCACCAATTTAGCAGCTTTAAAAGCAGAATCATGATGGCTGTATACTGCCTATAGGGTCAGAGGCAATTTTTTCTATGAATACTAGTCACTGGAAGACATAGGTGAGAGAGGGCTAGTGTCCTCACGTCTGGCTTATGGACTTCCCAAAGGTATCTGGTTGGCTGCTGTGGGAGACGGAATGTTGGACTAGATAGACCTGTGACCTGATCCAGCAGAACTCATTTATATGTTCTTAAGATTATGTACATTAAGTTCTTTGGGCAGTTAGGAAAGGCTCCATACAAATACTAGTTCTAGTCTGCAATCATATACTCTCTTACCTGGGACTAAGTTCCATTGAACTCAATGGGGCTTACTTCAGAATACACATGTATAGCAGGAGTGGGAATTTGTAGCCTTCCATGTGTTGCTGTACTACAGCTGCCTTCATCTCTGACCATGCTGGCTGGGGCTGATAGGGGTAGGAGTCAAAGAGCATCTGAGTGGCCACAAGTTCCCCACCCAGTGTACAGGGTTACACTATAAGCTGTTTTGTGTCCCATTAATTTAAATGGGAGAAAGTCCAACAACATCTGGAGGGCTCCCATCATGTACAAGAATACACTGCAAGTTCTTTTGTGTCCCTTTTATTTAAATAGGAGAAAGTTAAACACGTCTCAGAGAAACCAACGGGATTTACAAATGCAGAACCTTGTATCCATTATTATTCACAATAACACAGGTGCATTGGGACTTCGTAAGACCTCCTTCTGCTAACAAATTTTTTGGGCAACTTCCCTATGGTAGTTCATTACAAATAATAGGAAGCAATCTGTTGTCCGGATCGGTTTTGAAGCTCTCCCACAACATGTTTCTTTTCTTTTCTTTTCTTTTCTTTTCTTTTCATACAATAATGTGCTGCAGAATATTCTCAAATGTATTATGAAGTTTCCCCATCAAAATTAAAACCAAAGCAGAGTACCCTGAATACGAAACAAATTTCTGTTGTATCACCTATACTTTCCCCCGACTCTACTTGTTCAGCTAGGATGCAACTCTTAAATGCACTGAAAACACACATGTTAATTTCTAAAGATGCGACTAGCTTTGCTGAAATCGATGTCCTGAATGTTTGTAAAGATTTGTGGATATAGAACTATTTCCAGGCCCAGGAAGCAAATGATAAACCACACAGAATCCAGTAGTTCATAATGAGCTATCCTGGCTGTGCTCCAAGAATGGTTGCCTGTAATAAGAGTTTAGGAGGCAGCTGTTATCTAAAAGGAGATTCCTTTTTACCATTAAGGTTTAATGTGTGTGCTCGCGCTTTGAACAGAGTGGGCTGTTTATTTATCTGTATGTGTGCATAATAGCCTGAGACAAGGTAAATCTCCCCCACTTTTCTTTCTTGTCTTTCAGGTATTTTCCATAGATATTTTTTTGTGCATGCCTGTTTGATTTGAACAGGCCCCTTTTTCTTTCAAAATCAGTTGGGGAGCTAACAAAGCACCTTTGCATTATGGAAAAAAAAGATGGCTGCTGAACAACGGACACAGCAAATAGCAGTAACTCCTTTTGGCACTTCTTCTTTTAATCCTGGTGAATTAAGAGTAAATGCTCCTTTGTGTTTAAAAACAAAATCAACTAAACCTATGTGAAAAAGCAAACAAAAAATTCCCCCCCAAAACCCAAAACCCCAAGTCTGAAGAGGAGTTCAAGAAAGACACATAAACACACAACACAAATACTTGATCTGTGTGTGTGTGTGTGTGTTCTGGTTTTTCTGATTTACTGGGGGGAAAACTGATAATTACCAGGTTGTACAGAGAGTAAACAGCAGGGAGTCACCCCATCCGCTGATGCTATCGTTGGCATCAAAGGAAGGAGCCTTATACTGATCCAGACCATTAGTCCATCTAACTCAACATTGCCTACATTGACTGGCAGCATCTCTTTCAGAGGTTTCAGAGACAAGCCTGTCTGGAAATGCCAGGAAATGAACCATGCAGATGCTGTACCACTGAGCAGCAATCCCTCCCTACAGATTCTTTCTTGATTCACAAGCTGCTCACCCTGATGCTCCTGAGGAAAATGATATCATGAAGTGAAATGGGAAACTCTTGCTGTTTTTCTCTAGATGGCAGCATCTACCTTATGGTCTGTCCTCTTCATGTGAAACAAAATTCACATGCAAGAAATGAAATGTGTAGCATTCTGATTTGGTTCTGAATGTGTGGATAGATACCCATGGTTTAAGTATTTGCAATGCAATCCTGCGTATGTTTACGCAGAAGCAAGTCCAGCTGAGTAGAATGGGGCTTACTGCCAGTGTGAAAAGGAGCACAGCCTTAATTTGCAAAGTGATTATTTCCTCTTGTTCACAGAATCATAGAAGAATTGGAAGGGCTCTATAAGGCCATCAAGTCCAACCCCCTGCTCAGTGTTGTTGTTGACAACATCTCTTCTAGTTTAGGACACTTTTCACATGATTTCTCTCCTCATACCTTACCAGTGAAATGAGAGAATACACTGATAATGACAGGAATCTTACTAGCAGTCGGCATCTGTGTGGGAATGGCTTTTCAAGATGTTTTTAAAGCTTTTTTTAAAAAAGTTGTTTTTAAAGATGTTTTAATATATTTTAAAGTATGTTTTTAAGATGTTTTAGAGTGTTTTTAAAGTTTTGTTTGTCGCCCTGGGCTCCTTCTGGGAGGAAGGGTGGGATATAAATTTAATAAATAAATAATTAAAATGAGAGGGAAATAATTTAAGATAACTGTTTCATTTACAATGTATTTTCCTAAGCAAACTTATAGCTCATACCTCAAGATTCTAGACAGATATATAGACATATAAAAAGAACATGATCCTTTCCACATGAGGGTGCAACGGCTGCTCATGGAAGGATCTTTATATGTTCTCAGTAGAACACGGTCATTCTCCCCACCTTATCCTCTTAGCACGCACCAGAACCATCTGAGAAATTGGAGGTCTGGGCATCTCCCATATCTTAACCAGCTTTCCCTCTCTCTACAATGCAAGTCATTCAAAGTCTGAATCTTAATGAACTTCCCAAGGTTGGGAAGGATACTTTTATTGGGTAACTCCTGATGGTTCAGAAACCTTCATCTGGTCCAGAATGCGGTCGCCTGAGAGGTCTTGGCCCCTAGATGGTTGCAGCATTGGATACCATTGCTGTACCAGCTGCATTAGTAGTCAGTGCAAATGAAGAGCTGCTTATGACCTTTAAAGGATTTTAGGTCTGAGTTATTTAAAATACCATATATGGGCATTCATGGGGTGGTAAGAGGGCAGTTCCCCCCAATTAACCATAATTCCCAGTTCTCATTTTAAAAAAAGATAAAATTTCTAGCATTTGTAGAACCTGAAATATTAGACAGACACAATACTTTTTTCTTCACAGACATGATGCTTTTCATTTGCGTGTGCGCAAGAAACTAGCCTGCTTCCCCCTTTCAATGTTCTACTTTGTGCCCCCTCCCCACAGAAAGATTCCTGCAGACTCCCATGGGGCTGCCTACACCCATATCTAACAACCTGCATTTTAAAGTCACCAATGGAGGCTCTTCTTATTTACCTGCCACCAGGAGTAGTGAAATTTGTACGTACAAAGCAGAGGGCATTCACGGTTGCAACTCCACAGCTGTAGAATTCGTTGTCAAATGACTCTGTGAGACCACAACACTGCAGACTTTCTGGAGAGCTCAGGAGACTTCCCCCCCCCTTTTGAAGAAGGACTTATTGGGCCTGTTTTCTACTGTTGGCTTAGCTCTATGTTAGTAATGTTATGTTGATTGCTTGTTTTATTAGTTGTTGCCATTAGCTGTGACATTTCCTATGAGTATTTTGTATTGATTTTCTGTGTTTTATTGGAATGTTTTATGTATCATTTTTATATGATTAATACCACATTATTAGCACCATTGTACCCGGGTATTGCTTGGGCATTCTAAGAAACCAAAGAAATCAATGTAGTTTTGCATTCAGTTGTTCAAATCAGTGCAGTTTTTAAAGGTTCAGTTTGCCATTTTGATTCATCCACTTGTATCCAAAAATAAATGGAAATCTGCTCCTCGATCTCAGGACCCATCATTCAGACTTTGGTTGTGATATCTTAAGAGGTGTCCAAATACATAGTGAACAGGCAACTTTCCAAAATATGTGGTAGATTATTTGCAAACTTGTGACAAAGTTTCTTAAAGGTGGGATGTAAACATATTAAACAAATATTTGTTCTAAATAACAATAACAGAAGCAACAACAATATTTTAAAAATAAACATCTTCTCTCTAGAAAACTGTTTTGATTATGGACCAGAATGGATTATACTGTTGTTTATTTACTAGACATCTGTGAACAGGAATATCACTGTGAGTTTGCTTTACAGAAACACAATATGGAAGTCTTGGACTTAACAAAGGAGTAGTTTTAGCCCTGGATATACAGGTGATGTGTTTTCATGGGAGCTACTTGTTAGAAGGCGGCTTCTTGATACAGGACCACTCTGGAATAGGGGAAAAATTGATAATAGAAGGCGATAAGGGGCATATCCTAATGCATGATGTAATCTAGTTCTATGCATGTGTGTGTATGGGAGAGAAAACAAAGAGGGAGACTAGTTTTCAAGGGAGACATGGAGGGAGAAACACAAAGAATGGAGTTTTTGGTAGCTCTGTAAACTAACAGCATTAGGGGATGCAGAGGTCTCTCTCTATAGATCTGATGTGAGGCAGTAGATTTTAGACTGTTAGAGTGTTAAGCTATGCCTCAGTCTCTACTCTGTTTGTATATTTGTAAGTATTACCAAACCCCAATAAGCTTCCAGTGACTTCATTCCAAAGGAAACTGTGTCTGGGTAAACACTGTACACTTGGAAGTTCTTACCACATGGGGAAGTTAGAACAAATGCAGTAGTGTAGTGGCAAATTCAGAAGTGCAGGGTCCCTTCATGTTAGTCACAGACACACCCCCTCCCCCTTTTTTTGGTTGCTGGATTGAGAATGAGATCATTGTTAATGCCTTATCCCACAACAACAGACTTCTCTAGGAGCCAATCAGCATAAAGGAGAGAATGTTAGCTACTGATAAGTGGCTTCTCAGTGGCTGACTCACCTCTTTTCACTCTGATTTGCTCCAATCAGCAGGAAAGACAAGGAAGCACGTTAGAAGACTCTTCTTAGTGGCTAAGATGCTCCTTTCTTATGCTGATTGGCTTGTAGGATGCTGGTGATATAGGGACGCTGCTGGGACCCTGCTTCCAAAAAAGTAAAGTGTCTAAGTCCTCCCGAGACCCTGGACGACTACACCCCTGAGCAAACATAACAATACTTTCCTTCCCAGTCCAGCCTATCGTATGCGAAAAAAATGCAAGCAAGCAGACTTGGCCATCCATACAGGAATGGTACATCTGAATAAAGCGCAGGTATGTAAAATCCAATATGCATAGGCCAAGATCACATGGTTGATTACTGGATTTCCCTTCAGAAATTGACTGTGCAAATTTAGCCTACCAGCATAGGGTTGCCAGATATCTGTTTTTTGCCTAGAGACTCCAGATTTTGGGGGTCGTCCCCAGGTCTCTGGGTGAGTGACCCCAATCTTGGACTCTTGGCTTTCATTTTTAAAAAAAGTTTCTAGGTGGCTGCTTCGAGAGATATACAGCAGAATGTCAGCCCCCCTGTCAGGCCCCTTCCTGTGGTCACCGCCTTGTCACGGTCCCACCTCAGGGTCCTGCTCTCAAAACTGTTCTCTCACCAGCTCTAGTAAAGATCTCAAAAGATCCCACTGCTAGGTAGCACCAGCAGACACTCCCTGTAAACAATAATGCCTTGAGACTGTGCCTTAGTCTCCTCCTGGCTTATTGCTACGTTGTGTATGGGTGCACTTGCAGGCCTCAACCCCCCCTGTATCTTTGTGCCTATAAAGATTACAGCTCTGGGTTTCTCTGGATACCTGATGATGTTACACCGCTGCCACCATTGATACTGTTCAGGGCCGGTTCTAAAGGGTGGCCAGGTGGGGCACTGGCCCAAGGGCCCTGGAGCTACAGGGGCCCCTGAGGGGCCCTCCACTCCCCTGCCACGATCCGCAGCACCATCTGCCTGCCCGCCATTCCTTTGCCTCACCTACCTGTCTCTTGTCTTTTACCATTACCCTTAATGAAGATGGCGGCCGCAGTTTCCCTAAGGTACTGAAGCCGCGGCCGCCATCTTAGTTGATGGCAGAGATGCGCGCATGTAGCACGCACACGTGCCATCAACAAAGAGGGTGGCAGAGGCTTCATCCCTTTAGGGAAACCACGGCCACCATCTTCATTAAGGGCAATGGTAAAAGACAGGAGACAGGTAGTTGAGGGCATGGGGGGCCCACGCACGCACACGCTGGGGCCCAGGGCAAGCTGATGCCCAAGGGCCACAGCATGCCTGGAACCAGCCCTGATACTGTTTCCCAACCTTGGTGTATGCCCTGCCTACCCTTCTGGTCTGTGTAAACCCAGCCAAGGATCAGGCATTTTGGTAAACCAAGAAATATTTATTTCTATACACAGGGAATAACAAGATTACTTAAAGGTATAGTCAACAAGCGTGTGGTTTCATAAGATGCATTACTCTTTATGTTTCTTAGTCATCAATAACCTGCCTCACTACCCACCTAATCCAATCCACCCTATCCAAAACCAACCTACAGAACCAACCGACCCAACTGCCCCACAAAAACAGAACCAACAGAACCCCCTCTCAACTGTCATCCTCTCATTTATACCTTCAGACCCTCAAACACTCAGCCAATCATCGTACAACATTCTCCAACATTCCAACCCATGTACTCCTCCCTCTCACTCAGTATACTTACCACATATACTCTAATAAACCCGCACTTACCATATTTACAGTGTTATATATACAGGGACATCACACACCCTGCAACTTCTATTAGAAATCGGCTGCTCTAACACATGCCCTTTCACGTTTCTAACCAATAAGTGAAATTAGGGTTGTGATTGGCAAGAGATTTGCTGACCTCTGGGCAATAGTTAGTACCCACTGCAAACCCTGAAAACAGTTTCCTTTTCCTGTTTGTCTGCACATCAGAAGTTGAGTGAGTGTGGACTTCCCAGGAGGATCCCTACGCCTGTGCAGCCTCTGAGACTGGGCTCCTGTCTTGGATGAAACTTTTTCAGTTCTAAATCCAGTCAGAAGGGTCTTTTTTGACTGGGGATAATTTCTTCCGGATAAGGAAGAAACGTGAGATTTCCCACACAGCTTTGTTGTGATTGTTGGAGACTGGAATTCGTCAGAATTTTCTGTGAAAAGAAGGTCTTCCAGCAGCTCGGACGGAGCGAGGATTTCTAGCCAAGCTCAGCTGAAAAAAGTGATTCGTTTTTTTTTCTTTAAAGAAAAATGACCTAACAGGCAAGCATTCTTCTGTCTTACGCTTATTATTTTCTTATCTATACCGCTACAGAGATTTGTCAAAGATCCAGCAATTAAGAAAACCTGGGTGAGCCAAAACTTTCCTTTTTTTTTTAATTCACGGAACTAAGGGGGAAGAAAATAAAAATAGCCTATCTTTTTTTTATTGCAGAAAGCTGACATGGAAAATAGCATTATAAAGATTACAACGGATGAGGGTTTTCTTTTTGATTATTAAGACTTTTGGGTAACATATGTCCAGGACTATTTTTTCTGATCTATTTTTTTTTTTATGAATCTGCTCATTCTTTCTGTTATTAGCTATTTGGACGCTGAGAACTAAGGTTGTTTTTGTACTTCTGGGCATATAAGAGATAAGGGCTGTCTAGAGTGTGACGCTAGCTGGTTTGAAATATTAACTCCTTTGTAACTGGATAAAGAAATAAACTGTTCTTTGCTTGGGACATTGAAGGAGTTTTGTTCCTTTGGCTTTGGGAATGACAATTAAGAAGATCATGGATGTACAAGAAGGGACTTTATCTATAGACATGTTTCAGAAAATAATGAATGGGATTAATTCAATAAAACAAGAACTGAGAAATAATAGTCAAGCGTTGAGAATTGAACTTGACAAAATGAGACAGGAGCTGAAAGAAATTCAGGATTCTATGAGAAAGGAGAATAAAGATAGATCTGGAAAACCAAAAAAGGATGAAAGAGAAATTAAAGGCAAGGTTCAAACTATGCAGATTGGATTAAATATGGACATGGAAAAAGATTTGGATTTTCTGGCTGTGATGGATCCTGGAGACAAATATTACGGTTTGGAACTCAGCGCTGTCCCTGAAGGAATTGAAGAGATTGGAGATAAAGATATTATCGGTTCAAAAAAATTCCTGGACTGGAAGGATTTGATGGAACTTGAAATGGAGAAAGCTAACAGAATTAATCCCTGTTTTGTGTCAATGGAAAAATCTTTAGCTGTATACAGAAGAATGCTTGCCTGTTAGGTCGTTTTTCTTTAAAGAAAAAAAAAGAATCACTTTTTTTTTGCCGTTGTAATCTTTATAATGCTATTTTCCATGTCAGCTTTCTGCAATAAAAAAAAGATAGGCTATTTTTATTTTCTTCCCCCTTAGTTCCGTGAATAAAAAAAAAAGGAAAGTTTTGGCTCACCCAGGTTTTCTTAATTGCTGGATCTTTGACAAATCTCTGTAGCTGTATAGATAAGAAAATAATAAGCGTAAGACAGAAGAATGCTTGCCTGTTAGGTCATTTTTCTTTAAAGAAAAAAAAACGAATCACTTTTTTCAGCTGAGCTTGGCTAGAAATCCTCGCTCCGTCCGAGCTGCTGGAAGACCTTCTTTTCACAGAAAATTCTGACGAATTCCAGTCTCCAACAATCACAACAAAGCTGTGTGGGAAATCTCACGTTTCTTCCTTATCCGGAAGAAATTATCCCCAGTCAAAAAAGACCCTTCTGACTGGATTTAGAACTGAAAAAGTTTCATCCAAGACGGGAGCCCAGTCTCAGAGGCTGCACAGGCATAGGGATCCTCCTGGGAAGTCCACACTCACTCAACTTCTGATGTGCAGACAAACAGGAAAAATCTTTAAGAGATGTGCTAGTGTATCATGTAAAAAAGAGGAACAGAGATGCGGCTTTGCAACAATATTTCAGTGATACGTTTGGAACTGATGGCAAGAATATATCTGTGAAAAAGGAAATTCCTATCAGACTCTTATTATATGACTATGACAGCAAGACTATTGGGCGCGTAAAGATGGAAGATGGAAGATGGAACCAATACGGATAATGGAAGAAGAGCGATTTAAAATTACTGTATCTAGTAGACTTGATAAGTTGGACTAATTGACATGTTTATCTAGAAAAAAAATTGATGGACATATATCTCAAGGATTGGAAACTTCTCTTTGACTTTTTGTGGAAGAATAAAATGATATGATGTTAATGAGATTTGTAACCAATTAAGATAATTGCTGGAGGAAGGTGATTTTATAAGCTATTAAGATACAGGCTTGTTATATATTATAGACTTATAGTTGAACTATGATAAATTGGTAGTCAATTTTTTTTATATATATATATATATATATTTATTGTATTAGTTATAGATTTGTGTTTTTTCTTTTTGTATTGTTTTGGTTTTGAAAATTTGAATATGGATAAATTGACATGTTTACTTAGAGAAAAATTGATAGACATATTTCTTAAGGAATGGAAGCTTCTTTTAGATTTTTTGTTGAAAGATCAAAATAAAATGATGATATTGGGATTTGACGATTAATTAAGATAGCCTATGGAGAAAAGTGATCCTGTATGTATATATTAAGGGACAGGTTTGATATATATTATATACTTATAGCTGATCTGTGACAAATCGGAAGTCAACTATTTTACTTTATTTTTTTCTTTATTTGTTTGTTGTTGTATTTTGTTTTGTTTGTTTTTTTGAAAAATTTGAATAAAAATTATTTAAAAAAAAGAAGTTGAGTGAGTGTATAATATGTTATACTTTTCTAATTATAAGAAGTCAAACAAGTATAAATTTTACTGGGCTGTTGAAGAGGGCAGTTTATTTCTCTAATTCACAGCCCGTTTTGAAAACCTTCCCAATATGTTTTGGGAAATCAGTGGGACTTTTGAGTGAACATAGCAAAGGATTATGTTGTAAATCTTTCTTTCCCCCTCCAATCATTTTTTTTAAAGCAACTAGGCAGGGCTTAGAATTATTATTAGAATTAAAATTTATTACCTGCTCTTCAACCAAAGGTCAATGCTTTTATTTGGTAGGAAACTAATACTGATTTTTTTAAAAAAAATTCTGCAATGACCAATGGGTTTTGACAACAAACTATTATATAGGGTGTATGTATTTTTACATCTCCAGTTTGTGTGTATATGGAATCATTCCAACAACACTGTGAGGTAGGGTTGGAAACCATGGCAGCTCACAACGAGAAATAAATTCACTTAAAATCCAATAACCATAAAACAGTTGCAAAATAGGTTCAGTCCTGTGCACACATCTCTGTTTGAGTAAAACCTATTGAATACATTGGGACTTGCTTCTGAGTAAACATGCATTGGATTGCACTATAAATATCTTTACAGGTTGTGTAAATAATAATAATCTTTGACAGTCATGCTTATATAAAAATTTCTTCATACTACATCTCAATATGTATCTGCTTTCACACTATGCTTGTATATTATTATTTCCTCTACATTTTAAGTGTACTCTTCTTCCTTGGGATGTTCATGGTCTCCGTCTATGGTTTTCACTCTGAGGGGCAGATTAGGCTGAGAGATGGTGAGTAGCTCATGGTCACCAAGCAAACTTTGAAGCGGATGTTCTATTTTAAACAAATAATTAAAATGATTTATATTCAGGAAAAGTTTATGAAGTAATGCAGATCCACACAATACATTTAAAGCATATCCAACTCGCATTTAAAGCACATGATTTCTCCCAAAGAACCCTGGGAAGTGTAGTTTCCCCCTCACAGTTATAGTTCCCACCACCCTTAACTACAGTTCCCAGGATTCTGTGGTGTGATTCATGTGCTTCAAATGTATGTTGAATGTGCTTTAAATGCATGGTGTGGATCTGTCCTAGTATGCTGTGAAATTGAATTACTGAATTGAAAAGAACTATTTTAAAAGATACTTTTTAAAACAGGGTTGTAGCTCAGTGGTAGGGCACATGCTTTGCATGCAAAGGTCCAACATTCAATCTCTGGAAGAGACTATCGTTGGGAATCCTAGAAAGCCAATGCTAGTCCATGTCATCAGTACTGAGCTAGATGGTACCAAATGGCCTGAGTTAGTATAAGGCAGATTCATTTGCTCCTAAAAGAGGAAAGAGACCCAAGAGCCACAGTGACTCTGAAATTTATTTATGTATTTTACTTTATTGTAAAAAACCTCAAAGCAGTTTAGAGAAGGAATTAAAACAATAAAATTCTTGATTTAAATTGTCTTATTGTTTTAAATTGTTTTTAAAAAGTTAAAAAAAGGTATTCAAAAACATTCAAAATAATAAAACCAACAATGAGCTAAAAACAGAAAAAAGCATAACAGCTTCTACATGCCTGGGTAGGCTTGCCTAAACAAAAAATGTTTTTAGCAGGTGTCGAAAAGAGTACGATGAAGGCACCTGCCTAATGTCAATAGGCAGGGAGTTCCAAAGTGTGGGTGCTGCCACACTAAAGGATTGATTTCTTATAAGATTAGAACAAGTACTATGTGGCACCTATAACATGGAAAACACACCTTGAACTTGGCCTGGTAGCAACTGACAACCAGTGCAAATTTCAGAGCAGAGGTATTATGTGCTGATAGGGCCTCACTCATGTCAGCAATCGTGCCGCAGCATTCTTCACTAACTGCAGCCTCCAGGTCAGGTTGTGCTGCATGGGAATTTCTATGACCTTGGCTGACTGGCAGCCAAGATTTTTTAGTTTTGTTTTTTGGTAAGGAACCCTGACTGGTTGCGGGATGCTGAGTTTTCTGCCTTACTCATAGGAATCTTGTTGTGGTTGGTATGGTATTGCATTTAGGAAATCATCACTGTCGTTTGTTTTTCTTTTCCTATTTGCATTTCACATACTTCTGACATCACTCCCTTATATCCATAAAAGCAATAACAATGGTTCCATTTGCTCAGCTCAACCCCCTTTAACCCACTGATGATGCACCTTGTTATTTGCATGATAGTTTGTGTCTTGCCCAATAGTGGTAAAAGAGAATCCACATACTGGGAATGCTGTTGTTCCCAATCTATTGCCTGTGAAGGTAAACCAAACCATGTGTGTTTTCTCTCCGTCAATTATTATGCTCTGGAATTGGGTTGGCTGTCAAAGGAGTTTATAGCTGCCCACAGCATATGCAGTAAAGGGATATGCAGAATCTTATTAACTCTTACTCATTTCCCAAATCTCTCTCTGCAGTGAAGGGCCAAGTCTGTAAAGAGATTTGGAGCAGCCATGTTAAAAGGCAGGCAAGGCATTACAGGCAGGGGTTTGCCAACCCTGCTTTGATATTGACATCTTTGAAGAGGATTCCTAGTCAAGCTTTACCAACAGCACAATCCTAACCATATCTACTCAGAAGTAAGTCCTGTTGAGTTCTATGGGGTTTAGTTCCTTAGTAAGTGTGTTTAGAATTGCAGACTTCAGGGGCATCCATATTTACTCCTGAGTGTTCCCATCTAACATCTGCACAACACTAGGCTCCCTTTTTCCTGCAATGGCATTCTAGTGACTGGTCTGGCCTGAGGGCACTTAAACC
This sequence comes from Rhineura floridana, assembly GCF_030035675.1. Lineage (NCBI taxonomy): Eukaryota > Metazoa > Chordata > Lepidosauria > Squamata > Rhineuridae > Rhineura > Rhineura floridana. The sequence goes on from NC_084488.1 coordinate 89,523,346, forward strand.
TTTCTTTTCAGAAGCAAGTTGACTAGATTAAATGTTCCCTACCCAGTCTCCCTAAGCAGGTGAGAAGGAATGATCCCATCACTTCAGCTGGACCTGGGAACACACTCATCTTAATTTCCAATCAGAGATTTTTTGTTTGTTTGAGTGCTATGTTCCAAGCAACTGTGGTTGATGCTTAACATATCATATTTAATGACATCACTAGGGCCCGCCCCTGGACATCACAAGTGCCCACCCTTGAAATCTCAGGGTTTGGGAAGTTCCTGATATGGCAAACCTAAACCAGCATTGGATTTTATAGCTGTTATTTATATTCAGGTATACTGCCTCTGCATGGACAGACATGGACATTATTATCCTATCTGGTCCTATTTAAAAGACAGAATGCCTAGTGATGATGCAGAACAGTGTAAACAGAGATTTTCAAAGGGAACCAGAATACTGTCCAAGGAATTGAAGTTGGCAACCAAAATAACCAAGCAAGTATCAGAGAGTACACACATGAGTGAGAAAGACAGAATGGCCCCAGGACTCTGAGCCAGGAAATGGTTGTGAAGCACCAGATCCATTGAAATAACATTTAAAGATAATAAGAAATACCTGTATAAATGGGTTGTGACTCCACTTGGCCATGCCGTTCATAATGTGAAAGGAGCTGCAAGCCTTTCTCAAGCCAAGAGGAACAGAAGGGTCATGTTTAATATAATAATCAAGTAATCCATAGGCATTAGGACAAATGGCATACTCCAGATACACTTTCAAAGGGCAAAAGAGCTATCGTATTGAAATCAGATGCCATGTACACCACACATAATTTCTTCCTGCACTGCACTTCCGTCCTGCTCTGCTTCTTTCTAGCTCTGGAGATACATCTGTTTCTCCTCCCTCAGTTGATATGATCCAGTTAAATCCAGGCTTTGGAGACACTTGCATGAAACATCCACGATTCCTTGATTTTTCAGAACATAAATCTCGCAGGGAGCCTCACTACGTAGGCCTCTGTTATGAGGTCATTTTCCCTATGAAACGTTATTTCTTACTTTTGCAACTATCTTGAGACCCGTGCAAACCTAGCACTGTCAAAATTGATCTCCATGTAACACACCAAACAATTGTTTCCCCAGAACGCTGATGAACAGAGTGGAAAGGATTAGCAAAGAAAGAGCTGCCAGCTAGTGCTCTTCAGCATTTCAGCAGGCAGCTATGGCATAGTTTGAGATCTCTAGAGAATGCAGGCTCTAAACAAATCAAGTCACAATGGGCTTTGCTCAGAAAAAGATTCTGAAAACAGGCAACTTGCTAAAAATAAAGAAAATGTTGTGTGTGTGTATGTATGTATGTACATATATATACATATACTCAAATTATATATATGTTGAACAGCTTGACTTTAGGAATGCTTACTAAGAAATCATATTGATTTCCTATTGATCTGATACTTGCAAATAATTGAGCTTAGGATTGCACCCTAAAGGTTCAAAGAACTATTATTCAGTCTTTATGTGAACAAGGCTTCAACCTGAATCTAACTACCAGCATGGTCAATGGGCAGAGACAGGCATGTTGGAGAATGCCATCGGAAATAGAAGCGGAAATCCCCACAGTTTACATAGTTTCATCCCAAATAGCAAAACTTTTATAGTTTGCTCTGCCTACATGCCCAGTACAGAACCTGAGATCACTTTACTGCCCAGAAATATGTTCCAAATTGTCCTTGTGGCTTAAGAATATATGAAGAGCCATGGTGGAGCAGGCCAAAGGCCCATCAAGTTCAGCATCCTGTTCTCACAGTGGTCAACAAGCTGCCTATGGGCAGGGCTGGCACCAGGCAAGCCGGGGCCCTTGGGCCCCAGCCTGCCCGGGGCCCCAGCACCCGCATGCATGCATGCACGCAGCCAGACATGACTAGGCACTTGAGTGTCAGCCTGGCCCGGGCGTGCAGCTCCTGCGTGTTCCACCTACTTCTCTCCTACATCCTGCTGCTGCGCACGCTATGCGCACAGGGCTACCATCAACCAAGATGGCAGTGGAGGTTTCTCTAAGGGGCTGATACCCTGCCACCATCTTGGTTAATGGTAGGCATGTGCGGTACACACACATCTTGGCAGTCCTGCATCATGTGCAGCAGCAGAAGACAAGAAAGACAGGTAGGTGGAGCAAGCGAACGGGTAGGTGGCCTGGAAGCTCCCTCCCTGCAATCCACGGCGGATCATGGAAGAGGAGTGCTACTCCTCCACCCTAACAAGTGGCCCTTCAGGGGGCCCTGCGGGCTGCGGAGCCATCAGCAAGGGCCTGACCTGGCCGCCCTTCGGTGCCGGGCCTGCTTATGGGAAGTCCACAAGGAAGACCTGAGTGCAATAGCATTCTCTTCATTATGATTCCCACAACTTGTACTCAGAGGCATACTGTCTTCAACAGTGGAGACAGAACATAGCCATTGTGGCTAGTAGCCATTGATATCTTTATCCTCCATGAATTTGTCTAATGCCTTTTAAAAGCCATCCAAGTTGTTGGCCATCATTACATTTTGTGGGAACAATAACTATGTACTATGTGAAGAAGTGCTTAATTTTGTCTGTCCTGAAAGTTCAACATTCAGAGCTTACCACAGAGGGCAGATGAAGTTTTTGTCAGTTCTATCCTTGGTGGCTCCTGACAGGTAGTGAGGTTATCTGGGTTTTCCATCATAACTAAGTGGGCAAAGTGTGTCTGTTCCAGAGCAAATGGCTAGAGAAGAAGCAATTTATGTCAAAATGGTCGTCTGTAGGAATAAGCAGGCAGTGGTGATGGTGGGAAACAGAGAAAGCAGCCATACTGCTGCATTTCTATAGTATCTGATTCTGAATCAGTTAAATTAATTAGGTTAATTAATTTCAAATCTTAAAGAAATTTATGAAGTCAGATTGAGACAAACCTCATCCTATGTCTTCCAGGCATTTCTCTTCTTATCTTAATCTTTTCTCATTTCACTTGCCAAAGGAAGTCATCTTTCTTCTTTCCTAAAGAATAAAAATAGTATGCAATGCCACATATTTGTCAATGTGGTTTGATGCTGTCTAACAATATTGACAATGTTCCCAGTTCAGTATGGGCATAATCACTCTACAAAATAAGACTGCTAATAATTTCCTTTTCCTAGAAAATACTGGGAATTGTAGTTCTGTGTGGAAGGATGACCACTTACTCATCATCTTAAAAAAAAAGCATCACAGATTTTCATAAAATTTGCATATGCCAATTTAGCTGTATAAATACAAACAGTTATTTAGTGAAATCATCATAATTTTACACAGATGTGCATTGCCTCTTGCCATAGTGGGGGGAAGACTGGCCAGGTGATCTGTGTGCCTGCTCAGTCTGCCACCCATGTGTGAATAGTGGTTGGGGAGTTATGGGTCTCTCTCTTTAAGCTGCACTTGGGGCAGTCAGCTCTTCAAATACAGGTTTTCTTCAAATATAGAAGCCTGTTATAGAAAGGACAGTCTTCTGCATTGTGGGACACATGGTCATGCCAGTTCTGAGAGTGGATGCTAGGAATCTCTAGCAGAGAGTTGTCAGCACCTCACTAAACTACTATCCCCAGGATATTTTCAGTTAAAAAGGTATAAAACTAATATAAGCCCAAATTTCTTATTTCTGTAACAGATTTTCCAAAAAGCACTAAATGTTGATGCCATTGGCTGCTGGGTGTCATCTTTCTAATTGTGAAAACAGGCTCTGTTACCTGGCATAAGCTGCTCCTAATTGCCTCTCTCAATAGACTGTGTATACATTCCTAAAACCCACATGTGCATGTGTGCATACGCACGTTCTACACACTTGTGTTTTTACAGCAGGACCTGGACTGCATTGCATAAATTGTGTTTGACATGAAGTGCAGTTACAAAAATTTCAAAATTGTGCTGGGGAAAAGAACCAGGAAACCCATTCCCATTACTATCTCTTCATATTTTATTCGTTTCCCAGCAGTGCCAAGACCATGTAACTAAGACCAGATTAGTAATGGAAACTTTGTCTTAGAAATAATTCCCCAAACACACTTGACTATAACTGGTCTGAAAAGTATCCGAGCAAAATCAAATACAGGTAGCTCCGCACAGGCAGGCTTAATTTTGAGATATATAGTCTCTAACGTTCCACATAACCAATAAACATTAAAATGACTCTTTTTTTGCCCTTTGTGCATGGATACTTCCAAAATTCTTATCTCAATTTCTTCCTGAATTTCAGATTTCTGAATTACTTGCTCTTGTTTCTAAAGTGGAAATGATATATTAAATTAGTTAAATAAAACTGAAAGCTACCAAACAATCCATTTTTTCATAGCATACATAGGGTTGCCAGGTGTCTGGTTTTCACCCAGAGACTCTGGATTTTTTGGGTCCTCTCTGGGTCTCCACGTGAGTCAGCTTAATCTCCAGACTCTCAGCTTCCTTTAAAAAAAATTAAGTTTCTAGGTGGTCTGGTTCACGAGATATACACCAAAACATCAGCCACCCCCTGCAACTTCTGTGAAATGATCTCTTAGCTGGCTGTAACCCCACCCTTTTGGGTTTGTTAAATCAGGGTTGTGATTGACAAGGGATTTCTGGTCCTCCAGGCAGTACTTAGACCCCAATCCAAGGTAGAAAACTATTGTTTTTTCCTGTTTATCTGAACATCTTATAAATTGAGTAACTATATAGCTTTCAGCAATACCAAAAGCCTTTTTTTCTCTTGTGTGCAGGAGCCAAACAAGTTTAAATTTAAATTAAATTGAAAACCTTCCCAATATGAAGTTTTAATCCAGTACTTGCTTTTCTGGGAGTACTTGCTTTTCTGGGAGTAAAGTGGCAATGCTAATCCCACATACCTGGAGGAAACCCCCTTGAATTCAATAGGATTTACTTTTGAGTAAACATGGTTAGGATTGTGCTGTAAATTAATGGGACTTTTGAGTGAACATAGCAAAGGATTGTGCTTGTGTTGAAAATTTTTCTCTCCCTCTCCAAACCTATTTTAAAGCAATTAGGCAGGGTTTACATAGGTATTTATTTATTCAACTTATTAGTCGCTTATCTGGCTGAATTGTCAGCCACTCTAAGTGACATACAAAGCAGAACATGCAAACATCAAAACATTAAGAGACTAACAATAAAAACTAACAATAACAGAAAAGCTAAAAAACAGGAACAGCAAACCAAAAACATTCATCTTCCTGGTAAAGGACAGTCCCCAAACAAATGTCACTAAGAGCAGGGGTGGGGGGCAAGGCAGGTGGAAATGCTTGCCCCTTGATGGTCCCAGCACAGTCTCATCCCTGCAGCAGCACGACTCAGCCTGCAGCTCCTCCTGATAAGGCCCAGGCAGAGGGGTGGGGCAAGGCAGGTGGAAATGCTTGCTCCTTGATGGTCCCAGCACAGTCTCATCCCTGCAGCAGCATGACTCAGCCTGCAGCTCCTCCTGATAAGGCCCAGGCAGAGAGGTGGGGCAAGGCAGGTGGAAATGCTTGCCCCTTGATGGTCCCAGCACAGTCTCATCCCTGCAGCAGCACGACTCAGCCTGCAGCTCCTCCTGATAGGTATCACTGCTTTTATTACATAGGAAAGAATACTGATTTTTTTTTAAAATGTTCTGCAATTACCAACTGGTTTTGACAATATAACTATTATATGGGGTCTATGTATTTTTAGGTCTCCAGTGTGTGTGTGTGTGTATATGGAGTCTTCCCAACAACCCTGAGAGGTAGGATTGCCAATTGGAAACCAAGGCAGCTCAAAATCTGATAACCATAAAAATAATTCACAGTTGCAAAACAGCTTCAAGTGGCATGATTCTGAATTTTGGGTTGGGTGAGTATTCCTTGTCACTTGAGGCTACAGTTCTGGTATTGCATTTAGGAAATCATCACTGTTCTTTCTTTTTCTTTTTCTATTTCATTTTCCTTTAACCTCACTTCCTTACATCCACAGAAGCAACAACAGTGTTTCCATCTGCTCAGCTCAGCCCCCTTAAATCTACTGATGATGCACCTTGTTGGATTCATGATGGTTTGTTTCTTGCCCAATTGGGGTAAAAGAGAATTCACATACTGGGAAATGTGGCTGCAAATGTTGTTATTCTTAAGCTGCTGCCTGTGAAGGTAGATCAAACAATGTGTTTTCTCTTTATCAATTATTATTCACTGGAATTGGGTTGGCTGTCAAAGTGAGTTTATAGCAGCCCACAAGGTAGACAGAAAAGGGTAGAGAATCTTCTTACTCTTACTCATTTTTCAAACCTCTTTCTGAAGTGAAGGGTCAAGTCTGTAAAGAAGTTTGGAGCAGCCATGTTAAAAGGCAGGCAGGGCACTCCAGGTAGGCGTTTGCTGCCAACCCTTTGATATTGATATCTTTGCAGAGGATCCCTAGTCAAGCTTTAGCAACAGCACAATTCAAACCATATCTACTCAGAAGTAAGTCCTATTGAGTTCTATGGGGCTTAGTAAGTGTGTTTAGAATTGCAGCCTTCAGGGGCATCCATCTTTACTCCTGAGTGCTCCTATGTAACATCTCCGTAACACTAGGCTGCTTTCTTCCTACAATGGTCTTCTGGTGACTGGGTTGGCCTGAGGGCACTTACACCCTTCTTGTCAGAAGCAAGTAGGCTTGATTAAATGTTCCCTACCCAGGCTGTATCTTTTAGCTAAGATTTCTATCTTAATTTCCATTCATAGAAATGTTTTTATTTAAATTGTATGCTGCAAGCAACTGTGGTTGATGCTTAACATATCATATTTAATGACATCATGGCCCGACCTTGTGTCATCACTACAACCTGCCCTGTGACATCACTAGGGCCTGCCCCCTAAATCTCAGGGTTTGGAATGCTTCTGACCTGGCAACCCTAAACATACAAGACCTTTACATACAGACTTTTTTTTTTGGCAAGTGTATTCTGCAAAATGACATTGATACAATAATAGCACATTAGTGGTGGATTTATATTAGACCATCCACACATCATTCTACTTTATTAGTAGTTGTGTGATGCTTCCCCATGTTGTCTGGAGGCAATTTCGTACTATAGCACAAAAATGTGGGTTAAAAAACCCACAACAA